>NW_023339663.1:6339246-6356251 GCF_004916995.1 Morone saxatilis
TTGAACCGCCATACTGTAAATAGAGACTTACACTTTTTCTGCAGCCACGTACTTTCTACGTAGTTGTCAAATACAGATGCGAGCGGTGTTTAGTCAGTTGCAATCTGCAACTTCACCACTAGATAACACTAAATTCTACATGCTGGTCCTTTAAGACAGAAGCTATTATCTTCCTGAACTCTGGGAAACTTCCAGCTCACTTTGTAGCCTATGGTTATAACTTGTCCTACTATGTTTTGTGCCCCTAATCTACAGTAAGTAACATTTGCATTTGCAGAAGTACACTCATTGACTTGCTTTACCTCTTGGACTTAACTGGGATGATTTGATTGCTGCCAACCGTCTATCACTTGATCTTAATGTGTAGTCTTAGTCATAAACACTGAGCAGCACTGTCAGCCCCAACTGACGATAACAACTTTTTTCCAAATGTCATTCAGTAAAAGTGATGTATAGGATACAGACAGGCTGGAAACAAAATCCTGTATTTACTAATGACATTTTCAGGTCTTTGAGAAATGTTCAGCAGTTGTAATAGAAATATCTCAACATGGATGCCCTCTACTGTGTTGTTTAAGCATGGTGGTACTAGAAAACATTGCACTGTCAATGATCAAAAAAGTCACACAGGTTACAGCAACATAGGCAAGCTACAGTGGCCAGGATATGACTAGACATACCAACATAACTCAGAGAAGCAGCACAACAGGGAAAAGCAAAAACAAACAAAGCTACAATAAACACAACCCAAACCAGGAAATATCCAAAAAGCATAAAAAAAAATACAAAATGAGCACGGAGGGAGGAGGGCAGGGTGTGGGGTGTGCAACTGTGCAGGGAAAGTGTGAGCTTGAGCAAGTGCTCGGGGAAAATCTACTTGTTGACGCTTCTCCAACATGTACAGACACACGGACAGTACATAGTACACAGCTGAGGCACAGATACTGACCGGTTCACTCTCATAGTAACTGTCCCAGTGCAGTTGGTGGGTTTTCTTTGTCATCTGGAAATGTTAAGGCAGAGTTTACAGGGGGGCAAGGTTACTGTTAGACAGCAGCATTCCACTGACAACACATACACTTAAACATGTACACAGATTTATGTGCAACTAACAGCGACGGAAGGACGTGCTGTTAAGACGCAACCAATGGCTGTTCATTACACACGGAGAAAGTCAAACGCTCACTGACGTACAGACACTGATGGCACAGACGTAAGCACACAAAAAGCATTCACAGACACTGAACAATAACCACTTATGATCGAACACATCAAGTCATTAAAGCAGGGACAGAAGGTGGAGGTTTGTAATACACATGCACATTAAGGATTCAGAATGACTGGCTTTACTTTAATTTAAAGCTGACCATTTTTTAAAGCATACCATGAGTTTTTATGATTGATTTCCTATATTCCAAAAAGCCACCGTTTCTGTTCATGTATCAAATCAACTTGCAGACACGTTAAACTAAAGCTTGAAATATGAAATCTGTTTTGTGTTAAAGCAATTATTGCGTCACGTGGTCTTCCAGTTTAAAATCCTTCTCCAGGTTTGACATTTGATTTTTAAACATCCTTGTCTTCTCGGGCATGCCAAGTATATTTTTTTTGTCTTGTCAAAGCATTTTGACAGCCAGCGAGATTCAGTCACAGTGTCCTTAAATGCACCATCTTTGAGAGTCTTGCTTACAACTTACAACTGTAATATTACACAACACTAATGTAACTGTTGGAGGGAAATAAAGTTAATACTTCACTGCAATTGATGGATTTTATATTTCAAGCATCCAAAGAAAGTTTTAAGTGTCTGCAAAATAATTTTCATTCAATATTTAAACTAATCAGGAAATCAACCTAAAAACATATGGCTTGCTCTGAACATTGGCCAGTTCAATGTACATTTCTGGTTAATGGGCAAATTAAAAGATGCAAAGACACAGGTGTGGTTCTCAAAGCAAAATGCAAAGTGAGTTAAGATTAAGGACCAGGGTGTGAAAAATGAATCACAGCCGTAACTGCAACGTGTTTATGTAGCTTATAAACAAGTTGTCTGGATTGGTTGTGAAATTTATGCAAGGGCTCTATCTGGTGCAAGAGTGGGATTTCTTTACTTCAACTTCTCAGAATAAACCAAAGGAGAACAAGGGAGATAGATAAGAGTGCAGAGTGGAAGAATGTGTGTATGTATTTATGTTTGCATGTGTGTTTGTGTGTTTGTGTGTTTGTGTGTTTGTATGTGCATGTCAGTGGCCGGGAGGAATGAAAGGAATTCCCTGCTCTCTTCGGCATAGGTGTAGAGATTTCGGAGGAGTGAGTCCCTGATTGTCTTCGCGTGACTTTCAAAGCTCGGAAGAACAGACGCAACAAGTTTTACACATCATCCATATTCCATACGCGTAAAAGTGTGTGTATGTGCTTATTGTGGCTTTGTTTCGTGGCCATGTGAAACCTGATTTCGTTGTGGGAAACACAAGGAACAGAGAAAAGTGACAAATACTGTTTTTGTCACTGTCTCTGTGTGTTTGTCGGCAGTGGTGTATGGGTGAGTGTGTGTGAGTGCACGTGTCAATCCGAAACCCCACACACATGCAGTTACACCCACAAAACACAAAGTA
The DNA here is from genome assembly GCF_004916995.1 of Morone saxatilis. Classification (NCBI taxonomy): domain Eukaryota; kingdom Metazoa; phylum Chordata; class Actinopteri; family Moronidae; genus Morone; species Morone saxatilis. Next base: position 6,341,862 of record NW_023339663.1, read on the forward strand.
ATATCGAATGAGCACAAACACACACACCCACAGATAGAATAAAAAAATAACACACTCGTGCCCGTCTCTCTGAAACATGTGGAGAGATAAGACAGTGACAGGTTTTGTTTTGTTCATATATGCGTGTGCGTGTGTGTGACAGATCGAGAGAGAGAGAGAGAGAGAGAGAGAAAGGAACTATATAGAAGGTGTGGAAAGCCACCAATAGTGGAATGTGTTTCCTTTGTGTCCCGACTCTCTCTTTCCTGTCTGCAGAGACACAAAGGTAACTGTTGCTGGCTCGCTGGGGTCGTCGGACTGGTAGATGACAACAATACAGACAAAAACAGACACAACTACACAATAGAAGTAAATGAAAACGATGACAAACACATGAACACAAAACTCATAAAGACAAACGGCGTAAGACAAAACCAGATTAACTTATTGATCTCATATTCTTTTAAATGTGTGACAGTCCCACCTGACTGAGGTAATGGTATTCTTCAGGCTTCATGAGGTGAAAGGCTTTCCTCTCTTCTTCACTCGCTCCTGCCAGCAGGTAGTAAAACACATGGTAGTTCCTGAAAAAAAAACAAGTTTTTTTGTTCAAATAATTGTTAAATAGCTCTACAGTCTGACAGTGACACAGATAGATTGATACGTGTATGCATTTGAAGGGAATTATCAATTATTTTTATTTTGTATCATTGCACGCCTTTCAAACATCAAAAAAGGGTGCATATCACGCATGACAGACGTAACATGATGAAAACAACATAAAAGACGAAGCAGACAAGAGAGGGAGACTCAACCCTATTTGAAGTTACGGTTAGCTTCGCTCAGAAACAGCTGGTAGAAATGTACTTCAGAGAAACCGAGAGAGTACTTTTCACTTTTACTTGAGTAGAGAAGTTCAATCTGTACTTCTACTTTTACCGCAGTCTTTTTTTGTACTTCTGTTGTGTGTACTTTTGACACCTCTGTGTATGGCTTAGTTCAGGTTAAACCCATTGTCAGAGTCAGAGTAGGGCGGTTCATGACTTCACTGTCCTGAAAAAAATAAATAAAAGGGGAAATGTGCAACTGCTGGGAAGTAGCAGGGTCCCATTCTGGGGCTAATAACTCACGTGGTATTGTATATATGCGTAGTAGCCGATACCCAACACCATATTTACGACTGCGTCGGAGGAATTTCCGATACTGGTATCGGTATTGGAGCAACTCTAGATATCTGACGATCTGGGAATTAGTCTCTCAACAATCAATCTTTCTCCAAAATCACTAACCACTGCACCTTTAAATTTAATTTATTTAAAAAAGGATCATGACATCTCCATTATTTAAGTTTGTTTTTGCGTACAAGTGTGTTTGTATGCGCGTGTGCACTTTTCCTCTTACAGCATTAAGCTGTAGCATACAGGTCAGAGGTCAAAATCGTGTAGCAGCTGTGCGACCAAAGGTCTATTGGAATACACACACACACACACACACATATACAAGCTTTTATGGGCCTGGAGTCAGCAATCTATCTCAATAAGAGGCGACTAACGTAGGGGGCCCACTGTGAGCCCCCCATGGTGAGGTTAACCCCCGCCACACTGTCCAGCCAGTCCGGCACATTAGTGTCAACACCACTTAGAGCTCAATTCACTTCACGAACTACACTTTGGCAAACTCGAACAACAGGCTTTCTGAGTGAAATTCACTCAGATGCACATTTTTTGCCAAAATCGAAAAATGTATTTTATACTTGCTGCCAGCACCATTTTTTCTAAGTTAGTAAGTATAGTTTTAAACAAAGTGCAGTTCAAATGTCATATAAGATTGACTCAACATACCAGATGTTGATATAACATATTAGAAGTACAGTATCTTAAGATTATAGAGAAATGTGTACAGGAGCCGCAGTGGGAATCTTGATAAGAGGTCTTTGAGGGAGACATTTGGAGGCCAACATTTGACAGTTTTTTTAGTTAGCAGTCACTTTCTGCTTAACAAAACTATGTACTTGGTAGTTTCACATCAAGATTCAGATTCTGATCTGCTTTTCTGAGAAGTCCTCACCGCTCGTTGTGCTCCTGATAGACCAGCCTTGATTTCTCCAGGAGGTATTTCTCCACATACGCTCTGCAAAAAGTAAAATACAATGATTAACTTGAATCAAATAATGATTTTATTGGGTGGGGGGGATAGAAAGCACTTGTCTCTGGTTCCTTACCCTCTCACAGTGCCGCTCTCCTGGTAGTTCACCTGAATGAATTTGCCAAAGCGACTCGAGTTGTTATTGTGGGCGGTCTTTGCGTTCCCAAACGCCTGAAGGGGAAAGAGAGGAAGACATGGTAAGATGAAATTAAATAAACACTGGGAAAAATGGGAAGGGAGGCCACATATTACATATCTTACAAACAGGTTGGTGCCAGACGTTTAGGGTCAAGTTCTGAGTCGGCTTTAGGTGTGCATAATTTGTTTGTGGGTCAAGCACACAGAGACTTTGACCTTGTGCCAGACATTGTCTTGAAACACTGTCAGACTGAACAGCACGGCACAAGCTTTTCCTTTTACATAGTTTCAAACAGCGTCAGTCCGAGACAGATTAATAACATGGTTTTAGGATCTATTTAAGTCAGACTCAGACAAATTGCCAGAGTGAGGATGAAGGGGCTAGGGCCAGCAAGCCTGATGGAAAAAAGCTCCTCAGTGAGTAATGGGATCCATGTGGCCGTGTGGAACATGTGTAGTGGTGTGCTTTAATAAGACGCTCCAGTACTTCCCCTCGCGGCTCTGTTTATGTTGTATGGCTGCCTGGAGGGGAAGTCGTTTTTCGCCCTATATAAACCCTGCAGTTATTTGTAGCTCCGCCACAAGTAAACAAATTCCTCACAGAATCACTTAGAGCTGCCCCGAGCCCTGCGTCTGTGGAATGGGAAAACACCCCTCACTGACCCCACCCTGCACCAGCGCTACTTACTGACATGCAAGCATCCTGGGAGAAAGCTAATGGCAAGATGACAGGCAACATTACAAAAGCTTCAGGCTAATATATATATATGCACAAATTTGCAGGTTGTCAACGAGTTCATTGCTAAATTTCACTTTAATTTCAAAAACATCACGCCATTTTTAGGGATGTACCGATCTTTTCTGTACCGATTCTGGGCCTGTTTAAAATAACAACACCTTTTGTACCAGTGAAACTTGTTGCAAAGCAGAACAGCCACTGATGCATGGAGCACACAGGCGTTTGTGTGCAATTTGTACCTGTGCTGGAAAACAGAAGTGATTAATTGACCAATATCTGAGTTAGAAATAACCTACACAACATTTATGACACAACAGAAAAACATCGGCCACTGATATTGGTGAATGCCATTTTATTACCTGATAGGCCAATGTCTGTCAACTCAGCAGAGACTTTGGCTGATAAATTGTTGCATCTCTAGCTATTTTGTTTCAGGGTGGGCCATGATTGGCTAGTAGCGTTGCAGAAATGTATACTGTTTATAAATGAATCAATGACAGCTGACTCTTTGTTTGCAATGTGTTTCAGTCACTAATACACATAAGTTAATGTACAAGGTAAAAAACATTGTCCTTTGCAAAAAAAACGTGTTCGTAATGTAGCCCTATAGGGAAATACATCAGAACAAACATGTAGTAGAAAACAAGTGCAAGTAAACTGAATCTCTGGCCAGTGCTGTTTCTCAAAAGCATTAAATGATCTCTGTCCAATTGTAAGTCTATGGGCAAAGATCATCACACCATTTAGATGCTTTTTCAAAGCCCAGGAGAACCCAGGACACTTAAGCCTGTCTGCTACTGGCTCAAACAACTGGATCACAGCAGTGAACTCGCCCTTCATTTATGACTCACCAGGCTGAACAAATCATTAAAACGGGCAGACTCCCTGGAAAAACATATTCAGCTCTGCTGTCTGGACAAAGAAAGAGCACACAAGGTCAAACTGAGGAACAGTGACGATATCACTCCTCATCCAGAAATGTGGGTTTTAAATGCGATGCCTGGAGCATTCGATATACCACTCCATCTGTCTGTGAACTGGCTAACCTGCCTGGTTCAGGAACTACAGGTCAGACGAGGACAGACTACCATCCGTCAGTGTTTCTAAGTAGTGAGAACTTCCTGAATGGACAGCCAATAAAAACCAAGCAAAAAGGCTCACAACAACAAACTGCTCACACACAGGGTGAGGAACCTCGGGTCAGACATGTCAGATATCAGACCGTTCAGTGTTTTTTTTATTACAAGGCTTGACATTCAACAGTTAGTGTTGGACCAGCAGGAAGCAGGATGTGGAACAACTAAAATACTGTGAGCTGATTTATGTTCAGGCGCTGTGTATTCGTCCACCTGTTCTGTGTAAAAAAGATGCATAGTTCAGACATTTTTACAGCCGACAGTCAGTATTCTTTCTACACTTGGCTAGCTCCATATCAACGGCCATAAAACACAAATCTCATATTTCATAACTCGGTGGTTCCCAGACTTTTCTCTGTAAGGGGCCCCTTTTCTATCATGTAGTACACTGAGGACCCCTGGCTAAGCTACATATTTTATGGATATATGTTAAACTATATTCAAAACTGTATGAAGCCAAATAGTGAACTTATGTAAAACGAGTCATTTGGGTGAATTTTGATCGGATTGTTTCTTGTAAGGGAACTTTTTATGCAATTCTGTCTGTATTATGTCTTTTTTTAAATCATTTTAATAACCATACTTATTTAATAGGCTTATTTTTTGCAAATTCCGTCTTTTCTTGTTCCGGACAATTGTTGTATTAGGCGATTTACTTAACAACTTACTTTATATTTACTTTTCTTCACAGAAGTGACCCAAATGCTGAGATATACGGTTACTGTGAATATTTTTGACATTTTATAGCATGCCTTAAAAACAAGAAGGCCTCACGACCCCCCGTGAAGCTTTGTCACTTTGTCTTCACAACATCAGAAGTATTAATCAATCAACAGAGCAAACTATAGTAACATGTCAACAGACAAAAACTGTTGGTAACAAATCAGATTTTTTCACCCACAATGACCCCAAATAGACCTGAATGCAAAGCAGCAACAAGACAAGTTGAGCTTTCAGTAACTTGTTCTCAACTGCAAAAATCACTTTAGTGCACTCTTGCTCTTTCCACCTACGCAAACAACCCACAACAATGCAAATTTGTTCTTGCCTCTTCTCCTATGGGAGTTGTCAAAAGTTATTCTGGGAAATCTAAGTCGCTAACTTATGTTCAAATACACGGGGCAGGTTGAGGTAAAGTGAGACGACTACAACATTAAATTCTAACAGTCGAATAGTATTTGAGGGTAGATCTTTTCCCCTTCGGATGGTCACAAAGACTCAAAGGGACACCAGAGCTAAAACTGTTTGTACAGACATGATTCGCAGCACTTTAGTCACTCCAGCAGGTCAACAACATTATTCTTGGCTTAAACCCACAGGCTGAGCCAAAGGCAGACCAATGACAGGCTTGAGATGGTGCCAGTGTGTTCTGGGTGTAATGTGTCCGTCTACAAGCTCGGTCAAAGTCGTTCAGAGGAGCACGGACAGAGAGGATTCCACAAGGCTAATGTGATGTTTTCATAAGTAAAGTACTCTGTCAAACATCATGGCAACAACTGTACAGTTGTGTTGACTGCTGCGGTCGCTGTGAGAAAACCTTTTCATTGAAAGTCTTTCAAAATCAATCAGCTTTTAATTTGCGGGACGGTTAACTCAGGTTTTGCCTTGTGATGCACTGATGTCGCTTTGCTCTCCTGATATTCTGATACTTTCACTCATGGTAGTGACCAATCCCAATTATAACTCTTTCCAATTTAAAATCTATGAGTCTCTAAGGCAGTGGTTCCCATCATTTATCTGATATATCCCTCTTTTTTCATAGAAGACAGTATCCTAGAATTGAAGATGTTTAATCTTATTCACTTCATAATGGGTTTGATCAAGTTTGCGCTCTTAGAGAACTGGTGATTTCAACCCTTTATCCATTACTTCTCTGCTCCCTTTCTTACTAGTGTTCACTCTCAATTGCAGTTGACCTATCCTAGCTGGTAGTTTATTAGTTATTTAAGAATAATACATTTTCAGATCAGCCACACACGAGAACACAGAATAAGAAACTGTAGTTTATTGGGACCTGATCCACTGAACAGACACAATATGCCTCATTAAATGTATGTCTTAATATCAAGTATATCGGCTCAGTAAATCACTAGTTTTGCCAACCAATAAATGTTTACATTAGGAATATGATGTACAGTCATTGGAGAATTGTTATATAAAATGTATATAAAGTTTTCCTTCTAGAAAATCAATTAGACTTTCAGCAACGCCAAACACTGAGGCAATCAGTTCAGATTCTATTAATGCTTTTGTCTGTAGTGAGGTAATTAGGTCTTTGTCTGCCTTTGTATGCTCTGATTCATTAAGTGTGGAGCAGAGACAAATGGCCTATAGTCATATGAGGATGACTTCATTAGCAGCATCTTGAGGAGAGAAGAAGAGAAGAGAGTGAAAACAGGAAAACAGCCCGCTGTCCTGGGTCGAGCCTACAGGGAGTTGGGAGAGTTTCAAACGGATGGAGAGGTCATGCTAGGCGCTCAGATAGACAGTGCAGACAAAAGGCTGCTTCATTTAACTCACAAAGGGATTATCTTTTAGTGAGTCATTAATTGCTTAGGGGTTACAAATGAATTTCCATGCTGGGTTGTGTTTAGAGGTCATGTGACAGCATGGGCCCAAACTGCACAGAGAAATGCTTTGTCTGAGTATCAAAGTTTCTAATGCGAAATTGGGCCATGACATAAAAACAGCATTCTTCTGACTCGCTGACTGCAAATTGATTGAGGAAAGTGTCACCAAATTTTTTGCATTCCTTCTCTGACAGCAGCTATGGAGCATCTGTGTGATTCAACGGCTATTCAGAGAGGGACTGCTCACTTAACCTTTGTAGATTCATATCCTTTTCCTTATCCTTTTCAGACCTACTCATCCACCACTGTATGCGGACAGGATGTCAACAGTAGAGTGAAAGAGCAAGGGAATCGCCGCAACATGTATCATAGTTACGTCACAGAGCGTGCGGGCAGATAATGTTCTCCAGAGGCTAATTCTTAACCATGCCCCCTGTAATCTCACACCTCAGGTCCTGCTGGCCAGAATGGACTGTGGTCAGTGTGGTTGTTTAATCACAGGGGGGATCTGCAGTCACGGCTGCCAGCTAAGCAAAAGCACGGTGGGATGTGGGTTCTGGCAGTGGCTGCTTCTGTCAAAAACAGTGCTCTAAAATGTGTTTGAGGTAGGAAGTGTTCAGGTTTAACCGTCAGTGTAAAACATTTAAGAGGCATTTCTTCTCCATGCACTGGGAGCAAAGGACACACTGAGGTTGTTTGTTTTTTCCACTTTGAGTACAAAATAAACTTGGGGCTGGACGAGATGTCCTAACAAGACTACCGAGGGTCTAGAGCCATGCTAGCAGCTCTGTGAGGCTGTGAGGAACAGTCAGTTAGTTAGAATCCACCTCCAAGCATCATGAATGTCTATACATAAACATTACTGGCAACCTGTGTAATAGTTTATATCCACCTCATGGTGGTGCTAGAAGAAAAATCAGAGAATTAAGAAAGTCAGTGGGATTCATTGTCTAGGGACCAGATATTTCTGTACACAATCTCACATCAATCCATTCAGTAATTGTTGAGATATTTCAGTCAGGACCAAAGTGGTGGACCGGCCAACTGACATTGGCTAAAAACTATATTTAACTTTTATCTTTAATGATAAATGTTGTGACACTGCACTAGATCCTACTGTCATAAAAGCTGTCTTCCATAATTCTCAGTAGCTCAACATCACTCTGCCTCAAACACCCCTGGGAGCAGATCTGATGGTCCACTGAAATGAGCAATATAGACGTCAAGCAACCTCTGGCAAGAAGCATCAGGCTTGAATGAAGTGCCATAAACCTCAGCGTGTGTTTGTTTGGGTTTTTTGACAACTGCTGTGTCCAAGAGAATTTCAGCTTGAAGCTTTGATGAAACTGTAGTCACATCTATTTATACTGCATAATTCAGTGTGTATACTAATGTAAGAAAATGCATTTTCTGTACTTTTATCAAAAATGACATATCTTGCACTTTAGCCTAAAACTTGTGGAATCAATGAAAACTGCTCAACTGTTGTACAACATCTCACTGGTTGTATGTATTTCTTTTTAATTCTCGGATACAACAGGTTATCAATATTACTTTTAGAATTAGAATACAGTTATTTAATGTATGGCAAACATGCAGCAGAGAGTAATTGTGATACTGTATGTTCTAACCAATCTAATCTAACCAGTCAAACAACTCCTTAAAAAAAGTCTCTGGTCAACAGCTGACAAGTATGTGTGTGACAGAGAGAGAAAGAGGAAGAACAACGAGAAAGAAAAGAAAAACCTGATTAGAAAAAGCAGTGGTTTTGATCAGTGCAATGGCTGACTAAAGTATTTGGCTCAATCAGAAAGTCCTCCTGAGTAGGGAAGCAAACATTAGTCACAGGGATTAAGATAAAAGCCAGGCGTAATAGAAAAAGAATCATGGATCTCCAGGACTCCTCAGCAATCAGAGACATCTCTCATATAACATAAACCTCTCTGAATTACAGAAGATGAGTGGAAAAAAAGCCACATTCCTGAGTTATAAAGGCCCCTCAGACAGAAGCAAATCTCAAACTTGCAAAAAACCTTGAAATTAGTGAATTCATTTCCCATGCTATTCCATACATTGTAGACCTGTGTATGAGTCCTGGAAGGAGACAAATTTCTTATCCTCAGGCTGGGTAAGTTCTCCATCACTGCACTGTGTTTGGAAAGTGAGACTATATTAGCCAGGAAATTGTGGGGATAGAGCAATGACAACAAACCATATACTATAGGATATGCATATCTGAATGAATCCCACGTTTACTGATAACGATCTAAAAAGGTATAGAAAGACTTGAGCCAACATAATCTCATCCTAAATTAGCCTGAAGACAAGATGTTAACCTTTGCAATAATTACTGTTGACAACAGCGTAATGTCGAGTGCCGGAGAAAATTCTGTACATCCAAAAAAAAAAGTCAGGAACACAGAGGAGAGCACTTTCCAGGAACACAGACAGAAGCCTTATTTGTTGTTTGAGTTAAGCGATGGATTTAGCAAAGAATTCATAAAGCCCAGGGGAAGGAAAATGTTCTCAACCCGCAGTGAAACATAAAATAACACTGAAATTGGAGTTTGTGTATTTTCAGCTGAAAGCAACGAAACAGGAGTTAAATCACAAAAAAATACATCAAAGTTAGACGACAAATTGACCTAAATGGCACGACTGAAGGACTGGAGTCAGATCTGATCTACACTCTTCCTCATTCTGAGAGAAACCTTGAGAAAATGCTGCTGATTGACCAAAAAAGAATCCCTGCACCGCTTGTGGGTGGCAGCATGTTTACTTGTTGTCTTCAGTAGTGAGTCAGCACAGTGAGCTGCCCAGTCATTCCTTATCTGCAATAAAGATGTGTGTGTGTGTATGTGGTCAACTTCCTCTGACTGACTCCCTCTGGCATTTGATCCCCGCTTTATTTGTGTTTCTTCTGATTTCACTCTCTCTTTCTCTCACACGAGCAGAGAAACAAAGATAAACACCAGCGAATGTTACCGGTGATCGCAACAAGAAGAAACTAAAATCCACCTTTATTTTAGTAACTGCAACTTATTACAGCTGTGGTTAAGAGGGTCAAATGCTCAAAAACACACATGAGATTGCAATATTTCTTCAGTGGACTGTTCAAGAGGGGATGGAGAACAGAAGAAAAACATAATGAGAGGTCCACTGCACCAAAAACTAAACAGGAAGAGCGTGAGACGGAGAGCAGACGAACGCCTCAGAGAACAGCTTCTTCAAAACAAAAACAGAACTCCATTCTCAAACACATCAATGCATCCATACATCGATTAATGCGAAGTCAACGCAGCAATCTGCTAAAAGGAATCATTAATATTGATATGACGCTTTGAATCACAATAATTACACTGAAACTAAACTGCTGCTCCTTCAGTGTCAGTTATATTAACACTACAAGGTCATAAAGATTTATCGATACAGCATAATTCATACACAAGGTTTAAAAGGGTGTTACAGACGTTCAAACTTTAAAAGAAAGTGTTAACAAATATACAAATGTAGAGCCTGACAACATAAGAAAGCAGCTGAAAATAACTGTTTTAAACCTGCTTTTAAAGGTTAGAACACAAGAAAATATGGACAGTTTTTGTGCATTGTGTGCATCTTTAAAAATGAATATGCAGCTTTGAACTAAACTGAATTGTGGTTTCCAAAAAATAACTGAGAAAGAACAATTATAATTGCTCTTAGATCCAGTTTCCTGTTTAAAGAATCAAACCGCATTGAACGTTTTTTAGCAGTGATTCACAGCCACTATTGCTGTGGAGGTTTCATTCTTTTCACTTTCAGTTTGATATGTCATTTACATTTAAATGTAAAAAAGGTACACAACAAAAAGCTATACTAAAAATTGTATAGTCTGTCACCTGTATAAAGAAAGCAGATAAGAGCAACCAGCTCTGACGAGGAAAGAGCGATGATGCAGATTTATTAAAGAGACATTCACACATTTAACTCTCTTAGTGCCGCTTTCCAGTCTACCTCAGTCTGGATTATTAGTATGCAGCTGGTGTGTGGAGATATGAGGCTCAGCTAAATTGAAGGTTAGTCCTCTTTGTTTTAAAGTTCCCATCGGCACTGAATTCCCCCCCTGCCAGCACACACACACACAAACAGCTGATTCCAGACAACAGCAGAGATATAGCACAGAGGCAGACACAGAGATCTACTCATATACAGTACACTGTATATGAGTAAATGTCACGTGTGTGTGTGTGTTCTGTAAAAGACAGCTAAAATTAGAGATGCTGATGACAAGGTTCAGCTGTACGTGTAGCCACAAGCAAGGAGGTGACATTTCCACACAACTGAAGACTGAAATTGGAAATGAAGACTCCCACTGGGCCTCTCCTACTCCCAGGAGTTAAGGAAATAAACATAGATACATTATGTGTTTCCAACCCTGTGGAGATTAGACAGAAAGCGGATTAAAAAGCAACTACTTCATATAATGTGATGTATTTGGAGGTGAAATATTTACTTAATAAATCAATTTGTTAGCTGTTGAACTGTATCATGTTATACTGTTTGGTTTCTATGATTTTTTTGTATCCCTGAGAGTAGGCTAAACAACAGAAACGCCTCTCTATATAATACGATTACAAATAAACTGAAAAATGTCCCAGTACCATTTTTTTTTAAAGATTAGGCTCAAAGCAGTTCAGGCTCAGGTGAGACGACGGTTACTGGACATGAAGCTTGTCTGGGAAATATCTTCCATTGTAAGTGCAGACCACAAAGAACTATTTTGGGCCATTAAACTGAAAAAAAATCCTAAAAGTCATAACATTATGAAGTTCCGTCTTCCTGCATTCTTTTCATAAGAAGTTAAACCACATTCTTCTTCAGTGTGACTGAACTTACAGTCCTTAGCTGTGTGTGGTGACTATTTGTAGCAGAGGCCTCTTTTCCTTTTCTGTGAAGCACAGCTGCCTTACAGGATTTATTTCAAACATTGTCAAGATGCCTTTGACGCAATGTAATTTCTCACACTGCCACACAGTGTATGCTCTGTTCCTCAGTCATTCACCTCATTATTCCTGCTCTTTCTGCCATGTGACTATTTCAAAGAAAAAAAAACTTTTCTCAGCTGAACTTCTGACCCAGCGTTACATAAGAGTGCTCAGTTTCTAAAGTGTGAGAAAGGGGTTAATGTGGTCCAAAGACCCCAAAAAAACCCCATAGGAAATAAGTCTCTCAAACAGCAGCACAAAGTGTGGCGGGACAAACAGCAGCATGGAGCTTCTTCTTCTTGCATCGACTTTAAGGGGACATTCTGGGGGGGAGACAATAGTGCAGTGTTTCCTCGTGGTAATGAGATGAGGTAAACGAGAGGCACAGAGAGGGATGAAAAAATGAGGAGGGAGAGAGAAAGAGTGGGGCAGAGAGGAAGAGAGAGAGAGAGAAACAAGACAAAGAGATGTAAAGAAAGACATGAAGATCACAGTTCACTTGTGCGAGTAGTTCAGGGTTTGTCCCTCTGCGTGAGATCCAGAAATAAGTAAAATATATAGTGACTGTATCCTCAAGATGCTTTGGAGAGCAAACTGGCACTCCCTGTTTATGTTATGTGCTTAGTTAATAAGGAAACTGTTGTGATGATTTTTAAAGCACAACAGGGAAGCATTGATTTACTTTATCTACAAAAAATAGTAAAATATTAATAGCAGTAGGACAAACCCCTAATGATTTGTAAATATTAACTTTACAGCAATATCAGGAACAGGTGCAGTATTCAACCACTGAAGAAGATGATGGAGTTTGACTGATATAACTGACAGAAATTATTCTTTCGCTGTAAAGATTATTCCCTTAATCCCATGTCATTCTTATACTTCATGCATGTACTGTATACACACTTGTATCACCTATAAGATGTTTGATAATAATAACTGAGGCCATATCATACTGCTTGCGTCTGTAGATGTGTGCTTCCCTAAACAAATAAGTGATAATTATAAAAAATAAAAAAGGTGGCGAGAGTTTAAATGAGGAAGAGTGAGAAAAGTTAATATGCTAAATATACAAGTGTGATAATGTTTTACCGTAACTCATTATGCAGTATGTTGAAGTCCTCCAGTAATTCTTTACCCTCAATAAAACATGAATACTGGATTTACTTTGAACCAAAATAACTAACCACAAAGCTCACCTACCACAATCTGTACAGTATAGAATATTATACTAGAATAATATAAACATATTCATATAAAATGACTTAAGACAGGAACCTAAATTCATATCAAGCCCATATTAAAGAATATAACCTGTCCACTCTTAGAATAGGATTAGGATCCTAAGGGTTAACGAGACTAATGGTTCAGAGTATGTACAAAATGCCCGTACTGTCGGTCCTCATTAAACCAGTTTTCTGCAGTTTTGGGTTTCACCAAAACAGTAGGAGGAGCTGATGTTTGATAGTCATGAAATACTGTCATTCCTTCCACTCAGCCCACAGGCTTAGCGCTGTTAGTCACTCACACCAACATATAGAGGAACAAGACCTGATTGTTGAGTCAAATATCAGACTGACCACTGCACCCACAGCAATAATGAGCCATAAAAAGAGTCACAGAGGAGATGACACACAAATTTGAAAAAGAAAACTTTGATAAGTGATACTGATTAATAGCTCGATACACTGATTACTTGTTTAAGAAATGTATGTAAAAAATGCCCAAAATACACTGGTTTGGTTGGATAAAACAACATCTGAACACAGGATCCTGGACCTTCCTAACCCCATTTGGATTCTATTTATATCAAATCATTTCTTGGTTTATTTTTAAGGGGGAAAAGCATTCACACACTCAAATCTGTTCAAAAATATGCAGGCTACCTTCTTTGGTAGCATTGGAGCCAGTAAATATTTGTAATTTTTGCTTAATAATTGACCAAGAAGGCCATTCTTGCCTTGAAGATTTGAGTGTACAGATGCTTTTATCCATTGAGTTTGTCTGTAGCTCCAGCACCAAAGTTAAGTCTCATACCAGAAGGAAAAATGCCAAATATTTGCTGGTTCCAAGTTCTCAAATCTGAGAATTGTATCCTTTTCTTTGTCATATACATGATTGTAAAGTTAATATATTTAATTTTTTGTCTGTCGGTTGGACAAAACAAGACATTTGAATATGTCAAATGCAATTTCCTAACATCTTATTTTGATACTCTTCTGTCTTTTAAGAAAAAATTAACAACATTTACTGGTTCCAGCTTATCATATGTGAGGATTTATGCTTTTGTTTGTCATACATGATTGTAAAGTGGATATCTTTGGGTTTTGGACTTTTTATAGACAACACAATTAATTGATTACATGAGACAATAATTAATCAGTAATGAAAATAATCATTAGTGGCAGCCCTGTTATATTGGTTACATTTTAAAAGATGAGTAAACTAGTAGTTTAACTTTAGTCCTGGGCAGATAATATGATAACACAACACATGAATCATAACACACCCACGACTGAACCTAAACCTGAAAACATTTCTTAGACAAATGTGTTCAGTGTTTTCACCATCGGCATTAGTCAGCTGTCAGTAGTCAGCTGCAGTTTCTATACATGGACCTGACGGGAACTCAAGCCATACACACAATAAACCAGAAGCTAACCTGAGCCGGCAAACTGTGTGAGACTAGGCCGACTGGGCAACCAGGCTAGCATCACTC
>NW_023339663.1:6356337-6364191 GCF_004916995.1 Morone saxatilis
CACACACACACACACAGTTAGACTCACACAGAGAGCCTGAGCCCTCAGCTTGAATCTCTGCCAGCACAATGCAGCACTGCAGACATGGGTGTGGCCTCTCCAAAAGCCCTTTTCATCAATACCTCAAAATGTGATGCTGATATAAAGACAGTGAAGAATTAGGGAGTAATAACTGGTAACTACACTTTTTGACTGATATTCCCACATTTGGTCATAATGTCTGTTTGATCATGAATGAAGTCCAACTACTACATGAATCCAGTTAGAAGTGTTAATATGGCCATGAATGCAGTGAGACATGCATCTGAGGGAATCAGCTGTCTTTCATTAACAGACATAGCTCTTAAGAGGTTTGAGACACTTGAACCAGATAATTCTTTGTATTTTTGCTCCAAAAATAACATAAACAATCATCCAAATGTTTGCCAGTTCCTTTTCTTGCGATCGACTGATTGAAGCTCTACAGGACACATCAACAAAGAAGAAAAGGGTTTGCTTTCCACATAAAATATGATAATCGTGTTGATATTTCACAGAGCGAAGAATAAAAACAAGGGAGGGGAGAGACACAGTGACTTTCTGGTATTAAAAGATATTTTACTGGCTAGCACCAACTTTTACAAGTCTCCAAACTCTGATGATGTAATAGCTTCCACAGCAGAAATCCCTTTACATGCCAGTCTCTCACATCCATGCCCTCATCACTCAAAATGTTTATTTTAATGGCTGGGTGGGGATAATGTCAGGTTCAAGTACATCTGTGGACCTCAGAAAAGGAGGATGAATTACATCAGCCTGAGTCAGTCTCACACTAGTGCTTTTTAATGGTCACCATGTTTGATTCCTAGATGAAAGACACTGGCTGAAGCCCCGCTGTTGGCTGAGCTATGGGACCAGGCATTTCATCCAAAACCACAATACAGCTACAATATAATGCTCTTCAATATGATAACACCACTAACTAAAGCCTCCACAAGCAGAGTTAAATCAACAACGCCCACACAGCAACAACAAAAAGTGTGATGTAAAAAGTGTATGTGCAACAAAGTTCAAATAATCGTGAAAAAGTCCCTGAAAAGTCTCACAAAAAATACTTGAGTACTTAAAAAGTTAAACTGAATTACTCTGCACTGCAAACTTTGTTATTAAACAAAAATAAAATTGTCGGTCTCGGAGCAGATTTGGTGGCATTCCAGTTAGTGCAGAGCTTTGATAATGACGGAGGGGTGAGTGACCGGAGTCAATTTGCCTCCCTGTATAGGATGTGTTTGACAAGCACTAAGTAAATGTGCTCAGCCATTAGGAAAACAGGCCTATCTTTTAGGGCAAACACTAATCCCACTCACTCCAGAAGCCTGTGTCAATATGCAATTTCTCAGTGCCAGCAAGTTGCTTGAATAACCTGCTGCAAGCTTCAGAGGCAAAATCTCACTCCTCTACCTTCAGAGAGCTTTTTTTTAAATGTAGTTGTAGTGGTGGAAGAACTACTCAGATCCTTTACTTAAGTAAGTGCCGAAGTATCATCAGCATGTACAAGTACAAGTGCTTGTTTTGCAGTAAACTGTCCCCAGTGACTGATACATTAATATACATGGCTTTGTTAGATTGTTAATACTGACGAAGTTGTATGTGTTTATATACAGTTTGGTAGTTTAGTCCAGTGGCTCCCAACTTAGGGATAAGGCCCCACCGATGTTAACGGGGTTGGAAAGAAGAAAAACAAAATTCTAGTGCATAAATTGGAATTCATTTTTGAATTTAAACAATTATTGACATGTAACCACCTGAGAAGTTTAGAGAAGAAACGTCTCTTTGGTGTAACTGCTAACAACTCTTGACAAGGAGCCCCAACAAGACACAGATAATTTTAAGAGGTTACAAACAAGAAAGGTTGGTCAGTACTGGTTTAAAATTTAACAATGCATTGAAAAGCTTCTAATATGTTTGTTATGTAAACACTTAAATCTGGAAGGCGACTGTTAAATATATGTATGTAGTTCCTGTAGTGGAATTCGAGCGTGAAGTTGTATTGTTGGTTACAAAGCAAATTATCTGCGTTTTGTACTGCATATTCACATACTTCTGTGTTTTGTATTGTGGCATTGTATCTTGTTGAATGTGGAGGTGTGCCATGAGGGTGGATCTACGGAGCGGTGAAACATTTCTGGGCTAGCAGAGAAACCTTAATCTATCTCTTTCTGACTGTGTGTTTGTATGAGTGCAGGTACATCCGCGTTTAGAGCAACTCAATACAATCCAAACGGAGAGTGTAAAGTATTGTCTGAGAGCATCAATGCCTGTGTGGAGACAAAGAAACTAGACACAAAACACTGATATATTTCATAATTTCCTACATGTAAGATGGGCGTCTTAGCTGTAATTCCATACAGCCACAGAGAAAATGAGTAAAAGTTCCTCTCAACACAAACTACAGACACTCAGTGTAAAGCGAGAGAAGCAAAAACAGTCCAGACATCAGCAGAAAGAGAGGAAATGCAGGAGGCGCAGAAAGAAGCTTCCCAATCTGGCCACCATACAGTGAAAAGGAATGTAATAGTGAGGGGGAGTACGGGTGGGGGCGAGATGTCCTGGAAAACATGGAGTCACATCCCAATTCACAGTGCTCAGACAAAGGGGAAAGTCAGGAAAGAGCAAGAAGTGGAAAAATGAACTAAAACTGAAAACTATAGTATTGTCTCAAATGTATGACTAGTTTCTTTCTTACTCAAAGAATGAATGAGCCCAATGTAGAATTGAATTGAATTGAATCAGTCAATTAATCAATTAGACAAATCGACAGAAAAATAGCCAGCAACTATTCTGACAACTGATGAATCATTTAGTACTTTTTTACTAGAAAGTAGAAACGCCAAATATCCCCTGGTTATTCTCTTTGTCTGAAGGTAGCAGTCACATTACATTTCCAGCTTACGAACATTGGCTCTGTCTTTCTATTAAAACCGGAATGATGGACAAATTCAAGCATGTGTTTCCTGTTTCGCTGCGACCTCCAGTCGCTCCAGTTGACTCACAGGTCAGAGTTTACCTTTGTTCAACTTTTGACCGAGCAGATTTGCTCGATCTTCCAGTAGAAACACTGATTCACTGTGTTTGGAAGTGAAAAAGTGATTATTTAAGTGCTTCATCTTAGGAGCATTAACACACTACCAACTGTAGTATCACTCTCAAACACTGTTTACAGTTTCTGATCACTTTGATCAATATTCATTCATTAAGACATATCAGAACTGCAACACCAGGTCCTTTTTCCTGTATGGACATTTGATGTAAGTGTACCTTTATTCCATTTAATATTAATTAGCAGTGCAATTTAAGATTATTTTCATTATTAATTAATCTGCTGATTGTTTTCTCCATTAATTGTTTGGTCTAGAGAATGAAGCAGCAAATCCTCACAGTTGAGAAGTAAAATAGTTGCAGGTTAATTTTTTGTTAATTGACTGATCAACTAATCGCTTCAGTCAACTAAAGATTTTTAGGTTTTGGTGTGTTGGTTAGAAAAAAGCAAGCGATTTAATGACAATGATTTTTGTAAATTGTGACAGACATTTCTGACTGTTTTCTGGCATTTATTTGATTGACCCCCAATGTATGTGAATCAGAAACTGAAACTGAAACAAGCCATGAAAGGTAAATATACAGACTTCCTTTCTCACACTGCAGTTATAGGCTGACAGAACTGAAAATCCTGATCTCC
This sequence comes from Morone saxatilis, assembly GCF_004916995.1. Taxonomy (NCBI): domain Eukaryota; kingdom Metazoa; phylum Chordata; class Actinopteri; family Moronidae; genus Morone; species Morone saxatilis. The sequence goes on from NW_023339663.1 coordinate 6,360,056, forward strand.
TTCTGTATGATGAAACTCAATATTTAACACTGGAAACACTGACAAAATACAGAAAGCTACAAGGTAAAAGCGGCATGCTGACAATAAAAAGACAGAATTCACAGCTCCTTACATGAACCCTGTCAGATAAATGGCTAGAGGCATCACACTGCAGGACAGGGAGGATTACTCAGCCACAGAAATATAAACCTCACTCTCTTCAAATATTTATAAGCTCTACAGTCTCCTTACACTAACAGTGCAAAGCTGTTGCTAATTGTTATTACAGATCAGTCACTGCGGGGCCGGGCCTCAGCTTTCCCACTTTCCCAAGTTAACACAGCGAGCTGAACGCACACAGGATGAGAGCAGATGATTACAGCGAGTGAAAAACGAGAAGGATCCATTACATAGTAGAAGAGTTTCTGCTGAAGTTTTGCAGGAAATTATAAACAAAAGCGATACTTAAAACAGGTTTGGGATATTTAAATGCATATTTATAATCCTATTGTTCATGTAAAAGGTATCTTGTGTATATTTTACGTAACTTAAAGGTTACAGCAGGTTATCAAGTTACAAATCATGAGCAGACTTGGCAGATGAGAGAGTCAGGTCCTGTAGCATTCTTAATCTGTAATCTTCCATGCGATCTTACTGCCTATCAAAATATATTCAGGCCAGTAATGAAATGAATTTATTTGAGGCTGCCAGCTATCATTTAACTTGTCCAGATGAGTTTGTAAATATCTGCATTAACTTTGAGAGCTTGGCTTGAGGTGACGTATCGCTACATGCAGAAACTTTCTATCAATAAATCTGGGCTGTGTACCGACACTGTCAGCACTGTTTGAGTTTTAGCTGCTTGTGCACTTAGTAATGGAGGTCTTCACTTTATTCATCTGTTCAATGAGAGGACAAAATAACACCTGTGAGGCTAAAGGATGAGACACATCTTGGAAGAAAACTGGAACTGATTAAAGCTGCATTTGCCTTATTGGGGTTGTGTTTTTATTGAATCATAATTTAAACTTATAACTGGCAGTTATGGACAAGTTGTGACTATAACACGGATATGAGTAAAACTTTTAAATTGATACGTACTCTCTTTTAGCTCTGTTTGTGGTCTCAAACAAGTCCTGGAAAGAAAATATACGGTTCTTTAGCTGCTAAATGCTCCACTATGTTCACCACTACTCTCTTAACTATGGTGGTCTCACGTGTGATGCTGGCAGGTAGTGTCCTGCTGCAGCTGAAAACAACCCTTTGAGATCAGTGAGAGTAAAACCAAAGTAAAGCTGTGGATCGCTCAGCTAAACAATGAGCTCAAACCCGCTGTAAAGTGCTGTAAAGCCGAGGGAAGCTGCACATTCAGGTGATAATTCTCTGTTACTCATTGTTACAGCAACTTTTAGAAAAACAGTCTTATTTCAAGCTTCATAATAAAGCATTTTTGAGATAATCCAATTGTTTTATTATGTGTTTTATAGATGAAACATGAGGGTTCGACATGTGATGGTTGGATCACTATTGATGAGAACAACAAGATGGAGATGGATAACTTTCTCCTGCAGCACTTCACTGATTTTACCGAGAGGGAGAACCATAGAGCACAGACGTAGATTCAGCAGAATATCTTATTTTAAGGATGCAGATGTAAAGATAAACATGTAAATATGTAACTGTGCAACCTAATATGTGACGCTGTGTTAACACTGTAAATATGTTCTTAGTAAATTAACTTAAATACATGAATTAACTTAACTTTTTAAACCTTACATTGGACATTATTGCCGTTCAATCCAAAATCTTAAGAACTCACTCAATTTGGAAGTACATGGCTATCACAAAACAATGATGGTTTGTCATTTTTCTTTGCCACATAGCTGAATTTCTTTCCCATCCTATTTTGTTGTCTAGTGAGTCACTTTATCTTTATGACTTTTACACACACATTTACATACACATTTAGCTTTCCCAGTATCCTCTAGAACTACACTTACACTGCCACTCATCAGACTGAACGTTAGCTATAAGACTGTAGAAAGCTCTCTGAGAAACCATGGCAGACACTGTACATGCACCCAGTGAAGTATGTAAGCTCCAGTTAACCTATAACTTGTCTGCGTGTGTGTGTGTTGTACACTCCAGCATGTGTACTGTGACCTCTCAGTCATTAGCCACCACCCAGGTCATATTCGTAAAGCTCTGTTCACAAAACCATGTTGGAGCAAAGTCGGAACAGGTGGTCTCATCAGCAACACGCCCATATGTAGGCCACATGTCAAGCATTGGCTGGCCAGCGCTAGGCTAACACTGAGCTACGCTGAGGGCGAGACAATGCAGTCAGGTGAAGGGAGTGACTTAGCACAATCAATACACTAAATCTAAGCCACGTGGTCAGAGCAGAAAGGAGGTCAATCCAATTAGTTAGATCTGAGAGACACAAACATCAGAACTCCGTCCAATCCCGTGCGGATCCTAGAATACCCCCCCCGCCAAGTCAGACACATAAATGCATTTTTATCAGCCTTTAAAGAGTCAAAAAAACGTAAAGAAGACAGTTGGAGAAATGCTATGTTATACGATGGCTGGAATTAAGTGGTTAATTATCTAATCCAGAAAGCTGGGCTGCCCTACTGTTTGACCTCAGCACACTTCAATGTAGTGCTAAGCTACTAGCAAATGACCTCACTGCACTCATCACAGAGTAGTACTCGTCATGTTTACATTCTGTCTGTGCATCCTTAAGCTCTTAGGCTTAATAATGTAACATGTTGGATGCATTTCCATCCTAATATAACAGCAGCACGGTAATTATCTTTTGATATTTTGAAAATTGCCTAGTTTACATCAGCTGGCAGTCTTCTTCTATGCCGCCTTTTGCTGTTGCCTCGCCGCCAGCTACTTGTAATCAGTGGAACCCGGTAAAAACCCCACAGTGTAGCTATTATGTACGAAGAAAATTGCATATGAACCTGGCGACTGACGAGACCACCCCCAGGTTAAAACCCCTGCAACAGCCAGACTGTTGAACCACTTAATACGGGGCTTCCTGAAAGTCTGGACCACGATCTAGATCGAAACTGCAGGATAAGTACAGATATTCCTTGACTGCAAGCCACCTGTGTGTGTGTGTGTGTGTGTGTGTGTGTGTTCCCATACATCAAGTTTCTGTGTGTGTTAATTCCCATCTACTCACAAGAAGCGAGATGTCGTTACCATGGCAACCACCAGGATCTGTGTCTCTTTTGTGGCACCATTATGGCCGACTTACTGTATGGTCTTTATGTCTGCACTGTAGTGGACCTCTGACGTAATGTAAATCTTATATGTGGACATAATGTTGTTCTATTAATTTTAGAGGTGGGAAGTAACTAAGTAGAAATACTTTGTCACTGTATTTAAGTAATATTTAAGTATTTTCAGGTATCTGCTCTTTTTTATTTATTTTTACACAAATGTACTTTCTACTCTTTTCAAAACAGGCTCATTACTTTAGTTTTAATGCATTTGCGTCACATTATTGATTTTTATTTCTATCTCTAACATTACACGCCTTCCCAACATCTGGACCGGTGCGTATCACGCATGACAGACATAACATGACGAAACAGACGAGCCTGGTAAACTCAACCCTATTTGAAGTTTCAGATAGCTTTGCACAGAAACAGTCGGGAGAAGTGAGTACTTTTATACTCTGAGTACATTTCAGAGCCTGTACTTGTCCCTCCAAACACTTAAAAAAGCAGACTATTATCAGACAGGCACAGAAAATAGTTTTTGATCCAACTGACATTCTCCACTGAGAGGTCCAGCTTTTCCCCTCTGGTAGAAGATTCAGGGTTCCCCAGAGCACACTGCACCATTATAAACATCCATTCCTGCCTGTGTCCATTAAGACTCTCAACTCAAACAGGTAGTGTAGGATGTAAGCCACGATGGTTGTGCAATATGTTGCATTGTCAGAAGATGTGTATGTACAAACTGTTACTTGGAAGCTGTGTGTTGCTGAGATGTTGATGTATGATATTTTTATTATGCAGTATGTGGGTATTTTTTAATCTTCTGTGGAGCTGCAGGACGGGGTCCAACACAAATTTCCCTACAGTGACATTAAAGTTAATTCTATTCTAGTGAAGAAGTTGAATCAGTACTTC
>NW_023339663.1:6364291-6364577 GCF_004916995.1 Morone saxatilis
GCCTGAGAAAGTCTAACATTATTTGCATTATGAAAGGAAGAGTAATATGGATCAACATCAAACAGAAATGCTGTGGTATGTAGAACATAATCCTGTCGTGGGCCTTTAGTAATTGAAGCCCGAGGTCGGTGTTTATTTAGCAGAAGCAGTGATGTCTGGAAGACTGCGGCTATTAAAAGCTTTTATGAGAGAAGGAAAGCACATCTCGACACTTACTGAACGCACCGCAACGCCTCTTCAGAGCCATTGTTCTGGACAGTAAATGAGTCATTAACACTACCACAGG
>NW_023339663.1:6364588-6365090 GCF_004916995.1 Morone saxatilis
AACTTTCCCAGAGCACAGCAAATTATCCTCAGTGTGGCAGTGACACTTATCTCCTTACTGGGATGGGCCAGTGGACCACTACTGTAGTTATGGGCCAACAGAGGCAGATAGGGACAGACAATAAGGAAGATAATAACAACTCTTGATAAGTGCTCTTCATTTCCCACAGCGATAACATGCAAAAGTCAAATCTTATCTTTGCTAAAACTCTCATGTCCTACACGAGCCAGAATAGAGGACCACCTGCTGTTCAGAGAAAATGTAACCAAACTTTCCTCAACTTGGCACCAACAAATCCAAGAAAAACAACCCGGAAAAAATACAGAGCACAGCACGTGCGGCCGGCTGGGATGATCTTTCCATGAGTGACTTGCTCCAGGGTGACATCCCTCATGTTTTCTGCTCCCTTCCAGATGTGTTCGCTTTTCACACTAGGTTTTATTACACCACATCTGGACAATATGGGAAGCTCAAGATGACCACAAACCACACACACACACAC
>NW_023339663.1:6365183-6400062 GCF_004916995.1 Morone saxatilis
ACACACACACACACACCACATGAGAATCTCGAAGCAGAGAGGTCACCTGCAAGGTTTTATGTAACTCTAAGCGAGGAGTGGAGGGCGTGCTTTCATCATTTATATAACAGACTTTATTGATACTCAAAATCATGAGGATGGAAAATCTGCCGGGGGAACAGACTGTGACTTCTGAAGGAGGGCAAGAGGTGGTTTAAGAGTTCTCTTTCTGTTGTTGCCAGTCCTACAGGAGGAGGGCAGGAGGGGAGGGAGGGGACATAACTGAGCATCCACAAAAGGCTTTTAAAGCAAGTCCTGAACATCCGCTCCTTCACAAAATCAGAGGAGGGTTTCTAAGGGAAGGATGACAGGGGAAAGGCAACGTCTGGCCAGCTGCAGATGGACAAAGCCGCGGCCACAGAGGGGAAGACAGAGAGCGTTTGTATCTGATGTTGAGACACGAAAACAAAACATAGGTTTCAATTTAGCTTTTCTAAATTTCTTTCCTAATTTCTTCTAAATTAAAATTACTATATGGCTACAATTATTTTTTAATTATCAATTGATTGGCCTGGTATTTTTTCTTTTCTTTTTCTTCTGATTTTCATCAATCATGCACTGTAATCAATTAGTCCATAAAATGCAAAAGAAAGTGCCATCATGCCACAATCTTTTGTCCAAAACTTCCAAAATATTCAGTTTGCTATCAAAGATGACAAAGACAACCGACAAATATTTCACATTTGAGGTGCTTGAATCTGTGATTTTTTTTTTATTTTCACTTAAAAAAGAACTTAAATGACTTAACTGATACTTAAAAAAGTTGCAGATTCATTTTATGCCAATCAACTAAAAGAGTAATTGCTTGGGCTCCATGTGACTGAACATAAACTACTGAGACTTTTCATCAGAAAAAGAAATCTGAACACATAACTGAAGACATCAACGACACAGATGAGCTCCACAGTAATTTAGTTTGAAGACTGCAGGTCCACTGTGGCTGGATTCAGCACCGGGACTTTTACATCACACAGAATAAAGCCTTTTCTGTCCATCTCATTTCTATGTGACACACTGGTGCAGGTGTAGTCGGGGCAGTAGGGCAGCTGGTCGAGTCTGACAGCATGTGCTGACTGTGGAGTGTGTGTGTGATGCTGACGAGGCACCTGCAAACTCTGGCATACCCCAGAATAAATAAAGAGCCTGTGAGGGGACACAAACAGGCTCACTGTCGGGTTGCTGCTGGTATCTGCTGCTGATGACTGACTAGTTGACTCATAAAGTGTAATGAGACATACGACAAGGCTACAGATCCTGTGAGAAATTTGCCTTTATTGGCCATAAAAATAACTGCTGATAAAATATATCTGCGCAGATGTAGGGCTGCAACAGACGATAACTTTTATTTGAGATCATCTGGGGATTATTATTTCAATTATTGTTTCATGTATACAACATCAGAAAACTGTGACAAAGGTCTTATTTTGTGCGACCACAAGTCCAAAACCCAAAGATATTAAGTTGACCAAGAAAATCAGCAAGGTTGTGAGAAGCTCGAACACAGAGAATGTTTAATTGATTAATCAAATAATTGATTTCAGCTCCACACAGATGTACCGTGGCCGTGAAGACGGGTCCTGGAAATGTTGACAATGTCATACACAAGTTATGAATGTAGTATGTGAGTTAAAATAACTTTAACTGTGGAGTGCGGAGGATCTGATCAAGGGACGGAGGACAGCTTAATTTAAGTCATGATTATTGCTACAGTTGCTTTGTTTTGACCTGCAAACTACACTTAAGATAAGAAGTCAAACAAATTACTCCGACCCCTTTGAGACCAACGTGGCTCCACCAAATCTCTCCGTGACCTCTGACCTCAAGCTGTTACAGCCGGAGTGAGAAGCTGTATCCACATTACCCTCTGCTTGATAGTTGAGAAAGCAGGAACAGTATGTACTCCTCTTTCCCGGCCAGTATTACCAGTCTTCATGTATACAGTTTCACAGAAAAATAAGAGCTTGGCACCAGATTGGAGATTAAAAAAAACAGTGAAACGTAACAGCTGGAGTTGTTGGTATTCCTCATTTTTCAGCTGAGCAAAACGCCATTACAAAATCTGTACTTGTTGCTTTTAAGTTATTTCATGTTAAATTTAAATAGATGAAACTAGCTGAGCTCACAGTGACCCAGTTAAGTTGTGGGAATTTATAGCGATTCTGAAACAGAACAGAAGACACATACTCTACCTATGCTAATGTATGAACACTAGAGCTTTTTAGTATTTAACTTTTAATACTGCCACATGGACACATCCTGCACAAAACGTCCATTCTAGTTCTAGTCTTTCGTTTTATGATTTAACACATTTAGGATCTTTAAAGTCTCAATGGGAGTTGAGCGTTAATTCTCTTAATCAATTAGTCGATCGAAAGGAAGTTAATCTGCAACTATTTTCACCATCAATTCATATTTATTCATTGATTTTCCAAGTAAAAATGCCAAAAAATTGATGATGATGATGATGATGATGATGGTTGTAGGTTCTCAAATGTGAGAAATTGTGCTACATTATAGTTAATTAAATATCTTAAGGTTCTAGACAAGGACATTACATAACATCTCCCTGGGAAATGGGCTTTTTTTGGTGATATGTTATAGCAATAAATGGCTTCATCCAGAAAACAATTGGCATATTAATCAATAATGAAAATTATTGTTAGCTGCAGCCCTAATATACGTATTATATAAGGTTTTGTCAGTTCAGGAAACATTTTAATGTCACTACAAATATTTAAGTCTCATTCGTGGCTGCATTGTCCCTGAACTGAATCAGTTTTAGAAAATTTCTTCATCAAATGTGTGAAAACAGCTTTTTTTAAATGTCTTAAATGTGTGACCACACTGATGAGTGTGTTTGTCTGTGGATACATTTGTTTATTTATAATCACATATTTATTTATATTTCATGTTTCATATTGACAACAGTCTTCACTCTCACATCAGCAAAAACGATATTACATTCTTTGACTTACAGAAGCCGGTGTCCACTAATGCTTGTTCCACTGGCTCCTTCCCACCATGGAAGGTGACTCAGTGATTCATTCATTTCCTGACGTCCATTTTTATGAGTCTGACTAATGACAGTTATGGGGGTTATAGAGAGCAGAGGAAGGACATGATCATCTGGATGACTCATCAAGCACTTCAGGTAATCAATTTATAATCTCTCTTTATTGTCTTATAAACTCAAATATAATCAAAGGTGGCACAGATGAATAATCTCAGTGGAACAATAGACCAACAATTTGTCTTAAGAAACCTCATCAAAAATCTCATTGTTTGTAAAAATGCAAATAAGTAACATAACAGTATGTTGTGCGGTTCACTCTACAGACAGTATTTTTTCTGTATTTCTATAGCCCTGGGTTAAATAACTCGACAAAAGAGGACTGAACAGTGAAGAAGTTTTTAAACAACTACTTAAAAATGACTTAACAAGAGTGTGTTGGGGAATTACACGAACCTGTCCTGACACAGTTTTAAATGTTCACAGGAGCTCACAAAGTAATCTTTGTTTAACTTTATTTAAATACTTTCTTTTAATAGAAGTTAAAGTAACAACAAGTGGAAGACAATAGATAATAAAGATAATAACAGTTAAATTAAGATCTCTCTGAACATGATTCTACCATTAGTGTCAGCGACAGAATAGCCTTTGATCATCTGGGATAACCATGAGCAAACAACTCCAAACATATGACTTGCTATTACATAATCCTCCATGGTGAACGGTAACTCTATTCTTCAACTATGCCGCCGACTAACCTCAAGTTGCAACACAAACAATTCTGTGGTAAATTGCTTGTGTAACTTGCCACTGTGTGTTTTAACTTCACATTATTCATGTCTTTAGAACGCAGTACAGATAACCTGACACTTGAGGCTTACACTTTGCATGTTACTCAACCAGGGAATGCAGCCTATAGGCCGAGCCCATTTTGTAAGCATTCACGCTGGCCAGTATTATACTCTTTACCCTAGTTTCACCTCAATAAAACACAAACAGAACTGTAACTTTACCCTCAACTGAAAGGACATGAACGCCGTTCAATCATCCACCATCTCTCTCATCTTGCCTTTTTTTTTCACCCAGCCTGAGGAAAACAACACTTTCAGGGCACAGTAAATCTCGCTTGACCCCGCCCAGTTGGGGAAGATCCCGTAACATACACTAATCCTACTCAGTATTAGTGAGGGCTCTGGGGAGATGGTATTAAATGTGCAAGTGTGTGTGCATTTGTGTGTGTATTGAGGTAGCAGTGAAGGAGATGCTGAGAGGTGAAACTGCTGACCTGGGTTGACTCACACCGGGAGTGTTTCTGTTGGCCGGGAACACAACACGCACAACAGGAGCTCCAGCGATCACTGGGCCAGTGAGCTCTGCGGATCCTTTACATGCACAAAACATGAATACTTGTAGGTAAAAGAAAACCAACCCAACTAGTGGGTGAGATTTTCTACAGATGTGTTGCACTTTAAAGAAGGAATAAGACAATAAAGTCCTCATCTTTTGTAAAGAGTTTCATTATTAAGGGCTTGTGATGTCTGACCTGTTGCTTTATAGTAAACTCACAAGCCAACAGGTGTGACTTTGCAATCGTTATTAACAGAAATTCAACTAATCCCTGTGAATTCTGCACAAATGTCCAATTACTGTAACCTTTCTTAGCATTCCCCAACGCATAACGTTAAGCTATACATCACCAAAATACTAGAAATGTAATTCTTACTAGAACAAGTTACCTTCAATTTTTTTTTATGAATTATACAAATAAATCTGAACTATTTTTGCAATTTTCACTTTATCTTGCAATATCATCCTAACATGCATCGCGACAACAACAAGGTGCCATGAAATCAGGCATTTTAAGCTGCAACAATCCCAAAAAAGCCCATCCTGGAGGGACTGACACACAGCTACCATATATAGCGCTTATAAAGTTAAGTTAACAAAACAGATGCCTACTAACACATCAAGCAGACAAAGGGTGGAGTTTCTGATCACTTGATGAATGTCAGACCAATATTAACTCTCCTTTAAGCTCTGTTTAGGTCTCCACCTCCTCATGAGAAAATATCTGGGTATTTAGCTGCTGGATGTTTGTCTTTCTTCACCCGCTTTGTCTGTCGGCTGTTTGGTGGAGGACAGTTGGTGTACAGATGTGGTCTATCAGAGATTTTTAACTAGTAACAGATGCCTGTGGGGGTTGATGAGAACTTCTAAGACACAAGAATACATTAAATTTGCAAGTTGTACAGGCAACACGATGAGACAGAGCTCCATAGAGATGGAGAATTGTTCACTCTGGGGCTTTAATTAACTATTACTTTCATTATCAGTTCATTCTTGAATAACTGATTAATTGTTTCGTCTATAAAACGTCAGACAAAAGTGAAAAATTCCTATCACTATTTCTCAGCATCCAAGGTGATGTCTTCAGATAGTTTTTTTTGTTTGATCACGAGAATTGAAAACACAATTATTACTGTAGTGATTAAATAACTATAAAATGGAGTGGTTGTTTTCAATTTATTAATTTATTAATGCAGGTTTAAGTGTCACAATGACAGTGGAGGCAATTAATCTTCCTCAAAGCCAATGTACAGTGTGTCTATGTGTACTATAGTGTAAAGCACACAAGCCTTGCTGAAAATGTATGTGCTTGGACAAAATGGGCGTTCCTGCAAATCCTGCAGCAGTGTCTTGCAGCTCAGGGTGCTCCTGAAAACACCCCACTAACATACACATACCATTAGCTGTGCTCCTGCACTAATGACCTGTGACACCCTCCCTGGTCTTGGAAAGCAGATCCCGATGATGCGCTGTCAGGGTGAGCAGTGTGAAGTAACCCGATACCCCAGGGGAGAACAGAAGACAGCTGAGCTCATATTAAGCTGTCACTTTGCTCACATGTAAAAACAAATGACCATGCTTCCGGTGAGCAGTCTTTGTTTTCACCAGTAAAAAGACATGATCTAAATACTAATTTGTTATATTCCATAGACATGATAGCAGACACCGTAGAGACATGCAGGAAACATGGGGAGAGAATAAGGGGTATAACAAGCAACAGAAGGTTTTCAAACAAACCATTAGGCTACTAGGACGCCCCATCCTGTAGCATTTTCAGCACATCTTGCACTATCATACCTATTTAGAACATTCATTCCCCGACTGTGCTTTCAATCATTCTTAAATGTCGGGTAGCCACCTGAAAACCCAACGTCTTGACAGGCTGACATCTGGATTCAAAGCCTGGGTGGTAGTTAAACGCTCGATGATGACTAGCTAGTACAAGAAGACTACAAATAAATAAATAAAATACACCAAGGATCCATCTTCAAATCATCCGTGATAAAAAAAAGTTTTATATCAATCCTTATAGTTGTTTGTTCTTTGTAGATATGTCACAAAAAGCTTTAAAAAAGGAGAGAAAAGATCAACTATCATGTAGGCGAAGGCAGCAGTCATCTTGCAAAGACAAGATACAGAGTTTTCTGCACTAACCTATCATTACTGATGAGCACTGTTGGAACAAATGGAGATCAAGCAGAGAAACATACAGCAAATGGGCTGTAATGGTAATGCTGCACTAACAGCTTTCTTTCTGTCACCTATTGCTATACAGCTCATATCTAATGCTGTGGTGTTTTTTGTTAGTACACGTGTTTATGTGGCAAGTAGCTTTAAAATAAAAAAGCAGAGAATATTGTTCCTGCATATGAGAGAATGACTCATATACTTCCTACATACTGTGTTCCATGTTGGTCTGGAGACAAAAGCAGACAAAGACTACCCAAACCTTTTTTGTTTTCAAACAGTAAATTCCAGTGTGCGAATATGTAGTCATAGGAATTTATGGTGTAATGTCAATTTCAGCCATAACTGGCACAAGAAGGTAAACAATGTCAGGAATGACAGACAGCAGATAAGTGCTAAACCAACATTAGGTGAAGTATTTGTCTTATTTCACGTATGCTTGTATTCATCTTTATTCAGGGTCAACTGAAGTCCAAAGGTGTTGAAGGCAGGACAAGTACGTCTTATTCCCCTTCAAACACTAAACCCTAACTTGAAGCCTGTCACATTTCTAATTCCCTTAAATTTAGAATAATAACCATGCTGAACCAACCAGTTGCTGCTTTTATCTAACCAGCACAACATGCCCTTATGGTTTATGTTTTCATCTCCTTCAAGCTGAGTTTTATTAATTGAAGCACTTGAGCGACAGGGCTTGTCAGGATCTTAACACGTAGCTGCAGCTGTTGGCTGGTTTCCAAAAAGACCAAAACCTCTTGTAACTGATATCCTCTATGAAGAGTTAAAAAAAAACCCTCTCTCTATATGCTTTAGACCTCGGGGTGAGTTTGCCCTGCGACCGACAGTCAAGAGAAAATGTCTGTCTGCTTTGCTATAGTATTGTTGACTTGAGGGCTCAACTCTGTCCTAGTCTTTGATATCAGACATTTCTGAAAAGGAATATGATGTACCGTACCGTTCTTAAGCTACATTAAACCCAAGTCAGTCACTTTATACAACTTTTTCCACATATGCAGTAATATTCCCCAAAGCCTGTAAACAGACTTAAAGGGTAAAATCAGAGTTCCCCTCTTGAAACCAAATGCCCTTGCTAAAGGTTAAGGTTAATTCAAAGCTCTTTGCATTAAGATGAGAGAACATTAACTCCAGTCGAGGTCAACACTTTTCACCGCCATCAAGACATTGAACTTGTCAATGCCTATATCTTGTGATGAAATATAACCACACACAATTAAAGGAGATAAAAAATAAAATATAATTTTGTCTGTGCTGCTCGTCTACCGTCCTGAATGAAGAGAAGTAAAGATGAAGTGTATGAGGTAATGTTGGCACCCCTCCTCTCCTCTATCTTTCTCTGCAGTAGCACAGCAGCTCCAGTCTTGGCATCAATCACCAGCGGACGCAATCTTACTGTGCAAACAATTAAAAGGCTGCTCCTCTGAACTCAAAACTACTCACTTGTGTTGCTGTGTTGAGGATTAACAAAATGTGCTTACACATTAACTCCAGAGACACAGCGATGAATGGCATTCCTGAGAACTGTGTTTGCTAAACTGAAGGCAATAAAACGCAGCGTAGAGCTACTAATTATCTTTCTGGTTACCTTTGAACTTGGCTTCTACGCTACCATTTTCAACTTGACATTGATGCTAAGAGCACCGGCAGAATATGAACTAAATGAATTGGACGGGAATAAACAACTGTAAACTGACATCTCCTCCGGTACAGTGCCCATGATTTCAAGGTATCATACATTATTTGGTTTTTAGACAATGCACACATTTGTATAGTTATGACCGAGTATACCCAGATGAAGAAATACCAGAAGAAATGTATGCATCTCTCTGAGCACTGCCCTGTTCTTTGTAAGTGAATCAAGTGTAAACAGTTGGTGATCAGGTGATGTGACAGTGAGTGATATAACCCCTTATAAAAGACAACAACCCTCTTGACAATAAGCAACCAGTATTTGCTTTCCTGACTGGCAGCATTGTGCATACAGTTAGAGGGTGTTATGTAACCTTCAAAAATTCAGTTGATGTTGAAGTCAAATTAGAAAACAATGTGCGGTTGTGAACTCGTCAAAGACTCTTGACTGGTGTGCATTAAAGTGACAGGTCCCTGAAGAAGAAAAAGAATATGAGTGGAATGTCTTGACTGATATGAAAACAGCCAGTTTCCTTCACAACCTTTGGCTGGGCCTCTACAGGGTCTACCTTGGGACAATCTTTCCACTGTGCAGAAGAAAAAATGGTCGCAATCACAAAAACAAGAATCTGTAACCACTGATAGGCCGTTGGCTGCTTACAGATATAGAGCTCCTCTCTGTGCTGCATAATCCCCACACAGCTGGACTCAAAGTGAAATAAACCTCTGTATGGGGGCAGACACAACTCAGGGCCAACCATAAAGACAGTTGTGGCTAAGCACTGTTGTGTAACTAATGTTTAAAGCTGCACAGAATCTCTTTTACATCAAGTTGTGTTGAGTATGGTAGCAGGAATTGATCCATTTCTACAAACGCACTGTAGAAACTGTGAGTGCAGAATGAACGTGCCAGCCCACCCATATTGGTGCAACCTATGTACAGATGTTACAGGTTTCTTCTTACGTAGCCAGTTCAACTAACAAACACCATGAAGCAGGCAGCATTATTAACAAGAGCTGTCAGTCTTTTGGGGTAAATCCAAGTCTCAAGAATGAGGGAAGCATTAGCCAAACTTAAAGCCTCAACAGACAACTGAGAGGGATCTGGTGTGATGAATCTGGAGCACACAGTTTTTATATAACTGGAGCTTTTTAATAAGATCCAGCAACTAAAGTTTCAGGATTTTACAGAATCAGAACCACGTCTCGTCTTTTGATAGTGAAGTCGTTATTGTAACTTCTCCCTGACTCAAGGTCAAGTCTCTGGTCTCAAGTGCACAGCTTCGTCATCATTCATTTTTATTGAAACGCAGAACACTAGTGTTTTTGCTTACCTCTAGTACTGGCCCTGCCCCCAAGATTATCTGCTCCACTCCACTGGCAAAACCCTTCTGGCTGAGAGCGGTCAGATGATGAATGAGGAAGTTTGTGCTTTGCGTTTTCCCGGAGCCACTCTCCCCAGATATAACAATGCACTGATTTCTCTCTCTCTGCAGCATGGCGTGGTAAGCCACATCCGCCACGGCGTAAATATGTGGCTCCAAATCTCCCAGTGTATGATTATCATACATCTTCACATACTTGGGGTTGTAGATGGGCAGGAACTTGAAGGGGTTAATGACAATGAGGATGCTCCCAACATAAGTATAGATCTTTTCCTGGCGGAAGCGCGAGCGCAGGTTGTCCAGCAGCGAGCGCTCGTTGAGTTCCGGCAGGTAGCATAGATCTGCATGGTCGCCCTGAGAATCAGGTTGTGGCAGCAGTCCACGTTCCACCATGCGCCTGCGCTCCTCTGTGACCTGCAGCCACATCTGGAGGCTGCCGCCATAGTGAATCGAGCCATCCAGGTTCTTCTGCCTTAGGAGGAAGCGGTAATCCTCGCCGCCAGACAGTGGCCGGTGCTCTAGGGCCACACGGGGCCAGAGCATCATCCTCTGCACGGGACAGTCGGAGGGGTTCAGAATCCATTCTTCCCCACCAAACTCCTTCACCTCAGCCAGAACATAACACTTGGTGCGGTCTAGTTGCAGACGTTCAATGACACGTTCGATGGCCTCAGCGGCTGTGGTGGTCTTGCGGGCACTGATTGGACAGTAGATGGTGCCCTCGGCCAAGGCACCCGGGTAGATGCGCACGGTGAACTCCGAGTTCTCGAAGCGCTGCCGCCGGCCCAGGGTGCCCATGCCGCCAACGCCATCACGAGCACTCATGGCGGAGCAGGAGTTCCCATTAGCAGCAGCCCGGCACTGGCACGTCCTTTACTGGGCTGGAGAGGCCACTGATTCAAGACATTACCACTGCAAAGCAGAACAGGAAGACACAAAGTTTGATCAATACCTTCTCACTCATAAATCATAAATATCACTTTCAAGTTAAACATCACAGAAAACAACAACATTATACACAAAATGGATTCCACATCATTCAAAATGAACAGCAAAACGTCTAGCAGCAATGATATTGCAGTTCTATGATCTGAAGCTGCAATAAAAAGACTTTACCAACTATTCAATTAATCTAAAACAGGACACAGCCCTCTGCAATCTGCCAGATTACAAAATTTGACAGATTATGACACAAGGACTTTATTTTCTATTATGCAATCAACGAAAGGGCCAAATGATTTTGCTGGAGCCTGACATGCATACTCATAAAGGATGAAGGATAAGTCATCAGGATCTACAGGATTACCATTAACACACATACACGCTCCCGAGCACACACATAAGCTCTCGCCAACGCCAAGACCGGCAGCTGCCATCCTCTTTACTGAATACACAATCACGCCATTCACAAGTTCCCTCTTTAATACACAGGGACATCATGGGGTGAGTAGAGGCCAAAGAGAGAGACAGAGAAAGAGGAAGAAAGATGGGTTTGATGACTAAGCTGCCACTCATTTCTTTGTCATCGTCAGGGTTTGGACAGTTGTGTAGCACAAAGACTTGATAAAACTGCATTTGAATGAACATAAAGTTATTTTTGAGAGATCCATTTTTTCAATTTCTTTTGGTCGTCATGACCTCTTAAAAAACAACGATAACCAACCAAAACATATTCAGCATACATGTGTCATGTATCCTGAGCCTGCAAAACTGAAAATGAAAAGGCCTTTAAACCAAATGTGTATTCATGTAATTTGTGTCACATTTCAAGTTTTGAATGCTGATGAAGCAGAACTATAAAAGGCACTTTTTAAGTGTTTCTATTCAGAATCCACTATAGACGATTGCAATAGCCAATGTATTCATCCTTTCATCTAACCCAGATATCATTACAGTCGTGTGTATCATCAGTCTGAAATGTTCAATGCATTCCAGGAGTCATTATGGGACGTGCTGTAATTTGTCTTTATCTTGTACCCACTTTCCTTCAACTTGTCTCGCAAACTTCTTCAAAGCAGAGGTATGGGCTTCAACTTGTTGCTATCAGCTGTGGCTTTCTCATGCAGGTAGAGAAAAGAGTGGCTTACTGTGTCACTTAAGTTGCCCCTACCCTTTAAATGTGTTGTGGCTGCATTGCATTCTGGTCTATAAAGAGCTAAAATCTGTGTAGAAATTAATTTTTTGGCTCGACTAAACATGTGACCACTGTACCAATTGTGTCTAGCAATAGATCACTCATTCTATAATTATATGTATCAGTAACTGAAAAACATCCTGCAATCAAAATTTAGGCAGCAACTAACAATTATTTTCATTATTGATTAATCTGATGTTTTTATTTTTGATTAAACTGCCTGTTATAATTTCCCACAGCCCAAGGTAATGACTTCATATCAATATTGTTTTGTCTGATTAACAGTCCAAAACCCAAAGACATTCACTTTACAATCATGTATGACAAATAAAAGGATACAATTAACATATCTAAGTATCTGGAACCAGCAAACATACTTCATTTTCCTTAAAGCATCAATGATTGAAATGGTTATGATTAGTTTTATGTCATTTAACTGATAATAGACTAGTTTTTGCAGCTCAGATCAATATCACAGTAACTGTTCCTGAAACGTCAACATCTAGTCAGGTTTAAATGGGAAAAACAGCTGTCTTATTTTATCAGTCTTCTCTCATGTATTTGCATCTCTTTATATTTATGAAACATAGGCAGCCTGCTAAGTCATTTACTTTCTTCTAATTTAAGTAGAATATTCATGTGCAATGCAACATAACACACTCATACATCCCAGCTACACATTAGATGAGCTCAATACAAAAGTAAGCACGCGACCTGTCTGTTAAAGAGCCAAACCTTATCTTTTTTAGTAGGCCTATTTCATATGTGTGAGCAGACTCATGCATTGCAACTTGTACATTATATGCATTTGTATGAAAATGTAATATAATAATCCTTCATAGCTGTAACAACTCTTTATCTTTAAAAACCCATCTTCAATATCTGAAGGCATAAAGAAAAAAACAGATCAAACTGCTCACCTACTTTTAAAACTTGCATGAGCAGCGTGATCACAGCAGAAAAAAAAAGTGAAAACAGGAAATGGAACAGGGACACATAAAGTTGGTGCGCAGAGTGGATCACAAAGGACTCCAGCAGGGAAATAATACAATGCTGCACCCCTGGTCATTTCCTGTCGCCCCATATCCAAGCTCTCATGCCATGTGTCGCCTCAGCAACTTTGATATAACCATGAGCCACACAAACACACGCACACAGGACCTATCCTCTGTCCAAACACAGACACACACCCATATGAGATACAAGGAAAACGCACACATCACCTTTTTTTTTTAACCTTACATAAAGCATTCACTCTAAGTGCATATGGCTGAATCCATACACACATAGCCAATGACAGGTATTAACTGTGATGAATGTTTGTGTGTTTCTCCTGCTTGACTGATTGTACTAGGTGTGTGTGTATATGTGTATATGTGTATGTGTATGAGTGGGTGCTTTGAGCACTGAGTTAGGGCCTGGCGCCTGGAACAGATGGTCAGCTCGCTGCTTAAAGGATAGGGAGGGGGGATTTAGGGTTGTGGAAGTGCTGGGCAGCACAGGGCCATGCTGGCTGCTTCTTTGTTTACCATCACATGAGGACAATCAACTAATGGACATCTTCAGGAAAAACACCAAAAAAATCTTAGCAATCACAAAGCATCTCTCAATAAACCTCCATTGCTATCCTACTTTTGATGGATTTACAGACAACTGCACCAACCAAGGCGTAGAAGGGATCAAGGTGACATGAAGGGAATGTAAAGGTACAGGCTTGGACAAGAGATGCAAATTTTAAGCCATTTGCTTAATTGATTGTCAGACACATTTGTGATGAATAATGAATTAATCATTAAAAAACACATTTTACACAATGAAAGCTTTAAACAACTGACAGGGCTATTTCCACCGACATAAACCGAAGAACATTTGGTATTTGAATGACAAGTAAATCATTTGAATAACAAAGTACATTTAACAACTAATGCCTGTTATCATTCAGTTATTTGCCACACAAAACTTAAAAGATTAAACAGAATAATTACATGAAAAGTACACATACATTAGATGAAACTAAGCATTCAGGGCACTAAAACTTCAACCAGTTCTGGTGTCAACAACAAGCGCTCCAAACTAAAAATACAGATTATGTGCTAGAGAAATAAAAAGGGCGGCTCTTCTGACGAGAGACAAACAGACCAGTCTTACTGGTTTTTATTTTATACTTGTTGATAAATATTCGGCGGATCAGTTTAGCAAGGGATAATATTACAGGGAAGGAATGGTAAGAGAAGCAGCAGCCACAGTGAGTTAGTTAAATAACTTCAACAGGTATTTACTTCACTTTAATCAGGAAAGGTATCACAAGTTAAGGAAAAGGCAGACGCTTTTAATGTATTTTACATAGTCACAGCCATAGTGATGGACTGCACAGACAGGAGAGAGGTGTAACAGATTCCCTTAGACACAAATGTACTTTTATTTCACTTATATCCTCTGGGTCTTTATTTGAACTACTCACTGTTGTGTGAATTAGGAAAAAGTGATAATCCAAACATTGCAGTCTGGTTTCAAAACATGTCACATAAACCGGTTTTTAATAAGCTGTGGCAATATAACGAGAAAGAAAAACAGGAAAACGAGAGAGACGGTCAGGATGATCGGTGACTGACAGGATGTGAAGAAATGAGATGGGGAGTCTCACTATGATGACAAAATGATGACTATTCTCTTCTTGCTAGTTTCATTATGGTTAAACATGTCATCACGGGAAGTAATACCCTTCATCGTGATGTTTCTGTTGTATCAAAAAACACTATATCACCATATCAGGATCATGCAGTTATAGTGCAGTTGTAAGTGCAAACTGAGTTGTTGTGCAAGGGGTGCACAACATCTTTTTTACTGAATGCCACTCGTGTCCAATAATTAACTATATTTCTAGATAACATATAAACTATTTAGTCTTCAGGCCTCTGTGTTCTACATCAGCATTGTGCTCTGGACTGATAAAAGGAACTAACTCCCTGTTAAAGACCAACTGTGATACTAAAAACCTTCAAAAAGGAAACATACACACAATTGTTGTACTTTTTTTAACAAAACAAATTATTTTGTAGCCACACGCAAACAGTACAGATGCACTATCGCACCCTATATTAGCATCACTCACATGGTGCCGTGACCACTTATTTAAAGTATCAAACACACAGTACAGCCACTCTGCTGCTAAAAGTGTCCTCAAAGTGAAAATGTGTGCAAACAAAGAGACAGAAAGCAACAGAGTTAACAAAGAAGAAGAAGAGAAAATGTTTGAGGCATGATGTCATTTCACCTGAGCACTGTGCATGTGTGTCTGCCAATAACTTAAAAAACAAGGTTTGATGCAGATAAGCTCGAGGTTTGTGCCCTGAAGGACTTGACAGAGCAGGCTATGAGGAAACCTGCAGTGGCCTCTTCTCGTCTCTTCAAACAACTGAACCAGAAACAGATATGGTTACATCACTTGAATGGTCAGAGATCAGGAGTCAAGTAATTTGACCTGGAATCTGTTTGAGGGGACTTTTCCCAAGACGGAGAAGAGCAGGACAGACCCAATACCAACTATCGACAAGCAGTAAAGACTCACACAAAGCGAGCAAGTTCAGAATATGTCAAATAAACCATGCGTGGATTATAAATTCCAACATCGCTCTTAACTTTGGTGGTTTTTGCTCAAAGCAATCTGTACTTGGATCAGTGGCTTAAAACAACCTGCAGCATGAGCGAAACACAGAAACAATGGTTTGTTGTATTCAGGAATACAAAAAAGTTTCAAATGCTGTGGATTTAAAGGGACCAATGTGTAGCACTTGAATACAGTTCAGCCTTCCAAGTGTGCTAGAGAAACTATGGTGGCCACAAAATTCATTAAAAATACGAAAGGTCCTATCTGGACCCAGTGTTAGGTTTGTCCATTCTGGGCTACTGTAGAAACATGGCAGTTCAAAATGGCAGACCCTCTCCCTTATTCTACGCTAATGAAAACACATTCAATTCTTATATTCAGGTAATTATACACTAATGAAAACATACCGATGAATAATATATTAAATTTCTGCCAGTAGATCCTCCTAAATGTTACACAGCGGACCTTTAATAAAGAAAACTTTTTTTAACAGTTGGACATATGTTTAAACTATTACATCCAAACATCTAGGTGGAGCCCTGTTTTTGTGGGTCTGAAAATGTGATTTATCGAAGATTTATGTAACCAAGGTGCTCACAAATTTACCTCTTCTAATTTACAGATACTGAATAATTAAAAGAAAATGACACCCTTTGCATTTTTTCTGTAATCTGAGCATTGTCTGAGAGATGCCTGTTTGGAGGTTCCCTCTGACAGGAAACCAAGGAGAGGGTTCAACCATGTGAGTCAGACTCTTCAATGGCTGCCATTGTTGTAGAGGAGGGAAGATCAAGTTTGGTCACCTTTCTACGATGTGAAGTCATCATTATGAAAAGCTGCGTGTGTGTCACTGTCATCTGGGCTAGGCTTGTGTTTTCAAGGCTCAATGTCGCAGCTGCTTTTCATTATGCCTTCAGCCACTTGGAATTTGTATGCGTTACACTAAGGTGTGTGAGCTATAGCACTGGATTGTTAAGTCTCACATCTAGTCTACACGTTTTTGTGGGTTCATTCGTGAATCTGACAGCTCCGTGGTGTCATATATAGCTGCTATGTTTATTAGTTACATTGGTTACAGGATCACACTGCTAGTTTTTTTTACTTTCTGTCAAGTGTTGCTAAAAGCTTTAGTACATCTTTGACCTTAGGGTAGGGTAGCAGCTGATCACTCCTAATGCAGCATATCCTTTTTCATTAACCATCATCTCCTTTTGACAACATCTGCACAAAGCTCAACTTAAATGTAAAATCCCCAACAAAATGCAACAAACCCTTTCTGTAAAGTTTACTATTTAAGTCAATGCAAACAAGAACTTTTTACTCCATTTTATCACTGAAAAATGAAAACACTCAACCAATATGGTAGTTAGTAAAACTATCTGACCATATTAATTGCACTAGTTTGTAATTGTTATGTAATTTTTCAAGGTCATGATTTCACACCCAGATTTTCATTGAATTTGGCAAACGATTTGAGCCTGTTACAAATAATCATTTATTAGATTCCCCCATTGAACAATCAAGTGATAATACCATAAAGACTATGATGGAGAAGGGTGGTTTACAAACTTACAGGTAAGAAAGACTTGATATATACTCTACATGACAGGGATGTTTTTGGATGAACAGGTTTGAAGTTTTCATTGCTGTCTGAGTCTATTGTTCTCTGTAGGCCTTTTTTTTTTATTTGTAGAGTACTTTGTAAATATCCGTAACAAAGGGGTGCGATTACAAGGCAATGTGCTTAATTTATTGGTGTCTACCTGCACCACATACGTGACAGAAAGTGCTAATTATGGCAGTGCATTGCAGCAGACAAAGACATAAATAAGGCACACAGAGAGCCAGACTACGTTGTGCACATACCACACAGAGACTCATTTCCCCGCTTTTAATAGGGCTTCACTACCTTTAAAAAAACAGGCCCAACCCCCTCACTGTTACAGGCAGAGGAAATTGCACTTCAGACATGAAACACATACAGTACACAAGCAGCCATAAAACCAACTGTAAAGAAAAGGGAAAGGCACAAGCTGCTCATGAACATGAACACCTAACTTACTGAAGAATGTGCTTTGATTTGTCATATATATATATATATATATTATATATATAGTATATACTATATATATATACACACTGAAAGTGTTAGCAAGAAAAAATTAAACAACGACTCTGGCATTTCCAGTGAAGAACTTGCTGTCGTGTAAGTGTGGAGCCTACAAAGACCATGTTGACAGGCGTGCGTGTAAACTCTGGTAGCACTGTATGCAAAAATAAGTCAATGCAGATCAGTAGCAGATATAAGAAGGACAACGCCATAGAACGTCGATCTGACAGGGATGGGGTGATTCTGGCATGCAAGTTTGGTCCACGTATGCAGTATAGAGAAAAATCCCACCAGATATGATGGATCCTTCATCTGTTAAACTGAAGTAATTAAAGAGTGAATAAATAAATGAAGAGAGAAACAGAAACAACCTACTGTATGCACTCTTCAAAGCTATAAAAGTAAATCTTTACATTCAAAGAAGAACTGCACAATTAATGCTGCCTTTCTGTATTTCTGTCTGTGTTTATGTTGGCCTGGGTTGACTGATCCGTACAGTGTGAGCATAAAAGTTGCAGGTTCACACTTAAGCAGTCACTTTTAGCCTGGTTTAGATGTAGCTTTTATGTGCCACAATGAGAATTACCATTTTATATTTTGTTATCAACAGAAAAAGAAAAATACAACGATAAGAAGAACTAAATTGTGCGTTATACACTGAGGCACGAGGAGCCGGAGTAGACTTATGGGTCTGTTTTTCCCACTACATGTTGGCTGACATGCACAATTTCTTTGATTTAGCATTCCCTCATTGCTTTGGCAGTTTAGTGAAGACACAAAAAACTACCTGAAAGTCGAGCATAGATGCAGGTTGCGTTCACATGTTAACAGTATTTTCAGATGTATCCACTGGACATTACTTTATAGTCTGCAGAATAAGTTCAACATATAATATGTTCAACAAACACACACACACACAATTACAGGTCACCACTCCTTGGCCCCCAAATGTATCAATGTGTAACACAACTCTCCCTCTGCAGTGTCCCACAAAAATAGTTCACCTTCAGCCTGGAGGCAACACTGTAGCTCACCTTGACCTCGTCAAGCAAAGAGCTACACTTCTCCGGCTTGTTTGGACTCCCTGTACAGGCTAATGGAGTAACAATAGTTGCTAATTAGTTAATTGGTTGATTGTCAGAAAATGAATTATCAATAATGATCGATCAGTTTCTCAAATGTGACGATTTGCAGCTTATAGGTCTGGTCACACCAGCATTTAAAGGCATAACTTTGCGACAAAATCAATGAATTCCAGTGGAATCAAAGAGCTTAGTGGATTTTCATGCTTCCTAACGGTCAGTTAACACGCCTGTTAGCTCAGACAGCCTCTTCTTTAAAACCTTTCATAAAATGAAACGATGTACAACCCTGAAAACACATGTGTAAACGTCACATTACAGAGAATAATGTTAGCTATTGTGATTGACTAGCGTTTGCATGTTCCAGCTGGCTAGCGTGTTAGCAGTTAGCTGGTCAGTAGTAGTCTACCAATGAAAGAAAAAGTGAAACAATAATCAACAAATGAATTTATGATAAAACTAATTGTTAGTTGCAGAGTCAACACAGCCTGCACAAATAGCAGAAAGACGAAGCTCTAACAGTTGCAGTCTTACAGTATATGTGACAATGTTACAGAAGCATACAACCCATTTTTGGGTCACACCGATGAGCGAATGGTTGACAGAGGTTAACTTTCTTTCTAGACTGCGGTAAATTGACTGTAACATGAGGATATGGCACAGCAGCCTACTGTAACTTCTCCCTGTATTTAACTCACTGGTGAATGACCATGTTTGACGCTAATTTGGGTCAATGGAAAACAAGGAGCGCAGGATGCCAACACTGCAGTCAGCATCTTTAACATTTTGGTTTTTGGGGTTTTGTTAAAATTGCAGTTAATACATGCAAATGCTTCCTCAAAGCTCACATGTGTAGACTGCACTCACTGCTCCAGAACCTGGGCTTTATTTTTTTGGAACGACAGCACCGGTGGATTTGCTAACACAGAAAATATTTTCTCCGAGCACCTTATTAGTGCTGCGAGTGTCAAAACAGCTCTACTTCTTCAGATGAATGAAAACAATAATTATTTATGAATTTTGCCATAAATTTAACTGAAAAACAGAAACACCCGAGCCATTTCTTGGGATCAGCATTGAGGCAAACTCAGGAATGTTTTGATGGATCGGCTAAAATAAACCCAATCAAAACCTGATTCTCTCTTTACTCTACTTTGTTTATTCCACCTCTCTCCTTTATGACAGCGTGTGTCAGTGCTGCGAGCTATTCACTGCACATAGGAGTGAAAATTAGAGCGTGTGAATGTGAAAGATTATTTGGTCACACCAGTGTGAGTGACACCTAGGATTAGCTACAATAAAAAAGAATATCTAAAGGGATCTGTATCAAGATGGTTTGTTTATGGTTTAAATATATCATTAGCATTTTTTTTACTCATATTGATATTTGTAGTAGATCAAAAATCCAGCATTTGTCAGGCTCTGATATCATATCAATGATTTCAGCTGATTAACTTCATAGTTTTGATCCAGGACAGAGATGAAAGCAGTTAAAAGATGTTATGCTGCCTTTTGTATTTCTAAACAGATACCGAAGGACTTGAATCGGGATCGGGCCATTTGACCCGGACATCCCTAAACAAACTGAAATCTAGCCAAGTTCCCAATCCACAAGGAACATCCCAAGATAAATGTGTAGGGTCATAATTAAAAAGAATACTGGATATTTTTTGAAAATATCTTCCATTAAACAGGCTGAAAAGCAAAAATCTTTGGTTTTAATGCTCCACACTAAAGCCAGAACCACAAATGTTTGATGCTTGTGGATGCTTCAGATGGGCCCTAATGAGGCGGCTGGGAAAAGAAACATAATAAAACGGCTTCTTGCATATAAAACCAGACGAACCTAAAACAATTAGAACAGCATTACTTGAAAACAAATACATCAATAAACCCTTAATATCTAGTTCAGCTAGATTTACCTGATGACCCATTAGAGAAGAATGAGTCAAGGTGCATTTAAAGGGAGTGGAAGTAAACGGTTTCCCTCCTGAATTAACTGAAGGCCCAGAAGAAAGAGATGTTTTTATTTCTCATGCACTGACAGCAATATGGTTTCCGGGCTCGCAGTGAAACACAGCCTTACACACTTTACTACCTCTAAAGTATGCTGTGCACTCACTCACACGACTCTCAAGTCTCGCTGTCTGTCTCTGTAACTACTAATGACTAGGAAGTGGCGGCTGGGGTGTGGAACATGAGCTCTGACCGAAATATTCAGAGAGCCAGCAAGGGTGAGAAAAAAGAGTGAACCGAGAAAGGACAGAGACTTCGCAGATAGAGAGAGTGAATTGGGAAAATGAAAGAGATACAGAGACAGAAACAGAGACAGACACAGAGAGAGAGAGAAAGAGAGAGACAAGAGGACGTTGGTTTCCTGAAATCTGAGCTGTGGGAAAATGAGAGAGAGAGCGGAAGAAAAGGAAGGAGAGCGAGAAATGAAAGAGGAATACTAAGAGATGACCTGTCTGTTACTGTACTGGGACTCATTAGTGATACCATTTGTCCAACAGACAGTTTATTCAATTTCAACGACAATCTCTGCCCTCAGAGCGGTTTACTAACAGTTTAGGTCAGGAAACACACAGCAGATGCTACAATCATAATCTATCACAATCTAAGTTTACTTCAATGCAAACAAACATTACCTTATGTCAGAGGAAGTGTCATTGATCAGCTTATTAATGTATAATCCAAACACATTTGTAGTCAAACCCTGTTTCTAAGAGAAAAGCATCTTTCCGTGATTTTACAAAGGAAGCACACTAGTGATGTTGCATGGTATGGATCACAAGCAAGGCTGAAATGATCAATTAATAGTTTAGTCAATTTGCTACTTCCTGCCTCTGGAAGTAAGGAGTTTCTGCTATTTTCTTTTACACATTACATCGTAAATATCTTACTATTATACCAACAGTTGTCAAACATAACAACCTATTTGAAGACGTCATCTTGGGACGTTTGGGCTTGTGATGGACATTTTCCACTATTTCAAGCAATAATTCCCCAATAATATGTGCTTTACATCACAGTTAACCATTTATCAGACCGTGCTCCTCTGTTTTAGATTGCTGGATGTAGTTTTCCATTCGTTTCGGTACATGAAAATCAACTGGCACGCTCTCTGGGTTCATCTCAGTGAACAACAAGGCTGCATTTTATTCAGTGTCACATTGTTGCATGGAAATACAGTCTGCATTACATTATCAAGTCAAGCACCATTCAAGAGTCTACTGCTTGATATTCAAACCATACAGGACTGAAACACAAATCAATTATACAGCATGCATTTGGAAATGGTCAACAAAAATGTAAAGCACACAGAATTTGTAGCCCAGGAGCTAAAACTTTCAAAAACACTGGTATGGTCCTTAAAATTCTTATTATTTTGCTTTATTTAGCTTTTTTTTATATATATTTTTGGGTTTTAGACATAAGGAAAGGGACAAAATAATTGTGGATAGCTTCAGGAAATGTGTGTTCACTGCCCCATAAACAAACAAACAATTTCCCAAACCAGGAAATCATTAAAAAAGTGAAAGAGGAAACAAAGAAACGTTTCATCACTTTGAGTAATAAAAAATCAATCAGTTATTAAACTACAATACGTCTTCATGAACTTTGGGTTACAAGAACAGTGTTTGCAAGACACCTGAGTCAGTGAGGCCGGGGCCGGGGCAGGAACAAGTCCACGCTGGAGTTACTGTCCACACCGTAATTAAAAATGACTGAAGGCCTCTTAGGCCCGTCTGTGCACACAGCAGAGGATAACTGTGGCTGGTCATTCTGAATGAAGCGCTCGGCCTACACTAACTCCCTCCACATTCCACCGGCTGAACATCAACAGGTGACACCGCTGACATGAAAATATGCCACTGGGGGCACAGTCGTGCGTGTGTGCGCTAATTTTGTTGTGCAGGACCTGTTATTGTTATTGCCAAAAGTGAAGAGTGGAAGGAGAACGCAGAGGAAGGAAATTAATACAGAGAACAGAGCAGAAGTTCCAAGGACAACAGTGAATACATTGCATGCTACCGTGTGCTCTGTTATCTCTAACTCATGTTGTGTCCTTTTTAAGTGTTTTCACTGACCCTGTATTCTAACATTATAAGCCTTCACGGAAAATAAATATTGTAGCAAATGTTGGTAATCCAACCAGTAAGCTTCAGTGGAAATACAGGTTCAGACCGAAACTACAAGGTTAAGTCAAAAAGCTCTTAAATGACTGCAGGATTAATTCTAATGGACCCTCATTAAAAAGGGAGGCTGTGAGAATTGGGAACATGGTTTCATCCACACTCACAGGTTAAAGTTTCTAGTAAACCTTTTATGTCAGTGGTGATGAGCAGTTCCCATATTCAGTTAACTTGTAGTCTGAAGATTCAATGTGGTAAATCCATTTAAGTTAATGATGACTATAATCAAAGACTCCTCACAACTAAATCGAACTGTGTTACAGGCTGCTGTAAAGAATGGCTATTTAAAAAAATAATACAACTGAGAGCTTGTATGAAAGAGCACCAGAAACAGTGGGAGTCAACAGCACCACTCCTCTGCTGTCGCCATGGAGAATTCCACTTCCTGTGTCCACTCCCAGGACAATGACAGCAGCTTTGGGTGAGACAGGAAGTGCAGCTCAGGGGGGCTTCAACATAACAACACCATCATGGCATTGTTAGCACATTTCTATCTCACCTTCTACTAAAAGATGCTTCTAATGTCATATTGGAGTTTAAGTTTCTGGGGTGGGTAAAGCGGTTTTATTTTTCTCCTTGATGGAAAGAAAAAACCCACATTAGTATAATTTATAAACTCTGTCAGATACAGAAACTGTGACAAAGGAGTGTTGGAGGAAATTGGCATTCAAGACTTCATATCCAGCCAAATTTGAGGGCAAACAATGAAGTCAAACTTTGAACCACAATTGAAACACAGCGCAATATGGCGCCGCATACAAGTTTGTAAGTATTCCATTGCAGCGTTGTTTACGTTCACTTCTCAACATAAACAGCTGGGGGCCGAACATTAAGGATCCTAAACCCAAACAACAGGAACAATAAAGGGCCGTGCTAAACGAGTGACAAAGCCTGTTTTAGACCATGCAATGCAGGGAGAAAAAAGAAGTGTTGAAGGAGATTTCAACAATGCAACACAACCAGTCATGTGACATTTTAGACAACCTCAGACACAGTGGGGACCAGTGTAATACTCATCAGTGTGCAGGACACCTTGTTTTACCATTAATGTTCTTTTGTTGAACCTAAAATAACCCACAAACATCCAATAAAAACAGCCAAATGATCTGGCTGTCAAAGGATACATGAGATGATTATTTTGAGCTTTTCCTGTTTCGAGGGTCAAGACGAGCTAAATGAGACGGCTGATCTTGAAACACCTGCTTCAAAACCTGTTGCCTGTCTCCAACTCTCGATTGCTGGTGCGTTCTTAACACTTTTGTCTTCTATAACTCTGCTGTTTCCTTTTTAACCAGCTTTTACTCTGGCTAAAGCAATGTGTAAGCTAACTTCTGTCCTATTCACGGTGGGCTAAATCTCTTTGGAGATCATCAGATCATTTACCCCGTGAATTCTCTCGCTATTAAACAAAGGGAAGTGTCTACATACGGATACGTACGGCCCAATGATGTCTAGCAGAGGCAGAGAGCGGTTCAGTATTAGTCAAAGCCATAAAACTAAACAAGTGTGAGCTACTGATTTAATGGTTAACTGTTATCAGAAGCCAGTGGTGTGTAGAGTTCAAGACAATAGCTGATTATAATATAACTACAACACAATTACATGTAATAATTACAGACATCAAAGCATTTTCCAATTAAATCTGAGTGACATTAAGGGAAACCCTTTCTCATTTTAAAACATACTCCACACACTTACTTTAAGTGCATTTCATGAGGCATTGTGTGTGTTTCTGTTTCACTGAGGACCTTTCTTTGTTCCCCTTCACTCAATCCCCTATAATTGCCTGAATTGGGGTTTAATTAAGCTACTGTAGGTGGAGCAATTGGTGTACCGTGTATGACTGCAGAGCATTGGTGTAAAATGAGTCTAAAACAAGGCCCTTGCTCTTGGACTGACCTCACATTTACATTTTATTGTTTTAGAGAGTGGAAAAATGTTTTTCCTTTCAGACTCCAGCTCTAGCTCTGGAAATATCAATATGACGCTGCACGGTCTACATTTGGCCGGCGTAATAGGAAAAGTACACCACCACCCCGCAATAAAAGAGGCCGGCAAACCAAAGGCACATCATCAACAGCTGTTGTTTTAAAGGCATAATAACGTGTTAAGGTTTAATGGTTCTCTCTAAGATCATATCCAGAATCTGCACATTTTGACTTAGATTTTCTAAAATTTTACAAAACAGTTAATTAAATCAACATGGACGTTTTGAGCGTTTGAACCGTACTGAATTCGAACTGTGTCAACCTTATCGACACGCATAACCGCAGCTAAAAAGAAGGATCACACTTAAATTGCAGTGAAACAACTTTATGACACGTACGTAGAAAGCAAGGTGGCATAAACTGACTGATATGAATCATAAAGTAAAAGGCACTAGAAAGTAGAGCCGATATATCCGTATCGGCGTATGTGCCAGCCAATAAATGATAAGGCATAAAAGTACAGAAATGCCGAAGATTTGTCAGATGGAATATCAGCCGATTATCTGAATTTTTTACTCTCATACATCAAAATCCATATCAGGCTAAGACTTTCTATATTAGTTGGGTTATACTGAAAACTTTATTAACAATTAACTGGTCAAAATGAACTGTAGGCAGCAGTTGTGAAAAAGCAGAGAGGGGAGATGAAAGAAGAAGAGGGAGGAGAAGAAGAGGAAGACGCTGAAGGACTAGGAGGTATCATTGACCCAGATTATGCACACTCCATTTCCCCCTCAGAAAGGGAGTCTGTTGGGCAAAACGGACCCATTCAACTGCCCCTGGCCCGGGGGGAAGACAGCGCTAAGGAGCAGCCAGAACACTAACATGTTTCCCCCAGAAACATTCAACATGTAGAAAAACAACTTCAACTACAGAAGAAAGGCTAAAATGTAAGACCTAAAACACCATATACATACCCAAGGCCCAGTATCCATACAGCGGGATGAGTAACACAGCTTGTCTGCAAACACACACTCGCACAGTAAAGAGAGGCTGCGAGTGCCAGAACGATTCATCTCGTCTTTCATAGCTGGGTGGAGACGAGCAGTAATGTCTGTAGCAGCTCAAACAGCTCAGTGCCAAGACGCCTTTAACTCACAGTGATGAACACAGATGTCCTCTAATGTGCACAAAGAGAGCAACACTGTTTCCTATTGTGGATACCTGCAATGAGGTCAAGCGTGCAGACAAAAGCATTAAAAAAAAGTTCCTTTTCAACCTTAGGGCACGTATACAGGCTCGTCATCTTCATGGTCAATTAGCTGCAGTGAATTTGATCAAATTAGCTGCCACAGGTTTCTTCTGTGAAGCGTTGCATAACGATACAGAAGAGGTTTCTTCCTTAAGGCCATTTAACACCTACATTAAGAGCTATTTCAAAGACATCACTATGAATCATGGAATGCATGAGTGGGCATCAGTGATCAAAGGAAAATGTCAGAATTCAATATATCAGATTTTGGCAGTGCAAAAAGTACACTCGTGGACACGTTCGCAAGTCAGAACGTATTAAAGGTCGTAGCGCTGAACTCGCATCAAGTTTAACAAACCCAACACACAAAATCAACATATCTGACATCCATGTGTGATACAGTGCAGTCAGCTGTCTAATGCGGTTTAGGACAGGAGTGCATTTCAAAGGCCTGTTTTTAAATGTAAATCATGATAAACAGAAGACGTCTTCACACTTAAGATGTCCATTAAAACAGAAAAGATCTGATTAAAAAACAAATATAGGGTCATCTTTATATATGGTGCATGTCATTATATATAAATATATTTTTATTAACTCTTACTTTTTGTTGGATTTAAGTTTCATTTGTTAGGGTTTTTTTTATGAAAATGATGTGTTTTGTCCCTGAGAGAGAATAAAACACTTTTGTAATTTGAGAATCTTCCATCCAAATGATTTAGGCAGCAGAAACAGTGCATGCCTTCACCAGCTGATAGTAATGACAGGTCATCATGTCTAACTCGGGGTCTGAATGTTCAGCATTATTTTAAGCACATCTGTTTAGCGTATTAGGAAAAAACATGACCTGTAATTACAGGGAAGCGTTACAGTGGCTCTCGCCGTCTTTTCTGAGGATGGGGGACGACTGCTGTCTCTCTGCCTTCAGCCGACCGCAGGCCTTTTGAAATCTGAGCCTGGTGGTGCAGTCAGCGCCGCAGTCGACAGGGAGACAGAAAGAGCTGCAGCGTGATGATAACGCAAGTTTGGGTTGCAGGCTTCGAGGAGATGACGGAAGATGTTGGCCAGAATCTCTACAGAGGCTAAATTAATGTTATGACCTCGTAATTTATTGCACACCCAGAGCTTGTGGAGTGATGATGCGGGGCGACATTTGGTAAACTTCTGGTTAAAAAGAAATAAACAAGACTTTCTAGGTTAGAGGAAAATTCCATCCTCAGATACCCTTTCACTTACTCATTATTAATCTGTGATTTTCACGTGCTGTAGGATAAATTCTGCGAGGAAACACTGGACTTTTGCTATATCCACATCCCTTAAACACATCTCACCTATTTCTCCCTTCAGTTTGAGACTTCCTTCATTTCCCAGAATGCCCTTTGACAACCTCAAACATGCATGGTCTTGTTTTATTTAGTAAGGCTTCATGTGTTTGTGCAGACAGCAATAACAATAGCAATAGAAAACAAGGACCAAGAGTTTCTTGGAACAGAAAGAAAGGTTTTACTGAAAATGCAATGTTTTGTGCATTGCATTCTGGTCTACTGAGGAAACAAACATAACAAACAGATATCTCTTTATACTCTACTGTGATCACTAAACATTGGTGCAAAATGATCCATTACTCTTTGATTCTTCTGGATGACAAACAATAACTGATGTTTACCCTTGTGTTAGGTTGCTTAAAATCATCAGACTCCATCATAGCTGTGCTGGAAGTATCTCAACATGACATCAGCTGGAGACATTTGATTTATTATCAGCAGGAAGGAAAAATATCATTCAAAAAGGTGGACCCAGGAATTCAAGGGCAGTTTTAGGGGTTTTCCCTAATGGACTGATTGATCGATCGATAAAAAGAAGTTTAAAATACAAGGTAGCACTTCCTGATTTCTTACTTTGTCCACATAACATTAAAAAATCCAGAGATATTCAATTTACGATGACACGAAACAAAAGAAAAGCAACACATTGCCATGTTTTAGCTAGATGCCGCAAACACTCTTAAGCAGCAGTTCTCAACCTTTTTGGTGTTAAGGACCCACAAATTGATACACATCAGCCCACGGACCTGAAATGTAAAAAGATGTTGTCTCAGGAATCCTCATCTGATAAGATTAAATTATTCCATAACTGTACATACTGAGAATATGAAACCTATGAATAGAACAGCCATTTTTACACATTCTCTCATTGGGACCCCCTCAAGAACCCTTGGGGTCCCTGGATCCCAGGTTGAAACCCACTGCTCTAAAAGAACCTCATGCTTTTATATACTTATTTCACCAAAAGAGACCACAGAGAATCAGCATCGAGAACAAAACTACTTAGTCCACTCTCTGAGAACAATACTTCATTCTCTCAGTTGAGAAGGTCAGAACAGTCAAGCCCTCCATCTGAACTCTTATTAAGCTCACACTGGCTTGGACTCTCCATCCCTAGCTCGGACTTTGGGGGGAAACTCATTACAGTTGGCATTTGGAGTCCACTCTCATAGCTCACCTGCTCTGTAGAGCAGCTCAGCCAGCATGACATGTAGAGCAAAAATATTTGCTAAGCTCAGACAGCTTCACTGTTAAGTGGGCTCTTTCAGGCCGAGTGGAGGACTCAGACTTTGCGGAGACAATAGGGACCCTCTAATCGTCTCCAGGGTGTCTGACTATAATCGTTCAACCGGACTACTAAGTCACTGCGGTGAATGGCCGCTCTGAAATGCATCAGTGGGTAATCAGGAGGGATGCAGGTGGGAGCCAAAGTAAAAGGACAGGGATGTTAAACTGAACACTGTGGCACAACAAGACTCAGTGGAGAGTCAGTGGAGGGGCATGTACCATTCTTTCATTTAATGACACAACAATGACTTCTTTAAGAACTACTGCTTGTCGTATGAGAGAGAGAGAAGAGAGGGAGAGAGAGAAGAGAGAGAAGAGAGAGAAGAGGAGAGAGAGAGAGAGAGAGAGAGAGAGAGAGAAGTATTATATTTATGCAGCTTCAAAGCACATCTGCCATTAGGACAACACCTATTCCCTCTAATACACCACGTATCTCTTGTTAACTGCTGTCACTTATTACAAAAAGAAAAAACCCAGAGAGTGACAAAGCTGACTTATTAGTTATTATTTAGTTAATGTGATACACAAAAGTTTCATGGGGAGCATCGTGGGTTCTTTAAAACCAAGTAAACGTTGAAAAATGCCTTTTCTCTCTCTGTTAATGCCAAGATTTGCACCTGGATCCAGATCCATAACGCATCACTTGTTCCTTGGCTCAAGGGTAAACTTTCCTACCAAAGTTTCAACAAAATCTCGTAACAAAGTTTAGAGATATTCTGATAACTTACAGAGAAATAAAGAGACCAAAATCTCAACAGCAAAATCTGACACATCAGGAATTTCAAAGTATCAAACATGTTTAAATGACGTAAGAGTTTCCCTGTCGTCTACAACAAATATAAAAGAAATTCCAACGATTGACACAAAGTTATTGTAACAGCCAGAGAACAGCGCACATTTCCACCACTACACGCCTGACCATAATTGCCAGAGTTAAGGTTTAAGACTTAAGAATACTCTCTAAAGTAGCCCTCTATCATCTGCTCATTTACTACACTGATAACTACAGTAAAGATTAGACACGAGAAGCATTCCAGCTATCAGTGAGTGTCTCAGGCTGCATGTGAAATCCACCTTATCACAGCCTGTTTGTTGTCAGTTACCCACAACTATCTCCGCTCTTCCTCCCCTCTTGCCTCATTCTGACAGTGCACAGACTACTGTAAAATGACAGAATCACAGATAACAGCGGCGGTGTAGAGACGAAACTCTACACTTTCTATATTTTCAGAATATCTAGTCTTTTATGCACATTTTAGATGAAACAGACAATGTTTTGAAAACTTCTGTTCGAAATATAACTTAAATGCCATAAAGAAAAAAACGAATGGCCCTTGTACTCCTAACGTCGGTGAGGAATCTGTTCACAGGCACATCCGATCCTTTAATTCCAGACCTGACCTCTCTTCTCTTCAAATATCTTAACTTCAAGGAAAGTACAAATAAAGTTATTCGCGGGTGTTTCACATCAGATTGATTTATTGGCCTTTCAAATAAAACGTATTTTCTCTTGAAATTCAGTAAAGTCACTACTAAAAAGTTATATACAAACTGAATTTCGAACTAATCAGTGCTATTCACCGCTGCAATCAATGTCTTCATATTAAATTACATTCGGATAATAATGATTGCTCTTTTGTAAAAGTAATACAGAAACAGCAGCTAACTATGACTCATATGACTGGTTAGAAACTACAATATTTGGTTAGGTCAAGCTTTTCATGTCATGATATAATTTTTGGTTTTGTACTCAATATGATAAAGATACAACTACAAACATTATCATCTTCCAAAGAGAACGCTTTACCATCTCTTCTTCCTGTCCTCCTGACTAGCCTGCATGCCAGAAATCACAAAATTTCCTGAAGGTTTTAAGACTAGCACTGAGTGGGTGCACTTGCATGAATATGTTAATATGATATCAAGCCAATGCAGCAATATGAAGGCTTCTTTCAAGCCAATCATACATTTCACTGACAGTTAAAGTGGTTTCATGGCAGCACTGCTCTGCAAATGGTCAGTATTGTGTACCATTACACAACAGCACATACCTGGGGATTAACCATAGGCCCTGTCCTGTCTGTACCGTAAGACTGCAGGGGGCTAGTAGCTATTGTCACAGCTGTGCCACAACACACACAAAAAAATCAGCAAATCAATTAGTGCTCCGCTGCCAAAAACCCTGCAGCGTTGAGGCCACTGGCATCTGTCAGTTAACCTGTAGGTGTCATCGTGCAAAGATTCTACTTCTAATACCTCCGCACCTTGACTAGAATATCATTTGGAAAACGGGGACGTCTATGAGCACGTTTACGCTGCGGCACTGTCACATGAAACATTCATCCTCCACTAACTAGTAGTTTCTACATGGCCATCCAAGCCACTAACCATCCACTTCCTGACACCAAAAGACAAATTAGGATGCAAGAGAGCATCCATATCCACATTTAACTTCATCTTTTAATTAAGTCCTTCCGAATCGTGGAATCACATAATTATTCAGAGGCGGTTTATAAAAGCTGTACAGTAGGAAAAAGAAACTCCAAGCTCTTAATGCTTTCTTTGCATGATATTCAACTTTCTTGTGATTTTTGTGAAGTTTGACCAAAAAAAACAGTTTCTGTGTCCAAAACATGGAGGATGGAATTTAATTTAAGGAGATAAGATCAGTATTGTTTGTTCTGTTGACTCCATTTGCCATTTTATGGGACGAATTAAAAAGTTAAGCTCATTTCACATAAACAAAATTGCAAAGAACAACACAATGCGCTTTCTTCTCTCAGTCTCACTCCTGCTACTGTTAGCAATAGTGAGTTAATGAGGGGAAATGCAAAACGCGGGGAAGCTGAGCCTTTGAGGCCAAAGCCTCGCTCATATAATGGCCTACTAAAGAAAGGGGAGCTTTGTTCGGTGCAACACAAGCAGGTTCCTCTTTAATGACTTCATGTGCATGCTGGTCACTTACGCCATACAACACTTTTTCAGGACATCCCTTCATGTGAGGTTGCAGCACGTGATTTGTTGTTCTCCCCCGAAAAACAAGCTGAGATTCGGTTGAGCAGGTAACACCTTGACGGGCTGCGGGAGGGGGGGGGCTGGACGATGGGGTCATTCCCATTTTTAGATTATGTTAGCGACTGTAGGAACAGCGCGCACAGGAGCTCACAGGAGCTGCTGTGGATGTAGTCAGAGTCAGAGCACTGAGGGTAGTTACCTCAATTATCAAGAGAACAAAACTGCATGTTTGAAGAGCCACTGCACTTTTCAAACACTGTATTTATGTTTTTAAAGAACAATGAAATGTTTTCTGGGATAAAGGCCCTGGTAAGTGTTTCTTCCTTCTTCCCAAGGCTGCAATTTAACAGAAACAACAACTACGTAGGCTGAACAGCACAGTTACAGACCCTTGGTATTAGGAGTCAAAGCATGGTGAACTTAAAGCTGCTTTTTACTTCCCTGTGTCAGTTAAAACAGTAGAAATAGCAGCTTATAGCAGCATTGTGTTCACGATTGATTATAACTTCCAATAAAATGTACAGCTGATATTTTGGCTCTGGTTATTTCGGATAAAACTGTCCTACTTTAAAATCACTGTAGCAGTTATAACTATTTTTATCTTATCCAAAAAAATAAGAGGGGTTGGATATAGAGACAGAGTTATTTTACTGCTCATGTATATTTCATGACAGGAGGGTTAAAAACTGCAGAGTGGAAGTTGCTCTTTCTCCCTCCATGATGCCTCAGCTGATCTACATCTAAAATCTGCTGCAGTATGACACAGAAGAGGTTGTCCTCTCAGGCCCAGGACTGTATCCCCTGATGTCTCTTTTTAAACCAAAGAATCTTATAAATATTCATCCTTCTTTAACTGTGACTGATTAACAGGAAGTTAATGGCCACAGTTGGCAGATGTGTGAATTTGTATGAACTCAAATTGGACACAAATAAGAAGACTGGACCAACTTGAGGCCTCCCCTCCTCAGGTCTGACAGGATGTACAAGGTGACAAAACCTGAAGTCAGTAATTGTTTCCCTGAGGGAACACTGACCTAAAAGTTTGAGATTTCCCGACATGCGCACCTTCATTAAACATAACACGCCATTACAGTATTCAAAGTAGAATTAGAAAGGCGGATCGTCTCATTCCAAAACCTCCTACTGCCACACAGACTCCTGCAAACATCCCTACAACCTTTCAAACCACAGCTTCAGTCTTTTCAGGCGGTGTCGGTGATATCTCTGAACGCAGACACAGCTCTCTCCGATGTGATACAGACTGAGGCCGGTCTTTTAGAAATAGCGAGACAGCGGGGGCCTGTGGGGGTGTCAGATGTCGACGGGGACCAGTTGCCGGAGTCTCGGGCCTGGGCTGCCTCTCATTGCTTCACAGCAGCTGCGTCTTCTCAGACCTCACATTCCTGCAGGACAGGCCCACTTTACTCTCATCACCTGTGCTGATCTGAGGGCCGGGGCGAGCTCTCAGGGGGGAACCTCACAGCTCCTTGAATTAAAGTCATTTCCTTTATCTTTTTGCAGTCGTGAAAGGATACAGGGATCTTAAAAAGTACAGCTTTACTAAAGGTGTCCTAACTTATAGGACAGAAAGTTGGACACAGAGAAGCAGTACGATAGGAAGTTATTCAGCTCTAACAATCACAGAAAACCTGGGACACAAATACAGCGATGGGACCATGAATGCATCGTCCAGCATGCTCCCAATCTCCTTCTCCTTACTCTATAATAATAAAAGCATTAGATAATAAACAAGGTACTGTAACTATAAACCTCACCATTAAGCAGTAAAACACAATGTAGGATACAATACAAATCTTAAAAAGGTACAATAAAGGCTCCTTGCACAGAATCTGGTGTTGTTGAGTTTTCCTGAAGTCGATTCTCTGTCCACTGAGGCCGAGATGTACACCCATGATTCAGCAGCTTCTTTACCCCATTAGACCTCCCCGTACAATTACAGCTGCTTTGCAGTCTTCATTGCCCTCGCTGCATTATAAGCTGTACTGTCTGACCTCCACTAAATAATACATGTGAACATTTACCCCACCCTACTGCAGCCAAACGCTCAAAAAAACCGCACACAACTTCTCCCGAATCCTTAAACAACATTTATGTTTAAAATGAATTACTGATGTCTGTTCTGGACACTGGGTTTCCTTTCATTTATGCTGCATCATCCTATATGAATTCTCAGCTTTTTAGATGCCTTGTTTCTTTTAATGTAGAACATCAATCTGCCCATGAACTACACACTAAAATCTGACACGTTTACATCCTATAAATGCTTCTTAGTGTGTCATCCCTCACAAATAAATGAATAAAATTAAGTAAAACCAAGGATTCTTTTTTTTTTTACAGGGCTGTGGTCCTTCAGTGTCACATTTCATAAGGATAATATTGGTGGCTTTAGAAGTAGAATAAGCAGTCTGTAGCTGCACTGTGAAATGTCAATGAGCAGCAACTTTTTACACACACACACACACACACACACATACCTCTGATTGTCACTATTCATTCAACAAAAGCACCACACACACACACACACACCTTTTAAAAGCATGGCAACTGGAAACAAAAAACTCATCTTGCAACTTTCTTGATTCACTGCTGCTTCCAGTCCAAAAAAGCTCCCTCTTCCCAGAGTGCAGCAGACCACAGACACCACAGGGTCCAACAAACCCAAACATCACTCACACACACACACACACACACACACACACACACACCACACAACACACACACACAAATTACACGCGTACACTTACCTCCAGACGTGCACGCCTGAAGTAAAGTGGGACTCAAGTTTGTCGTCTGTTTCCTAGAGTGGGCATGCAGATGCCACACAGCACACTCCACACAACTCAACAACACTCTTCTTCTCTCTCTCTCTCGTCTCCTATCACACACACACACTCCTCTCTCCATCTCTCTCTTTCTCTCTTCTCTATCTATCACAACACACACACCTTGTAGCCAGACAAAATGCCTAAGTCTCTATTTAATTCCTTGCATTCCCACTGATTTAATTTTGTTTCGCTCCTTTCTGTTCCGCCGCTCGCCTCCGGACAACTCCTCCGAAATTCAAGTCCTGGCGCAGAATATTTGCGCATTTATATTTCTTTTTTATCGTGCGTGTTTCGCCGTTTGAATGTAATTAATATAATAAAAACAGCAGTCCTTCGCAGCTCGGTGAACGGCCTGAAAAACTTCCCTTACTTTGCCTTGCTAATCAGTGCGGCAAACCGCTGTGGGACGCCGCATCCGGGGCGGCGTCTACGCTGCTCATGGGCGGGGACATAGCCAGAGAAGGGGCGAGGCCCACTCTGGG
>NW_023339663.1:6400087-6405119 GCF_004916995.1 Morone saxatilis
TATGACTGATTATATGTATTATATAAATTAGTTTGGTGAAGCCAACAGTTTGAAGGCAGAACTAGGAGAATTTGCTGTCTGTCTAGAGCAACCATAAACTAAATGTGTAGGCCAAACATCTAAACTAAAGCAAGTCAAAACAACATCCTACCCAAGAAATACAGCAGCTGTCAATATGCTTTTTTCATAGCAGCATTTCCACATGAAATAGTAGGGTAAACACAGGTCAAACAGAGTCAAGGTGCTGGCATAGTTGCACAGAAGACATTTTGACTTATCAAAGCCTTAAACACACATACGACTTAATAACAACAAGCTCAGTTCTATTAAATATCCCAGTAACAGATCCAGGGAACCAGCATGCACAATTGCTGGACCTTGTGTGGAATGCAGCAATAGTCAATACACCTGTGAGTGTTCTGCTATGATATGTCAACAAATCCATTGTGCATGTTGGTTCACTGGAAAGGCTCTGCTACACTTAATGGAACAGAGCCTTAATTAGTATCATTGGTAACACCTGTGTTTACCATATAATATGTCAAAATGGCTGCTGTGAAAGAGGTCTATAATTCCCTAACAAGTGTAATGGCACAGTTAAGGCGATGGTTGGTTAAAACATGTCAACTTCAGGCTCTGACCTATACTTACTGGTTTCACAAAGCACGGAAATAAACTAGATCACCACAGGTCATCAAAAAGCTGGTCATTAGTTGTGTTTATGAGCTCGTTCACATGAAAGAATCAGGTTTTTAATTAGCCAAACATTAATCACAGGAAATGGTAAAGTCAAAGTGAGGCGCCAGAAAAGTGAAGTTGGCTAAATCAAGACTCATTCAGATGCACTGAGGCAATACAACTCATGTTAACTCAAAAATGCTACAGCTCTTATCGGAACAGTTGTAATGCGGCTTCCAGCCAGCAGCAGCAGCAGTGAGCCACTGTCGTTGGCCGGGGACAGGTGAGCGAAGAAGATGCGCCATCCTGGATTTTGAAATTTGTTTGTTGACATTGTGGAATATCTTTTGGATTTACTGAGACCGAGTTGTGGTTTTGTTACATTAACAACCTCATGGCAGTGACCTCCGCCCGAGAGGTTGCCAGGACATTCAATTCATCTCCAGTGAGTTTGGGTTTTCAACATACAACCGTTAACGAACCTTATTGGGGCATAAATATCATGAGCACTTCACTGCTCCAAACAAAACCAACACGCAACAAAAACCGTGTTTCTACCTTTGAATAAACGTTGAGTTTGTGCCGAACAACCTTTACTTTGTTAGTCGATAGCTAGTTTAATTAACGTCACTTGGTTTAGTACTGACTAACGTTATATGGAGGATGTATCGCAACGCGGAAGTAGTGTCCCTACCTGTGTTGTGGAGAAGCTGTGAGTGAGTAAACACTGGGGAAGGTGGATATGATTCATGAATGGTTGCTGTTCGTTGTTTAACACATTGGGATCTGTTCGGATCTGTTTTGTTTCTTTTGCAGTGACTGAGTCTCCATTTCAATCCATTTGACCACTGCTGTCCTCCGAGAAGGACAAACAAACGTTTTAAAAGTCTCCTATCAAGCCTACAGATTGTGAGTAGTGATATAGTTACTCCAAAAAAGATAGACTTTTAAATGTGAATTCCTCTGAGCCAACATTAGTTAACCGACATTTTGTGATTCAGACGCCATGTAGCCTCTCTCTCTTTCTCTCTCTCTCTATCTATCACACACACACACACTTGTAGCCAGACAAAATGCCTAAGTCTCTATTTAATTCCTTGCATTCCCACTGATTTAATTTGTTTCCTCCTTTCTTCCGCCGCTCGCCTCCGGACAACTCCTCCGAAATTCAAGTCCTGGCGCAGAATATTTGCGCATTTATATTTCTTTTTATCCGTGCGTGTTTCGCCGTTTGAATGTAATTTAAATAATAAAAACAGCAGTCCTTCGCAGCTCGGTGACGGACGCTGAAAACTCTACTTTGCCTTGCTAATCAGTGCGGCCGCTGTGGGACGCGCATCGGGGCGCGTTCACGCTGCTCATGGGCGGGGACAAGACACAGAGAAGGGGGAGGACTCTGGGGGGGGGAGTTTTTTTTTTTGCTATATTTTTATTTTTATTTTTATTTTATTTTTATAATTTTAGAAAAGGAGCGGTTGTAGAGTGTTAAATAAATTTTTTTTATCTGCTGCTTAAGCGGGTTGGAGAAGAACTCTAGTGCGCATGCTCCGTGGGGTCCCAAAACGCGGGTAGCAACACGGTAGCGATGGAAACTGTCACACCACCAGTTTTTTTAGACCATAGTTACGCCAAATTTGAGCGTCTTTTTTGAGTTTATATAAGATTGTCGCGGCGGGAGTCGTGTTGAGCTTTACATACATTGTTGTGTCTCCTCTCATATAAGTGTAAAATGTAAAATACGGATTACTTTTCTCCTTATAACGTAGTGAAACACACCGGCAGCCTCTCGGTAAACGTACTGCGCATGTGCAGTGTCGCAAACCGCTGAAGGTCTTCCGTTAGCCGTTTGCAATGAGGGACAAGACCGCAGTTTTCGTGGTTCTTTCCATCTGAATGTGTCTTTTACAGGTACTGTACGGCATCGACCTTGTGTATTTCCTCACTCGACGGCACACGGTTTGTGTTGTACGACCACTGTGTCTCTTCGTGTGAGCCGCGGTTAGGTTTTAGCTCACGTTAAAAAGCTACAGACAGCCTCGGCGGTGAGCTGCCTGCTGGCAAAAGCGATGAACTTTAAACGCATTGCAGTGGTTAAATGTGACACTCCTGCAGTGTGCAAAGTTGTGGCCGGTCAACAGCAACTCTGTGTGTGTGTGTGTGTTTAAATGTTAAATACCTGTTAATAAGTAATAAATAGTTTATTAGTAAAGTTAATAATGATTTTGCTTTCACAGTGTCTCCTCCTGTGTGAGCTGGTTGAGAGGAGACATCAGTGAGGATCAATAACTGGATTTATACAGTTAAACTGCAGTTAAAATGCACAGATATTTAAAAACAAACATAGAAACAGTGTTAAATATTCCACTGCTGCAAAGACAATTAGTTTAATGAGTGATTAATCAGTGGATGCTTTTTTTCTTCTTTTTCTTAACTAATCATTTAGTGTGTAAACTGACAGAATAGTGAAAGATGCCGATTACTTTCCTAATTAATGGATTAACTGGTCGGTCTGTGTCATTTCAGGAAATAGTGAAACATTTAAATAACAATCACAATCTCCTTAAACCCAAACTGACTCCAAAAATTGCCTGTTCGGTTTGAGCAACAGTCCGAAATCCGAATAAATGCACTTTTTAATCACGTAAAACAAAGAATTAAGAAGATGGAACAAAGACATTCGTTGGTATTTGTGCCCGAGGAGAGTAAAAAGATAAACCGACCACGTCAAAGTAGTTGCTGATTCAGTTTCCGACGGTGAACTTAATTAACCGGCTGAACTCTTCCTCTGTGTTTTCCAGACTGTCTGACGGTGTTGGAGGATGGACCCTGTGGTGCTGAGCTACCGGGACAGCCTGCTGCGGCGGTCTGACGTGTCCTTACTGGAAGGACCTTACTGGCTCAACGACCAAGTCATTGGTTTTGCCTTCGAGTACTTTGCTGCTGAGCGCTTCCGAGTCCTGGGGGAGACCATCGTCTTCATCAGCCCGGAGGTCACCCAGTTCATCAAGTGCGCTTCCTGCCCCGATGAGTTGGCCCTGTTCCTGGAGCCGCTGGGTCTTGCGTCTCGTCGCTGGGTCTTCCTCGCCGTTAACGACAACTCCAACCAGACGGCCGGGGGATCCCACTGGAGCCTCTTGGTCTACCATCACAGCTCCAACCACTTCGCCCACTATGACTCTCAGAACGGCTCCAACTCGCTGCACGCGCGGCGCATCGCCAGCAAGCTGGAGCCGTTCCTGGGCGCGGGGAGGAAAGCGCTGTTCGCGGAGGAGCCCTGCCCGTCGCAGAAGAACAGCTACGACTGCGGCATGTACGTCATCTGCATCGCCGAGGCCTTGTGCGAGAAGGCCAGAGTGGAGGGCTCGCCACGCCTTCCCGTGCAAATCATCACGCCGGCCTACATCACCCAGAAGAGGGCCGAATGGTGCAGACTGATCCAGAGTCTCGCTCAGAGCGACCTCTGCTGCTCTCTGTCTTTTCCTTAGCACGTCGGTCGGCCCTCGCTATATGCAGAACAGCGGTCGGCCTCATATCTACCGCTGGAGCATCTGAATGCACTCCTTGAATACAGTATACACCTAATATATATATGAAGTATATTTCTATTTCCGTCTCTCCACAGTAGAAACAAGTGTAAAAAGATAAAGCAGTGCTACGAGTCTTTTAATGACTCGTGTAACACTTGGTGTCGTGTTGATCCTTTGTATATATGCACCGCAAGATACAACATGTAAACGAGAACACCAGCATGCCTATAAAAGGAATTTACTCCCATGTACATATTTAGTAAGGATGGAGAATGTGTCACGAGGAAGAGGAGGCGCAGACTTTTTATTTCTTTTCTCCACTGTTTAAGTTTGGAGCGAATGTAGAAATGTTTACACGGATTATTGCTCAGGGTCATTTTAAATT
This sequence comes from Morone saxatilis, assembly GCF_004916995.1. Classification (NCBI taxonomy): domain Eukaryota; kingdom Metazoa; phylum Chordata; class Actinopteri; family Moronidae; genus Morone; species Morone saxatilis. Next base: position 6,404,678 of record NW_023339663.1, read on the forward strand.
GACTAGAATTGACAATAAGAATGTGCATCTTAATTCCGGCTCCCACTTCGTGTCACGTCTGTTCTGGTCACGTTCTCGGTGTCTCAGTTTTAACAACAAAAAAAGGTTTTGAATCGTTTTAATGCACTGTGTGTTTATGGGACAGTGTCGAGTGGAGGAATGTATGTCCTATATCAAACTCATTCTCTGTTGATCTAATAAATTTAACTGTTGTCACATTTTTTGTTGACAAAATGGTAAATTTTCTTTGTGGTTTTTCATTTGAGGTCCCAGCTGTCTTCTTTTCATCAAGTTCACATCTTGTTTGTGTTGATATGTTTAACGTTTTCCACCAGAAAAGTTCATTTTAATTCTAATGTTATTCTGAATACACAATTTACCTCAATGCATTTACAGCAGCATAAATGTTGGATAACTGATTCTTCTTAAACCTTTTGTGTTG
>NW_023339663.1:6405131-6423342 GCF_004916995.1 Morone saxatilis
GTTGTGAACCACAGAAACATGCAAAAGGGAAGACAAAATTTAATGAATCAGTTTCTTTCCACTGATAAGTTAAACCTTCACTTTAAGGCTGCAAAGTTTATGTGCATTATTAGACATTTTTTAGCCCAAAATGTTCCTATTTTAAATCGTTGTTCTTACTTTGGGGGAGTATAGACATGTTTAATGCTACAAAAGTGTCCAAAAATTTGAATCTAAAAAATTAAACTATATCAATCAGACTAAACAACATTTTGTATTTGAAAAGAACATTTAAGTCAGTACTCAGAATTGTTTGTATGATATCCAGGCCTGCCTTGCAACACCTTCTCACTGAAACAATAATTATTGTTTAAACAAAGAAACGTAATGCTGACCAGAATAAAACTGCGTGATGGATTGCAGACGAATTAAGCTGAAACACATTCAGGGGCAAAGGGTAATTTTCATTGTGTTCTAATTGCAAGAAATCTATTGTTTTCTCATCTTTACAAGGCAACAGGTTCCATTTTTAGAAAAGCTTCAAAAATATCCACCAGTCCCAAAGTAGAATGTGGGCAACGGTACAAACTGTCATCCAGCATTGTACTTTAAATTAAGAAAGCACACCGGAAGGCCAAACTATTCTGTATTTAAAACTTTACTCTCCATAATGACATATTTATGAGTGAGCATTACTGTATCAGTTGGAACAGGATTTAGGGTTTAGACATGGTTAATGCTGACCATATTTAGAGCATTAACAAAGAGGCTTTATGTGATCTCAATGACAGCGAGTGTGAATAAATAAAACATTATTGTCCTGCCATATTATGTATCTGCCTGCCCAGAAGGCAAAATCTTATGTGGTTAAAAGTCAAGATTACTCACAATTTATATAAATGTTAATTTTATATTTTTCCTGTATTGGCTTCCTGAAAGCATCCTGTTATTAAAGAATAAGATAAGATTATTTAAAGGACCAGTGTGTAGGATTTAGTGGCATCTAGCGGTGAGGTTGCAGATTACAACCATTTGAATACACCTTCCAAGGGTGAAGGAGAAACTACGGTGGCTGTGAAAGTCACGAAAAAAGAAAAAATATCTCATTCTAAGGTAACAAAAACACAATTCTTATTTTCAGGTGATCATTCATGAAAACATACCTATAAATATTATATTCCATTTCTGGCAATAGAAATAAAAAATGAAAAAAGGGGTGTTTTTAAAAATCTGACTACCTGGAAAATACAATATCAGGAATACTCATCAGTAATTGTGTGGCAGAAAAGGACATAACCTCCTGATCTGGCTGGCTGCCCTGTACTGCTCTTAAATTCACTCTGCTTGGACTGTTTCCAACATCTGCTCTCCTTCCTCTGGCATCCTGTGCACATCTACATCCCACAGGCATATTTCACCCGGAGTAACCAGTCAGACGAGCCATCAGGGTTTACTATTGTCCCAATAAAATGCCACAAAGCTGGGGCATTCACCACCCAGGCTGCACACTGCGTTAGTGAGACAAAGAGCCCAGGGAAAGGCACATTAATTTAGACAGATTTGCTTCTAAATAGCCAATTTACCAAGTCCACTTCATGAGTGCTTACAAGGACACAGAACCTCACATACTGTTTATTGTCATCTCAGGACAAAACTAAACCTACTGTGCGCCCAGGTTTTGTGTCGTAATTTGAAGGAATATTATGCACCTTGTTATGTGCTGGATAACCTAAACTGAGATGGATAAAACTTAAATCCTACAAAATCCTGTACCCTGCTCTTTGCTCTTTTGGCAAATGACACACAGATTTCTGGGGCATAAAACAAAGCTTCTTAGTGCTGGTGGTTGTTCTGCTGTAAATTAACAGCGGGGCTTACTGATAATCACTCACAAAGAAGGTCATTCCTAACCATCAGGAACCAGGTTTCAGGCCCCTTTGTCTCTCCTGCCCCTCACTCTGCATGTAGGTGCACAGCCATGCAGTGAGCTTAATACACGTTAGATAGGTTGGCTATTTAAGTATTTACTGGAAGCAATTGTGAACAACAATTTTGATGATGGTGAAACAAATTTAGAAAACGGTGAGATTCCAGAAACAATAGTTTAACCAAAAGTACTGTAAAATGAAGTAATAGTAAAAAAACATATTTAATAGCTGTCAGATTAGCTATTGTTATAGGAATAAACAAGGTGCAACATTAATTCTAGAAAGGATTTTAACAGCAATGAAAACTTTACTGCTTTGAGACTTGATACCTGACACACTAAAAACATGACTTAATTTTGAGATTTGAAAGAAATAGCATCAAGTTTTGACCTGGCAGAAATATTCATGGAGGCTTTAAGGGGTGGCAGAAATATATGCTGATTTAATCAAAAGCAATCACAAACACAAAAAGTCCCCAAAAGAGGACCCCAAAACATCAGATTATTGTGTCACATTAGCAAACATTGAATAGAAATATCTAAAGGTGGGATTAGAAATCTTTTAAGTCTTTTTTCATTTAACTTAAGCCTATTAATAAACATAAATGTGGCCATAAAAGATCATTAAATGAATACCTGTTAATACACACCCAAGCTTCCCATTCAAGATCGTCATAAACGGACGACTTCCTCCTTACACGTTCATCCTCTTCCTTACAATTCATCTATCCTCAACATCCAAATATATCCTCAAACCTTTAGACTCATATTGTTGTGGCGTGGTCCTTGTTAGTAAACACAGCTATGAAAGGATAATGTCTAAAAGCTTTAACCTGACTTTGACTTTGTTTGCTACAACAGTTTTAAGCTTTATCTGCATTAAAAACATCCATTTAAGTATGTGTTTGGCTTTGATTTACAACCAGACATTTACCTTTATCCACAGAGCTCCATTAGAGAACTCACTCACGGTGTTCTTCATCAGTGCCGTGTGTAATTGATTTCAGGAGCAGCAGCCAAGGTTTCTCCTCCAGCATCTCCAGGTGGTTCATATTTACTCGTCAGTTTGAAGCCCTCGGGCACAGAGTACATACACGAATGCACACATACACAAACCATACAGTTCCATAACGTGAGCTCAGAACTGTCTCTGACCTCTGAAAGTAAAATCTGTTTTGAGAGTTTTGGTTCATGTACATTACATCATGTCCTGTCACAACACATCTGCAACCAACTACTACAACTTGGAACCATTTTAGCTTCCTTTACAGCAGCATGCGTGAGAATCAGCTTGAATAAAACAAGCAGCATCTTATCGAGGGGCCCAAACTGAAACATCCTGTTTGCAGGTGTGTGCTGCACAGTAACACGTCTTTCTTGTTTAGGAGATGTAAAGTAGGTCAAATCCATATCACAGCATCACATCAGAAAATGGAAAGACAAGGCAAGAATTAGATGCTCCATTACATGCGCAGCATGATTCCCCTGAGTTAAGTCTCTTCATTGTGCTCCATGTTAACAAACTGTACCAGAGAAAGTGCCAGACAGGCTTGTCCATCCCCCTTCTTTGGATCAGGTGGTAGACTGGAGTTGTTATGTAGGTCAGTCATTATATGAGCTCTCATTTAATGTTCTATCCCTGCAGAAAACAGTAAGGAAATTACAACTCTTAGATCCAACAGCAGAGAACAAGAAACGAAAGGCTCCAGCTTCAATCAAAAATCCTAAAATCTGATTTCTGACTTTTATCAACCTCTGTTGGCAACCAGAGAATTGGAGCAATAACTCATCTAGAGTACTGTGTAAATAACTGACATAAATAATCGTATAAGTCCCACTGGGATATTAACATCAGGGAAAGAATTAATTAGTTGAGTCACAAGTGAACATTAAACCCTGACAGACAGTTTAAAGCAAGAGCTTGACATTTTGGGGGGAAAATATGTTTATAAGCTTTCTTTCCAAGAACTAGATGAGAAGATTGATCCAGCATAAATAAAGATGTACGGTAAATATAAGGCTGTCGCCAGCAGCTGGCTAGCTTAGCTTAGCATAAATACTGAAAAGCGGGGAAAACAGCTAGCCTAAAATTGTGTTGATAATACACACATGATAATTGCATATAAATAATCCGACGCCCATTTCTTTCCATCCCGCTTTGTGGTTCAAACTGAAACACATTGGTGGCGGTAATGCACCTTATCGCTGGTTGCCAGTGTTACAGTTGAGAGTAATTCATTCACCAAGAGACAGGAGACAAAACACACAATAAAAGTTAAAGAATGAATTTGACTGATAGCATTATTATTATTTCCCTTATCTTTATTATGAGTTCTTTTGGCAACAACAGTCATGTAGTGTAAATCTGATAATGTAACAGCCCTATAGTCCAAAGGTAACAAAATCCACCTACCAGCACCTCTAAACCTCAGTAATTAACACATTATATCCTGTTTGTGCCAACTGTCTCCCCCTGTTTTAGTATTTGTGCTAAATTAAGCTGCTGGCCATGGCCCTTAATTTGCCATCATTAAATTTGCATCAGTCCTCTCATCTAACTTTCGTCAAGAACGAGAAAATGAAAAACATTTTTTTCAAGCTTCACCACACGTGTCTTCTATAAACATACTGCGTCCTGTGTCACTTGGTGGACACTTGTAACCAAAGCCACTGATTCTGTGGAAAGTGTATACACGCTGAGTTATGAGGGACCGCAGATCTTTCAGCGGTGGACTTGCTGGGTTGAATTAGTTATTGCTGGAAGGAAAAAGTAAAGAAAATCCAAAGAGCTGATGAAGTGCAGATGCTGCTTACACAGAGAGAAAGAGGGAGACATGAAAAAGACAGAGGGAAACATAAGTGAAGAGGAAAATGAAAAGGTACAGTAAATTTAATTCCATGGTAAAGATCATACAGACGACAGTTAATCCATCCATGAAGATTCAGATCTTCATGGTTGTTTTTCCTCCACATGAGGGGCTGCAGTTCAGCCCATGAAACAGTGAGTATGAAACTTACACTATAGAGTTATCATTCCTTTAAGGATACATTCTCCCTTATATACTTTAATAGTCTATATAGCATGCATTTGTATGATTTAGTGCATTCCAGGAGTTATTTTTTGCTGAAATATTTTATTGTTTTGGCATACTCTGACTGGTTCCCCATTACTCCCAGAATGACTTTCAACAGCTCTCCAGAGAATGGGTGTGAACTTGTTGCTCTCAGTCAATGGTGGGCATATGGATGTATAAATATAGTGAAGCTATCCAACTGTTTGTGAACACTTGGGTGTGTCTGTGGTCACAGCCAACCTCCGTTAATCAAAACACAGTTCAACATGTGGTTGCATTACATTCTGGTCCTTTGAGGTCCACTGGCAGGGGATACATGAAATGCCATTGAGATCTGGAGGTGGCTGACTATATTTCTGTCCAATCAAACTCAATTGTATCCTAGAATGATGTCATATCTTCTACTTTACAGGAAAAAATACACCCCATTTAACAGTTTTTTTCACGGAGTTAGCATTGCAAATACCTGCTCATATTACACTATTTCAAATAATGCTTAATTCATGTTATGGGATATTAAAGAAGACTTCATATACTTTTTAAAGAAAACTGTAAAGAGCAAAGCTATCATTTTATTTGGGATATCAGTGTAGAATATTTCCATAAGATATACAGCATTTGTAATGATATTCTCTCTGGATATTTGGTTCCTAAATCCCCTCAGATAGGAAGAACTATTTGCACAGTGTATTTCAGTGAAACACGGCACCACTCACTTCATAAATTAACTGTAGCGCACTCGGATTGTGCTCATGTGCAGACGTGGACACATTTAATGCACCGCTGAGGTAATGCACTCTTGGAAAACCTCCAGTTATGCGACTGGGGTGTGATGATTTTACTGTGTGTAACGCAGACCATTACCGTGAAGTTACAGTCAGCATTCTCCTTCACACCGCGCAGGTCAAAGGTCATCTGGAGAACATTCCAGGACAGACAATATGGCTCCCTGGAGGTATGGATGAGGCTGCAGCTTGTCTGGCCATCTGCTTCAACCTGCCCCCATTACTCTACAGCTAAAACTGGCTCCACACTCACACTAACGTAGTGTTACAGTAGTTGGCCTCTACCCTCTGTGCTCCTTAAGGTCTCTAAAAGGCTTTCTGCTCAGCTGAGACCGATAAACTACGAGCTGCATGAGCTTATAATTGTAAGAAACTAGGACACTTTTATTACATGCTCAGTTACAAAGAGCTACATAGTTTTTTAAAAAATGGGATGCATCAGTGGTGGAAGAATTATTTTTGCTCAAGTAAAAGTAACAAAACTGCACTCAAAAAATACTCTATTACAATAAAAGTCCTGCATATGACCAAAGTGGTACTGTTTCCACCGCCTCGTTTAATTGATTTCAAGGGAAGTCTGACTGAATCCGACCCGGTGGCAGGCATTAAGAAAATAGCCAATCTTCTCGCTGACCATCTGGTGAGCTTATCTTGGTCATATTGAGGCCTCAATTTCAAACTGAGGCTGTTTCATAACCAGTTAAAAACTCTAAGTATGGAAGTAAATATAAATAGATAAAGATGGATTAAGGAGATCTACAATTGCATGATGATATTAAACAAGCTTTCAAGTGACTCTTAGAAAAGTAGTTACATGGTTCATGGTACATATCAACAGTAGTATATGTAACGCAATCTTCAACAGTCTTTTCTTTTCTAATTGGTTTTAAATCTTTCTTAGGTCTGATTCTTAAAAACATCCTCCAGAGATAAAATCTCCATTTAAATAATGGACGTTAGTGTCAGAATCAAATGTAGTTTCCTTGATGTTAAAGTGAGCAAATCACAATCTTTCATCGCAAGCACTAGTGGAACTATTGTAATGAACCAAATCTTTAAAGGTTTCATATCCACTTCATTTTACTTTCATTCTTTAAGTTACATCTTGAAGTGGAGTTTACTACATGATTACTCTCAAGTACTGTATACTTTGTCTCTGGTTATAACTGCATGTTCGCTTTCAAATATGCCTCTTTAAACACTGGTCTGGAGTTTTCTTGGTTTGTTTTACCTTAATTGAACTTATTTAAGTTGTGACAAAATTCTTGTTAAATGGAAAGAAATTCGACAATAATTTAAAATTCTGTGATTTTTCCAAAGGTTTCAGATATATTTACGATCGATGCTTTATGTAGAAATGACCTATACTATAAATATGGAGAATATCTCCAATACAGGGTTTGATTGTCAGCAGGTTTGTTGAGGATCGGTTGTGCAAGATTCCTAACAGACTCCTTGAACACAAGGGCACGATCGCTTGACCCCCCGAACCAGGTGTCTTCCTTTCTGCCCCCACCCTCTTTTCACTGCGGGAACTATGCCACCTGTCAATCACTGAGGTAGGTTGTCATAGTATCCAGGTGGTCCAGCCTTTGAAGTGGCAAACAGGTTCTTTGTCTGAACATACTGAACATAATGAATATTAATTGTAAACTAGAATAGACAAGAATATGTTCTTTTTCTGCAAAACCAAAGCTGTATAATCCATGCTGGTAATATGCTGGATGGATGTAGGTCATCTTAGTGAGTGTATTTGGGAGTGTGGTGTGCTGTGCTGTATGTTCACTAGATGTCAGTGTAGTTTCTAGGATGAGTTCAGTGGCACACAGTCAATTCAATTCAATTCAATTCCATATGCCAAGAAGGTTTTCTTTTACCCTGATTGAAATCCTACAATGATTAGAAACTTTTGAACTTTTAAGTTTGGTGTGACACATTTTTTTTCAATCCAAATTGATAAAACCTATTGTTACGTATTTAGTCTTTCTTTTTCTTTTACTATTTTTTGGGCTTTTTTATTGTCTTTTTATTTGATAGAAACAGCTGAAGAGTGATATGAAAGTGGGGCCAAGGGTTGAAATTCAGCCACTGCGGTCAGGATTCAGCCTGAGTACATGGGGCGAGTCTTTTTGAAATAATACAATAAATAATTATCTTTTTATAACACTATTTTTCTTCACTGGTTCTTCGATTGTTGAAAGAAAAGTTTTTATTTTCCAGTATATTGTTACATATACTGTCTAAATAAAATAAATACATAAATAAACTGCTTTCTACTTAGACAGGACTGTGGAACAGAACATCTTCAACCTCCTTTAACCAAAACTTTATTTCAAATTGTAGAGAAAATGCCAAAGTTTCTAAATAAATCATGCTAATGTGGTTACAAATTTGCCTACCAATGATGAAGTGGTAAAGAGTTTTAGGTTTGAATATTCACATAACATCAATAAAGAGCTGGAACAACCTGATCCAGAGTAAAGTTTCAATGTAGGAAAGGTCAATTATTCAAAAATGTCTTAATAAGGGGAAATAAAAAGGGGAAACTGTATGTTAAAGAGTTATGAATTGTTATGAATCTGTTCCTCTTAGTATTTGCTAGTTGTATAAATAATATTACCATCAAAGAGCACGGCAGTATGATTTTGTATGTACTGTAGTGTGGAAACAGTGGAAGCTAACTCTGTTTACCATTATTTAACCAATCTGGGCTGCAGATGTCCTTTTGAACTCTGATTGCATCTGTCAGGGCAAAGAGACTGATCTTGCAAATTAGATCCATAATATTAGTTTCAGAATGTCTTTTTCTCTTTTTATTTGACTTTTAATTGTGAATATTTTCTTTTGAAAATGGGAAAGTGTCCAACCTGAGGGTCAAATGTCGACAATTATCACAATCTTACTCAGACGTACGATTTAGTTTATTAGTAAAAGCACTGCATGTCATACACTGACAGTATGACAACGGTCACATGGTTTCTCTGTGGGTTTAGAAAACGTTATGGAGCCTTTTCAGAGCCCCTCAGATGACGTCGACCTCAGATGTATTTATGTTCATGTATTCTTTGACGAGTCAGGGTCGGTTTTTGTAGCTTCTGAACATTTGACATTTTAGAAAATACACATTTTTAACCCATGAAAACAGTGACAAGTTATTACATCTAAACTGAAACATGTGGAACAAAAACCAATACCGCTGGTGTACAGCCAACACTCCATATGTAATGTATTAAGCATTAAGTGCTTCTGCCAACAGCGTGTCCCAGTTTTATAATTTAGGGTGAGTTATAGAGGTTACTAAAATTTGCTGTGCTGTTGGAGTCAAGGCTTTTCATGGTGGTCCTGTATATAGAGCCAATATGACTGGCATTGGATAGTACAGTCTTGGCACCCATAATGACCAAAAAAATAAATTAAAAGCCGCAAAACCCTTTTTGTTTATCTACATTTTGTTGTCAGTTTAATTCATCAGGATTTCACAAACTACATTTCACCCACCTCTGCCAAATCAGTAAAATATCTTTAGACAAAGATATGATAACATGAGCCTCACTGTGTCATTTTTAAGTCTTTGGTGACTCCATTTGAAATGTACAAAAGAAAACACCCTGGGTATCCCCGTTCACACAGCAAGATTAGTTACGCATGTCATCTAACCATCTCATTCACATTATAGTTAACACCCACAAGTAGTGTTGTCTCTCCAGTCGGTTAACAGTTAAATGACTCATTCATTCAGTCAAGTGTTCTGTGGTCATAACATTACTTCCTTCCATAAATACCTTCAAAAAAACAGCAACTGAGTACCTATCATCAAGCACAAAATAGATTTAAACTCTTAAAACAGTTACATACATTTGAAATAATGTGGACATATTTTAAAAAGTGCATCGTCGCGGCTACGTTTTTGGCTTCCTACTGAGGGCTATGGCAAGATCTTACCAGAAAACATTTGGTTCAGTCCTCTTGGGGTCAGAATATGTCAGACCTGAAATATCTTTACTATCACTCTTTTCAAGTAATTAATGTGTTGAATTATCTCTTACCTTTCCGTCCCCCAACACCTCCCTCCATCACTACTCCTAAACTTTATCAGTGCCTACACACATTTTAAGGTAAAGAGCTTTTTTAAACTGCAGAGTCATGAGGTTAAAGATGAACTGTCTATGAGAGGGATAGGCCATGGTAGACAATCATAATCTACAGTAAAACCTACTTTAAAATCAGGAATAAATAGTCTGTTTGCATAGTCTGGAAGTGATCACTATGTAGGAACTCATTCCACGGAGAGAAGGTCTGTAAGATGCCTGGACTCGGGTTGATGTTACTCCTTCATGTTTTGCGGCCTGTTGATCTTTCCTGGGGCTCTCAAGCTGGTCCTGGATGTGTGCAGGAGGGGGGGGCATCATTGACTCAAAGCATGAGAAAAGTGAACAGCAGCCGATCCGGTCGGTTACAGCAGAGAGCAGTGGTTACCTGGACGAGAAAGAAAGCAGCCAGGATTAAATGGAGGGTAAATTAACAGCATAAATCTAATTTTTTAATTGTTTCCAGACTTACACTGCACACATACACTGATATGGTACATGTATTATTATGTTTACCAGTACTGACCCTGAACTATACATATCATGAATTACGATATATCAATGCAATATAATATATATATATATATATATATATATATATAATAACATAACTCATGTCACAAATTCAATTCATGACAACTGTCTCACACTTTGGGTTAATGTCCTTTATCTTAACTTTATCTTCCAATTAAAAATAAATCATCTGTTTCACATCTCATAAAGTACTGCTGATGTAGCTGATGCTGTGTTACCTCTCTCTCAGGGGCAGGTTTGGGTTACTTAGGAAGGACAGCTGCTGCTCCAGACTGCACACACGAAAGGCCAAGTAGCACGATGACAGGATGAGGAGAATAATACTGATGAATGAGGAGGAGACACAGATGAGTTACATGAGTACAAATTATTAATTATTACTAAGTTTTACAAGCGTTACGATATTAGAGACTAGAATCCTTTGATGATGTGGAAGAAGGGAGCTGTAATGCCTTTTGATGAACACTGGGAGGCGACGTTTAACCTTCTGTCAGCATTTGAAGACAACACTGTCCTTGAACCAGTTTAAATAGTTTAACTATATTACTGTTATGATATTACATGTTCCAAGTAATTATTTAGGATTTCAGAGTTTGAATATGTTTTTTGAACTCTCTCTTGTGGTAGTATACTATGTTTTTTATTCAATGCATTCTGTACTTTATTACCACACAATGATAATATAACTTTGAGACCAAATAATGCATTTATCTACCTTTTAATTAGAAAATATGCATGCACATTTGGCATTGATTATTCTCTTTTAAGCATAAATGTATATATACAGTAATAATAGTAATAGTAATAGTAATTTTCATGGATTATAATCTGTGATATGCCAGAGTCAAATTTGTTTTTTTCTCTTTTCCTCTACAGGTCTCTGTCAGCCATAGGACAAACCCTCGGGAACAGATAAGGATTCATTGCTCTCTCAAGGACAGTTAAGCACAGCGGCGTCATGCCCTCTGGGTGAAGGACAGTCTCCATGGTCACTGTGCCGCCCTGCTATGAAAGAGGGCAGGTGGAGTGAGGAGAGCATGATGTGCAATGAGTCTTAAAAATGAAGTAAAAAGTCTAAAAGGGAGACAACTTCTTTGAGGAAAAAGTGTTTTAACAGCTCCGATCCTGTGTGTTCAGATGGCTGAATTTGAATCGCCCACTATTTATATCTCCGTGTTAATGCTCACAGTGTGTGTGTGTAGCTGTGAGTCAGCTGTTGGAGGAGGTGAAGGTGGTGTTGTTGGTGTCTGTGTGTCCCTCTGTATACTCACAGCAGGGTAAAGAACTTGAGCAGCTGGTACTCCATCTGGCCTAGCTCTGCCACTGGCTCTGATAAAAGACCTCTGTCTGTTTGTAGAGCTCGCTCTGTAACGCACACACACACACACACACACTATAACATAAAATCATTAACAGTACTTGGCTTGACAGTACTGCATGTTTCACTTTTCATAGCTCTGGCCCACCTGTTTGTGTATTTGACTGCATTTAGCGCCCTCACACAGTTAATGGTGTGACAATATGCCCTTTGGAGCTTGATAATGAATCAATATATTAAGTAAATCAAATCAATTATGCCCTCCAAAGGGTGCTAGCTTTTGATTATACTACTATATTTTATGAAATGCCAGAAGGTGCAATTAAGTTACATAAATTACCACTATATATATTAAGACTGAACTGTCAGAGATGATCAGGACATTCACATTTCTTAATTTTATATTATTTTATATGTTTCTACGGCTCCTAAAACCTAAGAAAAACAATTCTAAGACAGTCAGAAGTGGTAAAACCTCTTCTAATTGAATATATTTCAATATATGTTTCTATATTATCTGTGTGTGTAGTGTGGGAGGGGGATACAACTGCATTTTTATTGTGCAATTCCGTGAACCTAATGTTGTTTTTACTGCTGCATTCATTCATTATTCATTAGAAATATTGTAACCATTGAAAACTATATTGTCTAAATACAAAACCATGAGCTGACTATTATTATATCCTCACATGTCCATTATTATTGTATGCCAACTGGCTCGTGTGCATGGATTCTTATTGCACAGGTCCAATATGTGTGTCATGTAAAACAACTATAATACAGGTATTTACTCAGGTTATGCTATTTAGGTGGCATACTTATTTAACTACATTACTTCCCAGCTTTCTGCTTCACGTGTGGGCTGTGGTGATAATGTAAACAAAAGCTCACACTAATCAAATATCCAACATATAATGGGAAAAAAACTGTGTTTAGAAGTGATCTAAAGCCTTACAGCATATAGCCGTTAAACTGTCCTCAGACGACTTTGACAGCAGACATTGTTTGTGATAATCTCTACTTAATCTGCATCCGCCCCAAAGCTTTTTAATACAAGCCCCCACATGATTTAATCTCCATTTGGAGCTTAATGTGTCGTTGCATAAGAGAGATGTTGCCATCCAAAAGCAACTGCTCTCTGTCTTTAGTTCTCTCTTTAGTTCTCTCTTTCTCACACACAAAATCCAAAGCAAATGAAAAACTTCAACACAAACACACAAACTTATGCATCCGGGCAATTTAACTCTCTATTCATGTCTCACAGTATAAATGTGATTTAACGACAAACAAACATTCACACTGTTGTCCAATAATTTAAGTGACATTTTGAAGATTCTGTCCTCAGTTCATCTATTTTATCAAGGTCAGAGGTTACTTATTACCAATAAAAGTCATCATGCACATCCTACTTCAACTTTTATTCCCCGACACACACTTAGACAACACAATGATGGCTTTCCTCATACTGAGGATTAACAAGCAATCTATTGCTCAAAGAGCAGCTCCACTACTGTGGAATAGTTAACCTCAATCAACCAGAGAGGCAAACAATGTTGAGATTTTTAAGTTCAAACTGAAATCCGACTTATTTTCTGTTTCCTGTATTTGGATTGTGTGATTGGTATCTTGGTTTTGTTCCAGCCTTAACTGTGAATAAGCAATAAAGAAGTTATTTGATGTATTTTCAGTTTTATGTTTTTTACATTGGTATTATCTTTGGAAAATTGTCTTGTTTTTTTAAAAAACTGTGTTGAGAAACTATTATTTCATGCTCAAGATATGCAAAACACAAATGCTCACTTTCTGATCAGATGAAGAGAGAGCAGATTTCTCTTCTTTTTAATGAAGTCCTGCAGGAGCCTGACATTGTTTAAAACTAAAATATCAAGAAGTAACAACTGACAACTTCTTATCACACAATGTAGGATTTTTGTCATAATATCTGTATTTGTACTATTACGACGCCACAGACTTTCAGCACACTACAAGCAAAAACTACTACTTTTGAGATGCACTGATTTACTTCTACAGACAGTAGTAACCAGTGATTTATGTATATTAGACACACTTATAAGGAAGCCACAACCTCCAGCCATTAAGTTCTAAAAAGAAACTGAAAGTGTGTGGCCTTGAATAAAGACCTTGGACTTACAATACAATACAATACATACAATGCCACTGCATTGTCATTGTATGGAGAGTTTTATCACCTTCCAGCAGCTGTTCTGATTTGAAAGGTGTGTCTGTGGGGCTCAGGCTGCTGGTGGAGTTCCCCAGGAGGTCAGGAAGGGAGGAGGACACAGACACAACGGAGGGTTTCCTTCTCCACTTTAACACTGATGGGAATTCGTCAACCACTGGGAACTCGTCTGGAGCCGGGAACTCGTCCTGCAACACAGAGGTAAGAGGAGAATGTATTTAAAAGACGGTGGTCCAACTGCAACTAAAGGAGTCTTTTTTATATATATCTTGATTTTGATTGATTGGCCATATAACCCAGATAAAACCAGTGATTATAAACCTTTAGCTATATCAGTGGCTCCCAAACTTTTCTGCTTGTGACCCCTGAAAATAACGTGATGTCTAAATGTAACCTAACACTACACACATTGCAAGCAGGTCAACCAAAAAGTGATATCCCCTTAATTTAGAGGCTGGGAAATGTAAAAATTATTTATGTCGTGAGAGGAAAAAAGCAAGAATTTGAAAAAGTCAGAAATAAATAAGACTTTCTCATCACTTTAATCATCTTGTGACCCCACCCTGACACTGGGAACCATTGACCTATATCAACACAACCACATGATCAGTGGTCATTCATATAGTGTTGGCCTTGATGGTCCACAGAAGTGAGGCACATTGATTAACTTTGGTGATAAATCAGCCATTCATCTATTATCCCATTCTAATACAGTAAGTCAGCCTCTATGAAAGGGTTTGAAGTAGAATGCTCCAGAAATGATTAATTCCTAGATAATTATTGATCTAGGAAGGCTTTATGGATCAGTTATGAACATTCGCGTGAAGAACTTTTGAGCTTGTTTATACTTACTATTTATAAATGTTGTTAATCCACGAATAAATTCAATTATAAAGGTTCATAAATTGTAAATAATTTAATTTTGGGCTAATAACTGGTCAAACAATTAAAAAAAAACCTGGCAGCCCAAAAGTTGCTCTTGTTAATGGCCTATAAATCATAAATCATTTATTATCTTAAATTATTTAATAACCATTAATAAAGCCATTAGTTATGACTTAGAAACTATTTGTAAAGGGAGACTTATTAGTTAATGGTACCCATATATTCATTAATCTGCTAAGCCCTATCTAAGCTACAAAGTGAGATGTTCAGAAAGGTACACAAATATTTTAGATCGGTGGAATATTGATGTATCTATGTCTCAATATGATAACAAACTGTAAATATGAATCAGGCATCTTAACATTTTGTGTGTTTGAGATGAGCACTATGAAACCCTCTATGGAATATGCTGGCAACATGAACAAACACCCTGTTCTCTGATGATCAAGGACATGCATGTTAATAGAATTTAATTATTCCTTAATATTAAAGCTGTACTGTCGCAGAGTGAGCTATAGCGCACACGCACAAGGTGACTTCACAGAGCTCTTTGATAGCATCTTGCAGACTCTGGGATAATTCACTGCAAGGCTGCAGCTGCAACAGAATGATCTATTGATCCTGTCTGTGTAAGAAGGTAAGTCAGCCTTCAGGTCAGGGGTAGTTGTCAGCGAGAATTGTCAGTTGCCTTTAGGCCGACATGAAACACGACCAGGAAACATTAAAGTCATTTTAATGCCTGTGAATTACCAGATACTGAAGTTCCACCCACTTTGATCTTTACAGTTTGTATGATTTCATGATGGTTTATTCTGTGAAAGACAAGCTGTCACTGACCAGCGATAAGGTCGGCTCCTCCATGAACTGCTTCAAGCTCAGACTCTTCCCATTGACCTGGAGAGGGAAAGAAAATCACCTCGTTAACTGACATTCAGACCACACAGAAAATAAACTGAGTGAATAGTATGTGTGAATCCTCTGACCTGTAGGTGTGTGCAGATCCTGCGGAGGACGTCATATACACTGTCTCTTGATAGCAGAGATACAAATACATACTGAGGAAATAAAAAGAGAAAAAAGTGATTTAAAAAAGAATCATTGTGTCTGGATCTATTCTGAATTTACCCACACACATAAAATGTTTATAACATATAATCTGAGACCATTTAGTGATTCTCTTTAATGCATATACAGATATTAAAGAAGCTTCTATTGCACATGGATAAGCTATATACTTTTCATTCATCACTAAAATTAGGTTAGATGTGAGACGATATTAAATTTTGACGAGCCCTGTGGGGGAAACTGCATAAAGAAGTAGACCAAGAAGATTTTCTATTTTGCATCTCAACTTGCCTTTGCAAATATCATAGACACATAACCGGACCTTGGTCACTTTATCTGAAATATCAGCACTTGAGATCATCAGTGCCCTACTTGCATTATTATAACTCTCTGCTCGTGATGTTAATATACAGTTGTGTTTGCAGCCATACAAAGGATATAATAATACATTAACATTACTGCGGAAGAGTACAAATGGAGCGAACAGCACTTCAGGGATTCAAAAGCTTTAATCTGCGGCACAAAGAGGATATTTTTCTAATCACATTTTGTTCTAGTTTATTCTTTTATGAAAAACTATAAATGACAGCTTACTCAAATATCCCTCTGACCTGGATAAATATCTCCGATTTCAACTTTTGAATTTATTTATGAGCATTTGAAACACTGTATTATTGTGTGTCTACTTTTTGTCCATGTCAGTTCATAAACAGTCCTGTTCTATCTCTGTTGACAGTCTATTGGTGAATGAGAAGAAAAAGTATAAACAGAGCCTGAAATTGTCTACTGTTACGCACACAAGCTGTGAACTTCTTACCTCATAAAGAAAATGTTTAGCAGTATAGTTGTACTATATAGAGCCATTTGTCTGCGTAGGGTTATGTAATGCATATTACACAATCATGCAGAAAAGATATTGGCCCTAGTGCAGTGTGAGACCGATCCATATGTCTCACATGGTTCGACAGCGGTGGTAATACAGAAATATTCCAATTCTGACCAATTAATAATAGTGTTTTGCACAACTGGAATGTAAATAAATATTTACACTGCTGTACTGGGCTTTGACTAGCTGAGTTAACAGCTTTCTCAGTAAACAGAGAAAGAGAGGGGAAGCATGTGACCACTGAAAAGTGAAGACATATCTGGAAATCTAAGTGTAATCTCATGAACACCTAGCAGACCTCAGTGCTCACAGTGAACAGAAATTCCACTCTTCATTTCGCATTTTTTTGGTAATAAATAAGCCCAGTTTATTAATAATTAATGATGTGTTATAAATAAATGATGTCCGCTTGACATGGTCCGATAACATGTACTGTGGTGTATGTATTATGGTGGTGTATGAGATTTTAGTGGAGTATATGAATGTTTGAGGAGCAGTAAAACATGTGATATTTCTGAACCTTGTGACAACTGCCATAACTCTGAGTAGCCGGCTCCTCTGGGTGTGTGCTGTAGCAACAGTTGCATGAATATATAAATACATGTATACAGATACATGTAGAGACAGATTCCAGAATATTTATATAATGTTTATAGTGGTAGTATATGTGTTTTTCATTGTATTAAGCAAAAAGATGACATGACAACATTTCCTAAGACCAGAATAAAAATAAAGCCACTTCAAAACCTTTAAAACTAGTTAAAAAGTTTCATATAAACAGAAAACCAAACTAAATATGCCTGAAATGTTTGTCCTTTCATTAAGCTCAGTTTGGCAGCTGATTTGTTAAAACAGGGTTACACAGAAGGATTTCAATTCCTCTGCTTCTTTACACCAGTAGTTTTAATATTTCAATGTGCCACGTTAAATATTTTCTTGTTAGTGTTTGACCAACTAAGAAGACACTATGGGTTTGAGCTAAAATGCTACCATGCTACATAAGATAAATGAAAACCAGTCTTATGTTTGAATAACTTAAAAAGCTTCAACAAAGCTCGGAAGTTGTCGGACACAGTAGGTCAACCATGCTAACTCCTTAGCTGTATGGATGGTAATGTTGGTCTGTTGGTCTGTTGGTCCAGACTGAATCATCTGTCTATCAACAACTACTGGACAGATTGTCATGAGATGTCTTGGCCCCCATAGGATGAATCCTACTGACTTTGGTGATCCCCTGATTTTAGCTCTACTGCCACTATCAGGTTGACATTTTTAGTTTTAAGCGAGATTATCTTTAAAATGACTGAATGTAATAACTTTGGTGATACTGTGACTATTCATCCTGATAAATGTTAGGTACAGTGTCACAGAGACACTAACATGGCTGCAAACTCTGGCTTCAATTACAAATTTGTGCACTCAATATATACATTTAATTCCCTTAGATTAGTCATTAGTGCCCTCAAATGA
>NW_023339663.1:6423378-6452002 GCF_004916995.1 Morone saxatilis
TCAAATGACTGAATAAAAAAATGAATTTGCTTTCTCTCTCCTGTCTTCTCTATGTTGCGAGATAGAAATGTGGATGTAAAAGATGTCACCACATACTAATGTTAGCTTGTTAACTATTGTTTTTAATGGGCTGTAGGGGCCAGAATAGAAGCTGAAAAGTACATTATGTCTTTGAAAACGGCACTTAATGACAGGCTGATGTGACAGAAAGATAAGGAGCCCTTCTGAACATTGTTGTAATGGTGGAAAAACCCTTCACTCTCTTGCGCTACTAAGCTGGGACTCCGCTCTGCTTCTATCTATAGCATGGTGTTGTTTTTTCCATCACACCTCTCCTGGAAGATACAGCCACGCTGTTCTAATCAGCCCAAGTATTTTAATTCACAGCCGCTGTGATGGAAATGTTTACCCTCTGGCCGGTGTCTGTGGTGATAGCCAAGCCATTGGGCACAAGTCCCGCTGTTTTGTGCTTCTTCACCAGCCTCACAGAAACGACAGGAATAGCCACCTAAGTGAGATGGAAAAGGGCACAAAAATAACATCCATAAGGAGACACTCAGACCTGAGGAGGCAAACTTAAGAGGAAGATAATCAGACAAATATAGGTATGATAAAAACTTATTTGAGTAAATGGTGGCAGAGCAGACACTGAAATACACTCAGGAAAAGCCCCTGGAGAAAATCCGTAGTGGACATAAAACGTGTCCTGTTTCAGTCAGAATGTGAGGAATGCAGCCTGAATAAGTAGCTTATTGTCACTCCAATGTCAGGAGAGGTTTGGTTTCAGTGAAATGGAAGAAAAGGAACAATGCACAACATCAAAGAGAAAATCACATAACTGGTTAAGGTTAAAGGTTCACTGAGTCTACCTGTTCTTGGTACATAACTTTTGCAGACATATATATATATAGAGAGAGATTTTCTACGAGGGAGAATTAAGACTCTGACACTCAAAGTCGGCCCATTATCTTGACTGACTTTCCGTCAAATAATTTGTCAAGTTGTTCAATCAGCTAGTCAGACTGTGACTGGGAGTCACTGAGTTAAAGTTTGTCAGTCAGTTTGAGTTCATTAAGCTGTCTGTCAGTCATTTGTACCTTAATGTCCTTGCCGAAGAGGTTGGCATAGAAACACAGCCAGTTTCTGGAAATGTAGAGTCGGCCTTGTAGAAGGATATCTCTGAGAAGAGCACAGGAGTACACTGAGAACAGAAGAGACAAAAACACATTTTTTTCTCGTCCTTAATCAACAATTGCAAAAATTGATAAAGAAAAACATTCTTGTTTTTGTTATTAAAACAAGATCTCCGAACCCTCCGACTGCAAAACTGAAAAAACAAGTTTCACATCATTGGTTTCCTTTGAATAAGGTTGCACATAGCCTGAAAGTTTATGGTAAACGAGGTTGAACTGTGCAAACATGGGTTGATACTGCACAGGAGAAGTTGGTCATCCTGAAATCTGAGCTGTGCGGTGCCAAGACGGCCACTTCAAATTACTAAAAAGAAGAAAAGGAATAGACTATACAAAAAGAAACTATACAGTAGCATTACTCGCATTTGATATGTAGGGCTTTTGATATACAAGTAGAGATACTATTGTTGAATATGCAGTACCAGCAAATTACAGCTGTTCAAAACATCTGGGATTTTGTACAGATACTGAGAATCATAAATGTTTCTATAATCTGGGTGTAGAAGCCTATTAAACAGAATTTAGACCATCACGTGACACTGAAAGACACTGTAACATGACATCTCCTTCTTTCCTTAATGTTACTAAAAACTCCTGCATACTAGAAATCTTCTTCTTTTATGTGGCTTCCATTATATCCACAACTAATGACACATTATTGATTATTTTGCTGACTATAAGTTACTAATTTAGCCTTTATAATGTAAAAAAAAATGGTTAAAATGCACAAATTGTTTTAATTTCTAATGACATAAAAACAGAAAAGCAGTAAATCTCCACAACTGAAAAGCTGGAAAATGAAAACTTTTGAATTTTTGATTGATTTTGCTTGATAAATGACATGATGATTCACTAATTGATTAATCGACTAATCATTTCAGCTATAGATCACAGTTATAGCTAATATCTGATATCTAATAAAAGGCTAATATCAGTCCCATATTACTGTATAACAGCAGCTCACAAGAAGAGTTACTACAGTTAAAACAGGCTGAGAGGATTACAAAGGAAATACAAATGCATAACAGGCAAATTATAGTGAAACTGAAGAATGACATGTCCAAGAATGCTAAGAAATTGATTAATAAAAGAGATGTTGCAGTAGAAAACAGTCAAAAAAAGTTTCCCTATTTGTAAAAAAGGACAGTACCTTTCATGAGGATCTCATCCTTGGGCACGCACTGGAACAATTTGTGGTACTGCGAGTTGTACTTGCTGACAGTCTGTGCAGAGGGACAGGGCAGAGTCATGAGCAGCTCCTTGGTGGACCGGCCTGCCTGCACAGTACCAGCACCACCAGCACCACCGGCCACTCCACCACCTCCGGCTCCGCTCGCCGCAGACACCACCCTCTCCCTCAAAGGACGCGAGCTCTGCACCAGGCTCAGCACGTTGGCACCGTACACACAAACACACTCGCGCACATCCAAGGCCTGGAGCAAGCTGCTGCAAGACACACACTGTTCCCCTGTCGCCAGTCAGTACGCTGGGCCGAGATAGAGGGCTGCCTCCGTGCCACTACTTCTAATCTACATGCACAAACACACACCTGGCTCTAATGTGTATACCACAGCTACTACAGAGTCACAAACAAGCAAAAGCCTCAGTTTACAGCCACTGAGCTCTTTCTCAGAAACTACAAGGCTCTCTTTCTCTGTCTCAAATACACCTCCAGTGACTCTACACTTTGCAGCACCCAGCTGACACCCTCCCTTCTCCTTCTCCCTCCTTAACACACATACACACACACACTCTGCCCTTCATCATTCTGAGCTGTAAAAAAACAACAACACCCACTCTCGCACACACTCAAACACACACAGGTACTCCCTCTCACTACTCTTACACTTTCTCTGCCTTTGCCTTCCCCTCTTCCCCTCTATCTGTCAGTTTCCGCTCCTCTCTGTGGTGTCAGACTAAAAAATCCTCACTTTTCAGAGCAAATCATACATTCTTTCTCTCTCCGTGAACACACAAGAGGTCTCATTCATTCCCGGCTCTCCTCCCTCACAGCTCAAACTCACCTCCAGCTCTAAATATCTCTGCAACCAGACTTTCATTCCCCTTTCTTCTCCTATCCTATCCTGTATCTTGTCTATCTTCCACTCGTATCGGCTCAGTTTGCTTTGTCTGACGCTCCTGTTTTTGTCTTTCTATTAATAGCTCAAGCTGGAGCAGCTCCTGTCCTCAGGAATATGGCGCTTACAGTAGGTTACAGTAATGCATAGGGCTCAATCACCACTGGGGGGAAAGCCCAGTGTTAGTGTGTACTGTTAATAAATGTTTAATTTAATCCTTTGCTGACTGGATTTATAGGTGTGTGGCTTATAAAGGCTGAACAACACTGGGCGGGACTATATTAACAAATACTATACTAACAAGTATATTTCCAAAGTACAAAATTATGACAGTTTTTTTAAAATGTGGGACAATTTGCCAGTTTTAACCACATTACATTAACATTACCCTCAAAAAACAAAAAAGAAAGCTAGGGTGTATGTAAATAAGTTAGATTGTTCATTATATTCAGTTTTCTGTTTTTCATCATGCAAGATCTCTTCTATATGTATTTTAAGATAATAAAAATAGTAATTAATGCTGCTAAACATATAATTTATATAAACATATAAATTAACATATGATCATTTGTTAATCTCACATTATTGAGGTTGTGAGCAGGAAAATAGCAGGTGATAATTTTGCATAAATTTATATTGGCAGCATGTTAGTTTTTCAGGCTTGTTAGCATGTCGTCATAGATGATTCCCAAAATATAAATAAATAAAACATGCATCAGATTGCAATCAGACTCTGCATCCTTAGACATGACACAGATCTGTTTGAAAGATATTTAAATACTGAAGTTTTCAAAAGGGAGAGAGAGGGAAAGCTGGGCCAATTTTATCTTAGATGAAACATTATGGTAAAAAATGTGTAAAACTGGTTGGACTTGCTACAGTCACAGACACAGAAACAAATTAGGATCAAAAGAGACTCACTGAGCCACGGTAACATTTCTTCACATCTTCATAGGACAGGTCTTCAATCAGCTGAAACCTGTGATGAAAGGAAAAACAACACTTCTTTATACGTATGTTTACCTCTTAAACTCTTCTGCAAGTAAAAATAATGCATCTACAAGACTAAATGTAATACTGTGGACAAATATATATTCTTAAAAGCACATCTGAAGGCAAATTAATGCCTTCATCCGGCCCAGCACGCCAAATGGTGGTTAGCTTGTGTGCATGTATGCAAAACGAGTGCATCCTGAGTGTGTGTGTGTGTGTACATTGCACGAAAATCCCAGCTGGGTCAAAGCTTCCACACGACGAGTTAATCATCAGTGTGTGCATAACTGCAGGGAGACGAAGGCTGTCGCAAAGTAATATAATCAAAAGATAAATATTGAGTTGTTTAAACACAAATACTGACCGTGCCAGGAGATTATCCATGTTGTTCTTTTTATAGTCAGAATACATCAACACACACACACACACACACACACACACAGACACAAAGACACATCCATCACTGGCATCAAGTTCGCCTCAGGAGGAATCGTCAGAGCTGTGCAGCAGATGTCACAGCATGATACTCATATCTACTGCTTATGCAGACAGAACCACTCAGCAGATAAAATACAGTATAATCAGCCCCTTCAGGAAAATGTCATTGAAATGAACTGCTGTTCCAGTTAAGATGCTTTTAAGAAGATGACATGTATGCAACAATAAAAGGGCCTGATGGTTTTGAGGGATTATTTTCTGACACACGTCCCCCTTTTCTTCCTGTATCTTTCTGTGAGTGCAGCTGTTAGGTGATTGACAGCGACACAACGCAGTGCTGATATGAAAAACACTCCCGCTCAAGGAGATACTGATAAAAAAAAAAAAACAGAAGCTCTGGCAAAACTAAATTGCAGCTTCATGTTTACTGTGATGGATTATCTCACTCCGTGGAAGCCATTTTTCATACTGTGCAACCAGTGAAAGGCATCAAATGAAGACGGGGGGATGTCAGCCTTGATATCTTCAACCCTACAGAGTCTATCAGGAACAATGTGAAGGAGATAGGAAGACTGTAACATCTGCCAAACACACATTATTGTAACAGTATTCATACTTTAATTTAGTTTAGTAAAACATATCAGTACCCCTTCCACCACTGCGTATAGTACAAGATAACCTAGCTTTACTTCGCAATACAAGAACAAAGATGTTTCTTCATTTCGGTGTCTTCCACATAAATCATCAACTGATGAAGATGTTTCCTTTCTGCCAGCTTTAGCATGACCTTTTCTTTTTTCTCTCTCCTTTGAAAATGAGTTGGAAACATTAAAATATCAGCCAACTCATGGAGTAATTTAGCTTAAGAAAAACAGAAAAATGCCAGCAACATTTGTCATTTCAAATGGCAAAAACTGGCTAGAAATCAGATAGCTGCTTTTGTTTCCTTTTATCTGAAATCAATTAATTAAAATTAACTACTAAGAATTTAAGTTAACTGTTAAATGGAACTAACTAACTGCATGGAGGTCGCTAAGCAACAGTAACTAAGGGTTTAACATACGGTCGAACATCGTTGGAAAAGAAAAAGTCTAAAAGAGCCAATTTTGAAGATGGTTAAAAGATAAAATAATAATTATAATAAAAATAAAAATATAACATTACACAGTATGCCTATATCTGAGCATTTGGTTCAGTTCTGTGAACAAATGTAGGTAAAGTAAACAGACTGTCTAATAGAACAAAGGCCATGAAGAAAGCCTTTTAAGAATGTATGTTTGTTAAAAAGGATTAAAATATATAATACAGACAGATAATTGCATAAAAGTTCCCTAAACTAGAAATAATCTGCTGAAAAATTAATCCAAATCTCCTTTAACTCAAATGTCTTGCATTATTGAGTTCACTAGTTGGGTTAATTATACAATTTTTAATATAATAAGAAAATATGTCACTTAACGTTAGACATGGGTCATCAGCTGACTAGCCGTATGCACAGGTCTGTAAAAACTTGAATGCAAATGCAGAGTAAGTGAAACATAAAAAGAAATGTTCGTCCTCTCTAGTTATTTTAAAATATTACTAAATGCAAATGCATTTCTCAACATGGCTGCCCTATGATTCATCATAATGTAACAGCACCACATTTGTATTCTCCTTGAACAGTGTCCTCTCCTTGTTTACAGCAAGGTGCCAGTATGTTAAAATACCCCTCGCTGTTACCTCTATAGCATCAGGACTGTCAGTGTCCCTGCTCTGATCAGAGACTCTCCTCTGGGTAAGAAGATAGTGTGACCTTTGTCCTCCACACAACTCTCCCTGACCGCCGGGGCGTCTGTCATGATGACACCAAGATAATTATGTCAGGGGGAAATGCTGATTTCTACGTCTGAGCGCACAGCAAAACGACTAATGTAAGCTTAAATCTGAGAATGTAAAAACAGACACAAAGTATTTTACTAAACATGTTATCAAGAGTGGAAAATCACCATAGTCTTCATTAGAAATTATATTATTTTGGAGTGGAAACTCATCATCTATACAATACAATATAAACCAAATGAGGGAATATTACACAAATCTAAATAATAATTATTATTAACTTATTATCAAATAATATCCCTTTATTTGTTTTGTTTACTGTCTTTTCACATGCAACAGATCTATTGAAAGATGGCCTACAGTAATATCAGACAAAAGCGCAGCATTACGTACAAACGTGTGTGTTAAAGTTTAGCGGGTTTCCAAGTTAACCTCTAAATAAAAAGAGGAAGAACAGTGAGTAAAAAGCGGTAAGATGAGGGTGTCAGCAGCAGTTGTGAGACAGAATACGAGATATACTAAGAGAAGAACGATGCTAACAAATCATGCCTGAAAAAGATGAGCAGTGCGTGGAAAGGACGGAATAATTAGCTACTATGGTGTCGTCTCCATGACATTTTCAAGCTCAACACAGAGCTGGTTTACATAATAACAACAGCGGACATTATCGGCTTCGCAAGGGAGAAATTCTTCAACGGC
Source organism: Morone saxatilis (assembly GCF_004916995.1). Taxonomy (NCBI): domain Eukaryota; kingdom Metazoa; phylum Chordata; class Actinopteri; family Moronidae; genus Morone; species Morone saxatilis. Next base: position 6,430,601 of record NW_023339663.1, read on the forward strand.
TGATATATTGGACTGTAATATAGTGTACAGGCGTTGCTGTTATTGTTTCCACCGCACTACGTGTGCACAGCACTGCTCTAAACTGGAGGCTTCATTGTGCCTGGGTGTAATATGAGTCTATATGTCTTTAAGCATTAGGTCATTAATCTTTGTCTGTATTGTTACTCCATCAATTTCTTTCATTTAGAGAATCAGGGTGATCAGATCACATTATTATTATTAATACCAGGTCTAACCAGGACCAAAGTGGGATTCACAAGGCTGGACAAATCAGGGTTAAAGTGTCAGAGAGGAGGAGAGGGTATTGACAGATGCTATGGTCGCCTGCTGTGTATGTGTGTGTGTGTGTGTGTGTGTGTGTGTGTGTGCTTGTGTAAGAGCAGGATGAGGCTGTTGTTTACAGCGGAGCAGTACAGCTGTGGCAGCGCACCCAGCTCTCCTGTTGGATTTGCTGGACGCCTTATGGCCTCATTTAAAGTGATACATCCCTCCCTTTACATCACATATTATCTTCAAAAACAGCAGTAAGTAAAACCCCAAAATCCAAACCTGCACCCGTCCAAAATCTCCAAAACTTGCAAAATAGTCTCTTTTCTGCTGTAACAGTTGAATTTCTCCATTGTTACTTATTTTGTTTTCCCACTAGAACATCATACTGTGGGTTATGTACTTACTCCTGTGCATTAAATAAGTAAAATAGGGTCTAAAATATGTAAGAAATATGTACTTTTAAAGGTCAGAATTCCAAAAAAAAAGTTACATTTAATAATTGATCCACAACCAAACTAAATTACAGCAGAAATCAGGTCATCGATACCCTCTGTTTAACCTTTCCAACATTTAATTATTCAATGTAAAAAAAATTGTCTTAGTCCTAGATGTGCAAATTCATCACTTTCCTCATTAAACTCACCCACCTAGAAAAGACAACCCATTATCTTGTGACCATGTTATGAACAATAGTGCATGTGTGCAGCTCTACCTGCTGGTTGCTGCCTATAAATAGGACCCACAGTGGCTCTCGCACTCCCAGGTGGAGAGAAGAGAGTGATTATTAAAAACACAGGCAGCTCTGTGGGGACCAACCGGGCCTCTCTAGTCCTCGCTCTCACTCTCCATCTGTCTCTCTCTTTTACACGAGATCCAGGTCTTAATCAATACTACTGGTACATCAAGGTGAGTGTAAGAAGAAAACCCGCTACAGGCAATTCCCATCACGATGTTAAGAGAGCTATGAAGGCGGTGCGTCAAGGTAAAGCTTTTTTTTTTTTTTACAAAAGGGTATAAAACAAGGTCATGCTGGGATGTCGCGTGGGGGGCGGGGGAAATGATGGACAGTTGTGGAAAATACATTAGCTCTAGCTTTCAATAAAAATGTGTCTTTAGGTTTATTTTGGACATGATTCAGAGGGTTTGAACTGAACCACTGAATTTTCCAGCTGAAGTAAAAACAGAAAAAAAAATCACCGAAGCAGTAAAGGTAAGCTTGTAGGGTTTCACATAGCAGCAACATAAGTTGGTTTTCCAGGTGCCAGGAGGCTCAGTGGACTGTGGATCGAATTGTGTACACGGTAGTGAACCTGCACCTGAGGTATAATAACTCAAAAACCCTCACAGAGCAAGAACAGCTATCTATGATCTTTACATTTCAGAAGCTGTGGTTTGGAAATTAAACTAAAACCTGTGTATCAGCTTAAACCCCTGTGAGCAAAGCAAGATGTTGCCTGCTGTGAATGTCTGTGTGTGTGTGTGAATGTGTGTGTGCGCATGCGTCCTCGTCACTGTATCTCAGTGCCCTTGGCTGTGAGGCTGAAAAGTGAAACTAATTACAACCTCAAAGAATCCTAAATTGAATCCTAAATTAGAAAGCGAACACCTCCCATCGGTGGCCCGTGTAGAAGTGGACTTCCAGTCAATAATTTAGCTGGAGGAGAATAAATTGGGAGCGAGAGTTGATAGAGTCACTATGAGACTTCAAAGTTTCCATGAGGAATGAGTTTAAAATCAAAATATCAAAGTCCTTCTTTTATCACCCACATGGTCAGTTGATATTTTGTTTGTACTGCCAACAGACACACTGCAGTGAGTGAGCACCTGTAGCTTCATATCAGCTTTGTTTAAGACCACAAAAGGTCACCAGAGCTGTATTTTGTTCTTGCATATGAGGAAATCATTACGCTTTTAAAGCATTATCTGAGAGCTTTAGGGTCAAATATTAGGACACTGTGTTCGTGAAAGTTCAGTAGCAACTTCCATATGTGTGATCATTTACTTACTGGTGATACCTTAAACCATGAGTGCAAACAAATGATGAAACATTGTAGTGCTTTGGACCAACAATGTAATTGCTTCTATACGTATACTATAACCCAAGTGAGGCTGCAGGACATTTGCATTATGTTGCATGACCTGTGTAAAGGGAGCAAGGGTGTTCATTTCTACTGTTTAGAAGATAGAACAAGAAAAGGCCAAATTTTTAAGGAAACTGTGTTTTTAAATGAATTATTTCACATAAAATAACTGGGAAAAACTTAAATGTACAACAATTTTTTATCCTTTTCAACTTTAGAAAGACGACAAATATCCTGCAAACACTAAACTGGAATAATGAATAGCAGTGCTCTAAAATCAGTGCTGTAGTACTCGATGTATTTGCACTCTGACTCGTCTCAGACTTGCCCTTTGGTCTCACCAAAATATTAGAGTCCAGCAATGTATGTTTTTTTTTTTTCCTCCTTCAGAAAAACCCAAACTTTGATGAAGTACGCTTGTTCAGAAAACCGTTATTGGTTTAATTCAGAATCTATCTAACTGGCATTGACATTGGCCGCCTGGTAACCGTGGTTACCTAACCGTGGTTACTAGGCAGCGTTCTTCTTGACTCTCTCTCTCATTTGGACTCAAACCTGTTCCAACTCGGTCTTGACTCAACTAGTCCTGGTCTTAGACTCAACAAAGGTGGTCTTGATTACAGCACTGCTATGAATACTCTGTTAGACGGATTAATTAATAGAAAAAAATGAAGTATAGTGTTTGTGAGATGCAAACTATAAACCCACAATGTGAAAGGGGTCGCTTGTAGTGACATACCCACAGGGAATAATCAGCTTAAATTTTATTTTGTACCCTTATATCCTCTTTTAGCTCATAGTTTTGGTTTTATAGCACATTTTAATTTACGCTCCAGAGCTCGCCCCTCTCATTAACATCTATAGCCCGCCACTTCTAGTCCAGTCACTCTGATAAACCAGTTGTATACTACCTATCTGGCACAAAATGGCAGACAGACACAGTTGGCAACGGGCTGGTAAACAGTCTAGCAGCTCAGGAGCTAGATGCTAAATATAAGTTGTTGGTGACCAAAATAGAGCTGCAAAGAGAGTGATAGACAATCACTTGGCCAGAGACATAATTCACAATTAGTGTCGCTTCGTGTGTCCCAGATGTGTAAATAGTCATCAATCATTACGACTTTATAAGCCAGTGAAATGTGGAGGTTGTGACAGTTTATTTTGATGTTGATAGTGACCATAAATCAATGGAGGCAGCTTTAAATACTTATGTAAACAAATATTTACCTGCACAAACAGAGGAGTGTCGAGGTGAAGCACTGGGAGGGGATAAAAGATGCACACATTGCTTACTGAATGCTGCACTTTTGAGACTGACATGTGCATAAAGTCCCTCCCATTCACTGAGTCTAATAACACACACCATGCTTCAGTGCTAAATCCCATCCCAGAACAGATTCCCCAGGATTACACTGCTCCTGCCTGGAATCCTTCTTATATAACACACACACACACTGTCTGCAGACACACATATAGTATGCATATGAATACTTTAACAAAACATTATTATCATTTTAAAGTTTAACTACAGCCAATAAAACGTTCCAAGCACATATCTTCTCTCCAGGCCTTTGGGTCGTCCTTTGTAAAACTTTGTTAGCGGCCTCTTTGAGTGCATGTTTGACCATTGTTTGACATCAAATACAGCTGAAATAAAAGCATTAAAAAAAAATAAGTGCTGAGAAAATAAATCTCCTAGGGCTGTAACCCATGACCACGCACAGGATACAGATGGTGTGTGGGGGGGAAAGGAGCATGGAAAGACAGCAAGTGCTGCAGAAAACAGTGTGTGTTTGTGTGTGAGATTTGCCTGAAGTGGCCGTGTGTGTCATCGTCCTTGGAGGGTTCCAGGTCCTGTGTTGAGAGCAGGCCTGTTTCTTCGCTCTGCTCCTGCTGCTCAGTCATGCTCCTGGCCCTAAACACACAAACACACAGCTCTATGTTAACAGCAGGCACCTCACCGCTGGACGTTCATGCACATGCAAACGATGTTTGTTTTTGTGTTCAGGTTTGGCCTCAAAGAGGCCTCTAAAGGTTTATAGGGGCAAACAAGTGGACTCTGTCTTCAAAATCAACACAGTGGTGATGCAACATTCAAAGTCTGATTCTGCTGGTGTACACTACATTAAAAATCTCTATTCAGCAAAAACAAAAAAGCTGTGTTCGTTGTGCTTGTGTAATGCGGTCGGTGTCTGCTCTCACCCAGATGTCTACAAAGAAATAAAGCCCCTCAGAGGTTGTGCAGATGGCTGACCTGGTGTGCTGCTGTGAGCTGACTCAAACATCTTCTAAAATATACTTTACACTTTGAAACTTTTCAGCACCACATGTCTCTTGAAAATTCAAGATATGACCATATAACTTGTGTAATGTAGGATATTTTCAAACAAAGACTTACATTTCTTACTGCACGTACAAGTACAGCGAAGCATGATACACACGCTAATATAAAAACACTTGATTCAGGCTGAAACTCTCAGGAAACATTTACTGTGATGGATTATTGTGGCTCAGGTCATTTTAAGGGCTAGTTGGAGTTGTTTTGCATACAGTTTGAAATGGATGGCAGCAAATGGCTTCCTGTGGGAGGGAAAACAAACCTCGCAACCTCCATCTACAATGAGACCACAAAAGCAACCTTTCTGTCTGTCGTACCTCCACCGTACAATCAGATCAGCTCAAATGGCCCTTAACCAAACACCACCACCCATCATGGTTCAATTGTGTTCTGTTGGATGGATTTTAAACTGAATGTTTAAACATTATTGATAATATAAAAGTGGATATTGTAACAATATATCTTTCATACATTTGAACTGCCAATGTTTAAGTTTAAGCTGTGAATTACTTTTATCTATTTTAACTGTCATCCTTTACTTTAATACATTAAACTAACTTTAGCTAACTATTTCAACAGTATATCCATTACTGTTACTACCTAACATTTTTTATCTGTTCATTATATGGATGCACCGATTGGGAGATTCTGGGCGGATACAAATATATTGTTTAAAATAACAATTTGGCCGCTACCAGTGGTTTTTTTGGTTGTTATTTACTCTCCCTTTTGTACGAGGGATCTGGGGTCTATTTCTCTTCTCACCCAAGATGTGTACGCAGAGCTGAATAGCTGCTCACTGTTTGGTATTTGCTTAAAAACAGAGTATCTGAGTTGCGTCCGACATCTGCCTAATGCCAGTCTTATGTGGCAATAGGCCGATGTCAGTAAACAAGGTGAATATCGGCTGATAACGATGTTTAGCCCACTGGTGCATCCTTTGTTCATTACTGTAACTATGGCAACTGTTTATCCATTACTTTTAACTATATATTAGCAAACTATATAATGATACACTATATAACCATTATGGCCTACTTATAGCTAACTGTTTATTACTTTTAACTTCCTATATCCAATACTTCAACCATTTATCCATTACTGATAAGCTGTTTATCCACTATTTTAGCGTTATTTTCCATTAGTTAATTGTTTTAATACGTTCTTAATTAATGTGTCACAGGTTGGTGTATGTACTGTGCAGTGAGCCTAGACAGCCGGTAGCTTACTTGTTATTGTGAACAACCCATTCTGCTGTTTATTTTCTTCCTTAAAACAAATATCTGGATCTATTTTTTTAATCAAATCCGAATTTACTTTTTAAAATGATCTGAGTCTTCAGATCCACAGTCTTCCAGGTGCTCCATGGCAACTGCAGAGGTATCCCCTGGGGTACACGCACCCCCTGGCTGGGAATCACTGATCTAGAAGATAACTAAGAAGAAAGAAAAGCTGGTGTTATCCTCTAAATGCTTCGCAGTGTTGTCAAAAAAACAACACAAGCACTGAAAAGCTTCTTTTATGTTTCTCCCTCTCATCTGCACATCAAATCTCTCTTTTTCTTTCTCACAAACACACACAAACACCCACCTGCCCTGTGCCATATTTTCCTCTGGGAGAGGGGAAGTCGTTACCACCTGCCCAGGTATAATTACAGGTGCTGATGGAAATAGGCTCCCTCATGCAGCTTTCCAACGTATTATCTCTAATTGGCCAGAAGCTACACGTCAGCCGCTGACCTGTTCCAACAACAGAGGCTTCCTGGTTCTAGAGGTTTTAGATCTCACTGGTTATCTGTGATCAGAGGATTGAATGGGAGGCGTAATAGATAAGGAAAGGTTTGTGGTTTCACCTAAAGCCTGAGGTTAAAGGTTTTAAGAGAGGTAGCTGAACCCAGGTGTGTGCCCGACGGCGCAATGGAGCCTTGTGGTGCTCCTGCAGTTCACTTAAAAACAATGTTCAAAGGGTGCCTGTAGTTGTGCTCAGCGAAATTAAAACTTACAATGCATCCTTACATATTTCAACTAAACAAATACCTAACAATTGTCAACTACTGGAAATTAAAACATCCTTAACAATAGGAAAAAAGCCTCAAAGCATTTTTACTGAAGCCCTTGTTGGGAAGTTTTTCATGAACCAGTTGCATTGCATGTTTTAGACCATGCAAACCACAAAAACTGCAAGTCATATATTTATTTACATAACTGTTCAAAAACACACAATGAATTTTGAGATTAATCTCCCACATTTCAAACAGCTATTGGTTCACTTTCATTTGAGCTTGCAGAGATTTAAACGGTTGCATGAGACAGTGGACAGTTTCTCACCATATCTTTCATTTACGTGGAGTAAACAAACTGTTTATGTCCCTTTAACTGACAGCTGGGAATTTTTTGACACCACAGTGTGACCTTGTCCGACGGGCTCGGGGAATAGACTTTGGATGGCTCTCTGGTTACCCCATTCACAAAATGTTTGCTTGCAGTCTAAAAAAACCTTATGAAACACATCCTGGCTCTAATCACAGAGTCACAGAGTCACTGACACTAACAACCCTGCGATAAACATTCTCATTATATGACGTGAAAGGAAAAAATGTTTTTTGCCATAAAGAAGTTAAAATCTTTGATCCTATTTAGTCTGTGCAGGTTTACAGGAATTTTAACTAAACAAGTGATAAACAATAAACAATAAATGTTGCCTCAGTTAAGTTTTATTGTTCCTGCTGGTCAGCGGACCGTGACGGGGACAGAATATACCAGACTAGACATTTCTGTGTAATCTAAAAAAGTGAGTTTAATCCTGCGGCAGATGAGCAGAAGAGACGGGCTGCCATAGCGACGGTAAAAGAATCCCTGGGAACAAATTTGTCCACCGACAGACTCAGATTGTTATTCAGTCAGACATTATAGACACTATCACTCGCCACCAGACTCCATAGACAAAAACGGTAATATTACTTCACATATTATCATAACATTGTAGCTTCATTCAAACTCAACAGAAACTAAATAAAACTTTGAAAGTCTTTCTATGTGTTTTAACAATCACCAGCTCTGGTTTGGTCAGAATAAATCCTTAATTCACCAACGGAGAGATGAGAGAAACCACGGCTTCCTAACACGGCCGGACTCACATACACTAACTGTACTGTACATGCACAGCCAGACCGGTTATATAAACAAAGCACAGACAGGCTGGGATAGCAACACAGACAGAGGGAGTGGGACATCATTACTCTAATTACTGGTATATTAATGTTTTATATCTCATATATGCAACCTTTAAACCTCCCAGTCCACTCATTGTGTACCTTGTTGCTAATATAGTCAACAAGGTCTGCTGAGTTCCTCTTAGAGGCAGCATATTCCCGTATTCCTACACAGTGACTGAAATAACCACAAACTGCAGCACATTATAATTATAAGAGGGGTTTTTGAAGGCACTTGGTGTTCTGGTGTTCTGGGGCAGTTACCTGCTCTGCCTGATGTTTGTGTAGGGTCTATATAAAGGACTACCCAGTAGAATAACACCAGAGTCTTGAACTGGATGCAACAGGGAGTTAGTGAAGCAGGAGAAGTGGAGTGGAAACACTTTGGGTGGGTAGCTGCAGTGCTATAATGGTCAAAGCTTTACTCTTGTTTCAGCAGTAACTCATCTTACGGTCTAAACACGCCGACTCTTACAGCAACACTGCATTTTTCCCATAACAATACATATGACTCAGCGTGGTAGCACTGTGATACTTCTCCAAAACCAACAAGTAAAACAATGACTTTACATTAGAGCGCAGAGGACAGTAAACGTCTTCATTGCACTTCCAGGCCTCCCCTGCTGCTCTGGTCAAACTTTCTACATGCTTCTCCTCCTCCGTGTCCTTCTTTCGTCTCAGGAGACACACTCTGTCACAAGACGTCCTCCAATCCAATAAACTGTAATCTTGTTAAGGTTGCTAGCCATTGGGATTGTTGCTGAGGAGTCACTGTACTTTCTCTCCCTCCTGTCGCCCCGTAGCTCAGTGTTGTTGTTCGATGCATATGACTTTTAAATCTCTCTTTTACTGTCTATTTTTAAGCTGTTGGATATAGTGCGCTGCCACCCTCCCACTTCCTGTACGCATTAAGTACAAGCACTTAAAACACGCTCTCTGATCACAGGAGCTCTTTTGACAGTTAACAGGGTATCCACTCATATTACCACACCTGAGCTTTCAGTAACTCAGACAAGGCCACTGGCTTTTTCCAAAAATGTGCCAAGTGCTGCAGTAAATGAGCTAAAAGAAACTCTAATTAATGCAGAACTTTTCTGTATTGGATTGTCAAGTGAACACCTTTAGAAGACAGCAGGCACACAGCTTTGTTTAGAGTGGGTTTGTAGTTGTTTCGATCTGGTTAAAACTCTGAAAAACAAGTGTACTAAAATCCAAAATAAAGGAAAAGATAAGGCCTAAGACAGTTCATTTTCAGAGCTTTGCCGATTGTCCCTGGATCTTTTTCCTTGTTGTTGTACTTTATTTGGTCCTCCTGGATTTCACAAACACAGACAGTCAATGAAACCGATACAGAAGCACAGCCTTTGGACTCTGCACTGCTTGAGACCTCCTGAAATAACCTCTCCATTGTGCAAGCACCTCAAAACAGCCTTTGATGACCCAAGTGTGTCTTTAAGCCGTTACAAGGCTCCAAATGTTCTTCTTACTGAAGACTATTTGCAGCACAATAATTACTGTTTAGTGTGAAACCCAAAAGGGGATTTCATGCAGTTCAAGGGAGGAAAAGGAAAATAAATACAAAATAAACACTAAAGTGATTGTGTTGTCTCATTAAGACACCAAACAAAGTTTATCCATTTTTTTTCTATTGGGAAGGTTTAAGTAATGTCAGGCTTCATAAGAAAAGTTTGGGTAAAAGTCATCACTTTTCCACTTTAAAGAGCTACTTTGAATATGACTACAACACTTATTTAATGAACCCTGTCTTTTACTATCAAAGACATAAACAAGTGTCAAGTTTCTCAAACAGACGCCAGGTTCACATTCTTCAAAATAAAAGCGGTAAATTATTCACTTTTTGTAACGCATATAGAGTCCTCAATGCAACAGGACATAATGCACACAAGTTTCAAGTTTAATATCTTAATACAAAAATTGCTAACTGGAGAAATCCGGACTCCATTCTGATAAATGTGCTACCAACACACATCTACTGCACTTTCTGTGTCAAATTTCAATATAAACTCAAATCATACTCATATTTGATTTTAACATACTACTAGACATCACTACCCCACTGATAACATTTGTCCATGCATAAGCTTCTTTTGTGTCCACTGATGCCCAGATTTTACTTTGAAATCCTCCCCGGAACCGCCCGCTCTTCCTCTCTCTACCTTGACGTCAGTAGCGGCTCCTACCTGTAGCTCTACAAGCAGCCGCGACTTTCTCCTCCGTGTTGTCGCCGTGTATCCCCGCGAAACTGCTCCGGTGTGTGCGGCATTTCTCAATCAGATCATTTCATGTTATTAAAAAATAAAAAAGAAGCTGGCATAAAAATCTCCAAGTTGGGGACTTTAGGTGATGAAAAGTGCAGCGCAGAGTCGTGTTGACGGAGCGGGAACCTCCTCAGCAGTGCGTCCTGTGCGCGGTGGGTTGAGCTTACCTCCAGCGCCGGCAGTGTGGGCTGTGTGCGCACTGCCAGGGGATTAAACTGCGGCTCTTTTCTTCCCACAGACTCCCAGAATAACTTAACGACTGGCTCATTAATCATTACATCAGCAGGACTGACTGGTGCTGACTGCGAGGGTGTCTGTAGTGTTTAATACCCGCAGTGGGGAACTCGTTAGGGGTTTTTATACATTATGTTATATTATTTAATAAGGGTTTTTATTGGTAAGAATCTGGCGATACATACAGGTGTTAGGGTTCAATATATTGCGATATATTGCGATTCTGTATGTGGCAATATATTGCATTTTTTCTTATTTTAAATCAAACTTTTTGGGAAAGATCTGATTAATAAAACATTTTCATTTATCACAGACCCAGTTTACATAATAACACTGCTGTTTACAAAAATCAATACAGTGTTATTGATAATCAATATATCATAAGACAAAATATTGCGATCCAATATTTTAAAATACTTTCTTACACTCCTATTATTTAACTGTTATCGTTATATACATTTAAAATCAGTGATTTTGTTAATAATTTGTCTTTAGGTTTATAATAATAAACGTATTATTGTCTCAGTGTTTGTTATGATGTTAATATTTTATTAATATTATTAATTATAAAGGTATCGGCTCAATTAATCTCAATATTATCGTCACAATTTTAACTGTTTTTCTCCTTTAAGGCTTAAAAACGTGATGCAAACATTAATGAATCATATCGCAGTCACTGTATCGAGCTATTAGTATTGTATCTACTATGGTGGAATGTAACTAAGTACATTTACTTAAGCATCTCAGGTATAGCATTTTATGCTACTTTATACTTCTTCTCAGATACATTTCAGAAGCCACTGTTGTTCTCCAGTGTTCATTTATTTGATAATCAATATAAAATATAGTCAACTTAAACATTATGGTATATTATTATGGATTTAGATACTATCAGTATATAAAGTAAATTAAATTAGCCCCGCCTTTATCACCTACAACATCAGTGGCTCTTACACATTAATGCATCATTAATTATTAACCAGATATACTGTTTGGTATATATATATATATATATATATATTATTCTGACAGGGGTCATTCTGCATAATGAGTACATTTACTTTTGGTACTTAAACTATATTTGTTTATGCTAGTAGATGCTGTATTTTAAATAGAGGACTTGTAACAGTGTATTTTTACACTGTGGTACACTGTAATAATTTTACTTACAGGCTAAAAAATGTCAATGTAGAAAAGTAGTATGTTAATATTCATGAATAGTATTGAAAGTATTAGTCTATACATCAATATATTGATTGATGAAATGATTGAATAACAATCTTCTCCTGTGTAATAACATTATACATTTTATTCTTTTGGGGTTTTGGTGATTATAATAAAACTATAATATGTTATATATATATTAAGTAAATGAAGGTTGAAGAAAGAAGCATCGTGTCCAACTAAAGACAAAAACAAGCTGGTGTGTGTGTAATGATGGAAGAAGTATTGAGATGTTTTACTCAAGTAAAAGTAATAATACTAAACTATAAAAACTCAATTTATGTGGTCGAGGTGGGCTAATTTTTAACTACTTAATATCTAAGTTAACTTTATGTTCTTTTAACTTTTAGATGTAAAAGTAACTGCAGCTGTCAGATAAATGTAGTGACGTAAAAAGTACAATATTTCCCTATAAGAAGTAATGGAGTAGAGGTATAAAGTACAGCACTTGCGTAAATATACTGAGTTACATTCAGCACACAGATACACACATTCAACCATTCAGTAAATATTCCAACATCAGCTGTGTGTCACGTTAAAGTTGAGTTCAGGCTCTCAGGTTAAAAAGACAGAGGCACTTTTCAAAGAGGCTTTTATACTCAGTTTCAGTACGTTCATTGTGCTGGAAAAATACTGTAAAAAGAGGATAAACTCAAAGACTTCAACCCAAACGCTGCTAACAAAGGTGGATTATATTAAGTTTAACAACATTTGAGTTGCAAACTCTTTAAACCAATCGAGACTGACTCACCTGCGTCCAACCTGCAGGTGTAACAAACCTCAAAAAACATATTTAATATATGTTTATATATATATAAAACGATAAAATATTGCAAACTGTTGACAATGCTCATGTACCCAAACTCAAACTGGACACCTAACTGTAAAAATAAATACAAATCTTGTCTAAATCCGTAATTAAATTTATATTTTTATCAATATTTTTCATATTAAGTCTTATTTTTCTTCATAAACAAACTTTTAACCCATTTTGTCCCACTTGGAACACATCTGACCCTCTAACATCTCCTCTGTGATTGGCTCAGATTCAGTAAGGGCCATTAACTGAGCATCAGTTGCTTTCACCTGGATTCACCCTGACAAGCGTTCGGTACCTTCAGTGCACTTCCTGTGTGGTGCTGACTGACCTGGCTCTGCTGGCTGCTATCCTCTGACTGCAGTTACCATGAGGGTGGCGGTAGTGGGGGAGCTGGTAGTATCTGTCCTGGCCTGGGGCCTCGTCGGCGGGCAGGGCCTTAGGGCTGGCTGCGTAGATAGTGCATCCCATGAACACCTCCTGGAAGTCACCCTCGGTGTTCTACAGCGAGCGGAGAAGAGCCGTCCTCAAGGTATCCTTCCTCTGAGCGGCCTGTCCTGTCCTGATGCCAGCCAGCTGCTCTGTGGAAAAGCCATTGGCTCAGCACATTGCTATCTTAACCCCTCCTTCCCATCTGAATCTCTCCTCCAGCCAACCTCTCTCTCCCTCTCTCCCTCTCTCTCTCTCTCCAGCCCTCCTCCCTCCTCCGAGCTGAGAGCATAGAGGATAATCAGATTTCACATTTACACTCAACAAAATCATCCCCGGCGTAATCGCTCGCTGTCACTGATGTTGCATTATGCTAATGCTCGGAGCGTACACTCTCAGTTCGGGAGCATTAGGGGGCAGTTAAAAATATCCTAACTGACAGATAGGAGTGAGTTAACTATAACAGCTGGTCCAACATGCTGCTTAAGGTTGCAGCGAAGAATCATTTTTCAATGAGATCGAGGTTGGAGTATGACGTCAGAAGCGCCTGGCTTTATTTTCTATTATGAAAAATATACATTATTAATTTAAATGAATAGCACCTACAGTAGAATATGAGATAGAGAGATATTATGCATCCAGTGCTCATTATTCAGGGGGATATTACGCACATGGGGCACTGCTGTGGGCCCCTTGGCGGCACCTCTGCACAGGACCCCTTTAAGGTGAGCACATACATCATTCTGCACAGTGAAGAAGCAGTTGTTTTTAAAGAGAAGGGGGGGGGGACTTTGAGAGATTAGTTTATTATGAAAATGTGTGTGATTTCAGTATTACATAGTGACTTAAGTCAAACCTTTATAAACAGGTCAGTCAGCAGGTGAATCTCCCTAAAACCTGACATTGGCTCTTTCGAGACACTGCTCTCCTGTGGCCAAATGTCACAGTGCAGTTTACATATTCTGATATGGATTTCTAAGATCATCCATCTGACTTTTTCAGGAGAGGAATATTAATTCAAAACCAGTGTCGGACTCTTAAAACCTATGAATTAGTTTAATGTCCACGACCCTCTCAAACGTATAAATGAGTTATTGTTCCGAGATGACTGAGACTCTCTTTTCTTGATGGTCAGCGGAGAAGAGTCGTCCTCGAGGTATCCTTCCTTCCTGCGAGCGGCCTGTCCTGTCAAGATGGACAAATATTACTCTGAAGATGACACCTGCACAAAAACGCAAACTGGAAAACTTAATGGTAGCTGACATCAGGGATCATTTAACAGCCTCATTATCTGAATTTCCACAGCATTGATGGAGCACAAGCCATTGAAGTTCCCAGGACAGATTGTCTCATAAAAAGATTTATTTTTTTCCAGCCCAAATTTACAAAGGCAAGTTACAGAGTATTGTATAAAAAAGAACCATGGTAATGTACACTTTACACAAACTCCTGAAGGGCGGGAAAAAGGAGGAGAGGGCGAAGAGTTCTGAATTTTCTCACACAGAAAGAAAATGAAGACATTGTAAACATCCTTGCAAGCACCAGAACTGGTACTTTTTTTGGAGGGGGGGAGGGTAGGGGAGGGAGAGGGGAAGGGAGAGGGAGAGGGGAGGGGGATTTGTGTGACAGTAGGCGGGTCAGGAAAAGACGAACGAGCAAGTGTCTCTGCGTTTTCACAGAAGAATGTTCAACTAGGCACCAATTGAGACAACTGCTGGCCAATAAATATACTCTTCACCATGAAACAAATACAGTCCTGCAAAATACAAGAGCCAAGCACTTTCCAATATGTTGATAGCAAACATTACTTTTCTGGCTTTTCATACACTTTAGTATATATGATTTTTCACTGGGCTTTGCTTTACTACTGAGATAACATTACTACTCTCAGAGAGAGAACAAATGCACTTGTCACAACCATTGTCTGATAAAACTATATGTACTGTATGCAGTCTGCTGGTACTAAAACCCACCGACTTTAATGACAACATCACAGCTGCCTAGATTACCCTTACAGATTAAGTACAAGTCAAACACCACCACATTCAGCGTATTCATGTCAGCCACTTCTTTAAAAGATGCGCAAGAAGTCAAAGACATACCGTCCTGCAAAACTTCTGTGGGACGAGAAACTGGCAACTTATTTACTGGGAATGTCCGAGAACCTCAAAATGAAGAGCTGCGGTTTCGTAATCGCGAGCAGTCTCTCAACAAACAGCCAACATCCAACGTCAGAGGGTGTCAGACATGAGACTAACCGGTGGCTTATGGACTTGAACAAATACAGTATCAAATGAGAAAGAAAAAAAAAACTACAACAATGGGAACATTAAAAGTGATTGTAAAACCAAAATCAATAAAAAATTAAATTTAATGACAACATGGTCAATATTCTACTCATTATAATGCTGCGGAGGAACGTAAAAAGACTGTTCACAGCCCACAACAGCACAGTGTCATTAAACCTTTAATAATTCCCTATCCTGAGCCAATTTGTCATTTCTGAATGAACCACTGCAGCACTTCCAGCTCAGAGCAGAAAATGTGCTTTTTTTTTCTCCTCCACACCCATAAACAGAAGAAGAAATCAATGCGACGTGGATAGAATTTCACTTACAACCCCTGAGGTATAAGAGAACTGTGATTTAAAGCCAAGAAAGGTCTTCTGGTAGAACAGGACACATTGAGAGTTGCGTTTTCGTGTAGATTTAAAGTTGAATTTACAGAGTGGGACCACCAGTTCGGGATCCGAAGGAAAGCATCGAACAACCTTCTTATTTTCAGCAGATTGGGAACCTTTGAGCCTTCCTACATATGTGCACGATCAAGGTCCCATTTAACTCACTTTACCACGTTTGCTCCAAGCTTTTCCAGTCCCTCCAGGATTTCACAGGCCTTTTTTAATGGATTAAAAATGACAGATTTCACAGCAGCTTTTAAAAATGTGATGTTTTTAGGTAAATGTTTGCTATGAAAATGCTGGAGGAATGCTTTTTTGTATAATTCATTAAAAATCAAAAGAACACTTGTTCCAGTAAGAAGAAAATGAGACGTGTCTGCGTGGTCTGCATCTCCACAACTGGAAGCGAGGAAGTGAGTTTGGTGACTTGCGGCTAAACGTTTTTTTTGCACAGGAAACTACAACGATTTGTCAAATTTGGGGAAAAGTTGCGGTGGTTGGACAAAATTGCGG
The DNA here is from genome assembly GCF_004916995.1 of Morone saxatilis. Classification (NCBI taxonomy): domain Eukaryota; kingdom Metazoa; phylum Chordata; class Actinopteri; family Moronidae; genus Morone; species Morone saxatilis. The sequence goes on from NW_023339663.1 coordinate 6,446,677, forward strand.
CGACTGGTTGAATTTGCGTAAATTCCTGGAGGGACTGTTTTTAACTGGCTCGCCCTTCTTTTTTTTTTTTACCTCATTGACCTGCATCTGAATGGTTCATGTTTGATCTGTAACAGTAACGGCTGAAAGACGTTCGGAGTCATTTCATGCAGTTTAATGTGCCAGTAGTTGACCTCACAGCAACTGAAAAAAGTAACCTGGTGTCTGACGTATCAGACTCATTGGCCCAGACTGGGACTGATCCAAAGCTTGCTGCTTGTAAGAAAACCATGCTAAGAGCTGTGAGAGGTGAATGTGTGTTATGGTGAAGCCACACGAGCAAGCGAAGCACCGAGAGAAATGTTCAACCTTTGACACAATAGCCTCAAACTCAAACTGATTCACTGTTTTGTTTTCACTGACTGACTGAATTGTCAGTTTGAGTTGCTGGTGAATCGCTGGAAACACTCAGAGGTCTGGAACCAGTCTGATAGCACACTGCATGCTGGGATGAATGGAGATGTGAACCAAGTTTAAAAGGTAAATCACATAAAAAAATTAAAAAAAGAATCTGCAGCAAGATGACCAAAGCTGGGGCAAAGAAGAAGAAGCACAGTGAGATGTTTAGGGACTCTGCAGCATAAATCATCTGAGCACATAACGTTAAACGCTGTCAAGGCCAAAGCTATTTAACAGTGAAGGTTTTTAAACAGTTGCGTGCTGGGATAAATATAAACATTTATGCACATAAACGTAGGCTAAAAGTCTATATTACAGCAGAAAAATACATGAGCTGAGTGAAGTTTCACATTGTTTACAGAAAAACGATCAAACTTGACGAGCTGAACAAAGCACAAATCTTACAGTAAAAACACAGAAACACCCACAGAGTGGCCTAATGCGGTGATGACACCCCCCCACCGGTGAACGCATCGCTCGCTAATGTGGCTTCACCGTTTGAGTGAGTGGAAAGATAGATGTGACCCTTTCATTGTGAGGAAAAACAGGAGTAATACCAGCTTTAGACACATTCAAGGATGAACACAATGATATGGAGTACGGTATTTTCTGAGAAAAGAAAACATGAATAGTGTTTATTCTCCATTGAGGTGTGCGCGGTCCCTTCGCAAAACATGACGACATCATCCCTGAAACAAGAACTGAGGGTTCAAAAGAGGATGGGAATCAACAATGACGATGGAAAATTAAAAAACTTCAGTCTCAGGCTCTTAAGTCTCTGAAGAAAGCAGCTGTTGCCATATTCCCTCTCCCCACGAAATATAGCCAAACATTTGTCAAGTTAAGGATATACTGTTGTTTCACGGCGTACAATAAGCCAAAGACATAGAGTTGAAATCATTTCAATATGATTCACTTTTTTTTTCAGTCTTTAATTTAGTTTGACTCCCCTTTCCCCCCCATCAGCCACCCAACATCCCCTGCCAATTTCTTTCTGCGTGTGACAAAAAACAATGCAGTCAATGAAAAAAGAAAAAACAAATAATAACAACAAGAAAAAAGCTTTTCTGGCAGTCCAATTGTCTCTTTTTGCATTGTATTTGTTGACAGTGCAAAGACTAGATAATCAGCGGGTTGGTGTTTCCTCTGCGTGATGAGGCAGAGTGATGGCTTTGAACCTGGGTTACTATCAGTCCTGTTACAGTCCAAGGTCTGGAAAATTTGGGGTCACTTACGAGGGGAGGGGGAAAAAAAAAAAGAAAAAGAGTCGACAATCTGCCTATCCGTGGGGCAGAAGAACTAAAAATATAGATAGAAACACCATTCAACTGATGTCTAAAAGGTAACACCCGGGAGATTTTCTTCTCATGTGAGCCAGTCACATGAATCTTTGCAGGGTTGAGGTGTGACGGTCAGGTTTCCCTGCGAGAGATACAAAGGAAATACTTGTTTATTATCAGATCACTTATTACATAACAATACAGAAACAAGAAGAAAAAGGGTGCTGCTGAACATGCAGCTTACAGTCAGTGGCCAGTTTATTAGGCACACCTAGCTAATACTAATGCAGTCTAACAGTCAGTGCAATAAATCCTTCATGTTATGATGTACAGTTTTTATAATATTATGAGTTCATGAAGGCAGGACTGCTTTTGTATAACACTGCATTAGTTTTAAACTGGCAACTGAGTGAATATTTACTTTTCAAATGACTTGTAATTTAAAAGAGCTGCCACTAGATGTCAGTGTAGGCTGCTCTGGCTGAGTGTCTTGGCGGGCTCATTCCATGTCTCCATTATCAACACTGTGATCCACTTGTCCTCAGAGGACCTACTTAGGATGGATGAGGGGCTGAGGGGCTAAATGCTGCACTGCATATTGCACTAGACTGCAGCACAGTAGTAAGGGCTTTGTTTGGCTGGGATCTGTTTTCTTTACAGGTTGCTGCCTCTGAATCTGCACCTCAAGTCTTGTGAGGAAAAGAGGAGAGCAGAGTGTTCTTTTCTCTTCGAATCAAATAAACAGGAGACAAAGAAACATATGGTATATTTTTTAAAGAACAATCTACCTCTGTGCCAGTACTTACCAACCTAAATGTTTTCAACTAGAGTTACGTGCATTGTTTATGTAAAACACAAGATCTGTAACGTGCATTTGTCAGGGTTGCAACCATTGCTCTGTGCGTCTCATTAGCTTTGTGTTTTGTTTCACTGTCAGCCTTCTGCGTGTCTCTCCGACTAAGGGGGGTCTTACCGTTCTCACCTCCGTGGTGGTGGGTAGAGGGTGGGGGTTGCTGCTTGTTGGCTGGCAACAATAGCTGATGAGGAGAGACCTATGGCGAGTTGGAAAATGTATGGCTATCAGTGATATTTCCTATTTAGGTTCTGAACTTAGATCGCTGATCTTCCATAATTTAACAGTCTGCATCTACTTACAGTTAGTATTCAGGACTGTGGGCCTTTTATTTAAAAAAATTAAGTAACTGGCATTAATCTACTCTGCATGAATAGCACCTTAAGTATGTAAGAACAGTACAGCATTTAGTACAGTGGCTGTCACAAAGCAGGGATGCGTAGGCTGACTGACCTGTGGCGTATGACAGGTCGTATTGCAGGGGGTATCCCAGGTGGTGGTGAGAGGGCATCATGCGCTGGGAGGGTGAGGATCGTGGTCGGTCCACGTCTCTTTCTCTTTCCCGCTCACGCTCCCTTTCCCGATCTCTGTCTCCACCAGCTCCTCGGTCCTGCTCCCTCTCCCTGTCATGGGGTGGCTTGTCACCTACTGTTGGGGATTTGCTCTTGTATTGGCTGGCGTGCTGATGCAGGATATCCAGGGCTTTGGAGTCCGTTGCTGTTTTGGTGACAGTAGGGCTAGCGCGAGATTTGTCGCTACCTTCCTCACCTCCGGCTATTTTACTGCCATATGGAGAAAATGGATAGCCTCCGGGTAGGTACGAACCTATGAGTGATGAAGAACATTTACCATTTAAATATGTTAAATAAATTAGGTTTATTATACCAAAGTGACAACTGATGATTGATTAGTCTCATTAACATTTAGATCAATAAAACAGAATGGTCAACACTATTGATTTTAGGTCACCAACCAGTCCATGTTGACTTCTAGGCAATATGTCACACTGTCTGCCTAACAGGGCTTTATCCAGGTACTGAGAGTTACACAGTCTCAGCGTATTTTCTTTATATGGGATCATATTTTTTAGCAAAATGTGGAGTTTTCATTTCATTTGCAAAGTGACTTAAGAACAGCCCTTTCTCCTCTGTGGCCACATGGATGTAAGATATCAACGGTACAATTCCCATGTCTGGTGGTCAATCATCAGGCATGTTAAATAAAACATGCCTGATGACATAAAAACTCTAACATTTATTTATTACACATGTACACTGTACTAGAACATGTGTACTATATTTGAGCTGCATATATCAAACCTACCAGGAATTTGTGAATTAACACAAATTCAACCAATCTAAGTAGTATTTCTAAGAGCTTGCAATTTTGCCCACACATCAATCATCAAAATATTGAGAATGTAAACATGCTGGCAATTTTGTATAATAAAGGCAATTTCCACAGATAATAATCCTACTCAGAACCACTGTTGGGAACATAGGTCAAATCAATCGACCTATCTAACTTGCTGTGTTTTGGTTTTGCCCACCAAATGATTATTTCATGCTGCTTTACAATTTTCAAACAAACTGCAATTCCGAGCGAAACTATGAAAAAATTGCTTCAAATCTATGTAGAAAATTCAGTCAATCAGTCACAGACGAAAACAGCCATTATGTTTTCAAAATGCATACCTGGGTAATTCTGCATCATGACTGTGGGCATGCCCCTGTATCCAGGGTGGTTGGGGTCATAGCCTTGTCCATAGGGGTAACCATGCATATAGGGCATGTAGCCTTGGTGCTGTGCTAGTGGTGATGAGAACTGCATGTGAGGATTAGAACGAGAGTCTTTGCTCATGGCCCGGTGTTCCTCAGAAGTGATCCTGGGATCACTACCCTCTTTGCTGTCCTCCTTGGGCCCACTTTGACTGTCCTTGGGCCTGGGCCTGTCATCCTTTAATTTACGATCGCGCTCCCGTTCTCTGTCCCTTTCATCTTTCCATCGAGGTGGTTGTTGCTGGTGCTCATCTTCTGCTTGGGGCTTCTGGCTCTCGGGATACTGCTGAAGGCGGGAAAAAGGATCCAAGTCAACACAAATTAGAAATAATTCTATTAAATAATGATTGAAATAATTAAAAAAAAACATTCTCACAGTGGTTCTAACCCTGTTATATCAGGTTGGTATTTACCTGTCTGTACCACATAGCCTGCTCCATCCCTGCCTGACCTCTGGACTCCAGTGCTTGCTTGGAGTCTTCCTTTCCATGGTGGCCCCCTTCGGTCAGCTTCATCTTCAGCCCCTCGGCTTGCTGGGACTTTGGGTCCTCCACCTTTATTCCCAGGGATTTGGAGGAGGGCTCAGATGGCGAGTCCCTGGATTTACTTGAGGGCTGCGACGTCTTTCCAAGGTCTGACTGACTTGGGGCTTTGGAGAGGCTTGGTGGCATGGGGCTTTTTTGTTTCCACTCCTCCTTCATGGAGGCCTCTCGTTCTTTTATGGCTACGTCTGACTTCTTTTCAGCAGCACGATGCTGTTCAGCCATCTGTCGCTGCCGCTCCTCGTACTGTTGCCGATAGGCTGGGTTGGTGTTCATCAAGTGGTTATGGTAGGCTTGATCGGGATGGTATGCATACGGCGGGACATAAGCATACTGGTTGTAGTAAAGAGGCTGCATGTACATGTTGGATCGCTGTTGGATGACTGAGGGTTGCTGCTGTTGTTGTTGTTGCTGTTGCTGCTGCTGTTGTTGTTG
>NW_023339663.1:6452058-6486590 GCF_004916995.1 Morone saxatilis
TGCTGTTGCTGTTGCTGTTGCTGTTGCTGCTGCTGCTGCTGGCCAGGACCACTACTGTCAGGTTTGCGGTCTTCATGGACCTCAACCTTGACTTTTTCCTCACCTTGGTCCTGGTCATCTTCCTTTTTTATCTTAACCTGACCTTCAGCCACTGGTGTGCCTGGATTGGGCCCGCTAGGACTGGGGTTGACGTAATTGGGTGAGTAATAAGTGTCATAGTTGGGATAGTTGGGATAATCTTTGCTGGGTGTCTGGTTCGGAAACAGCGCTTTTTTGACACTTTCCCTGATGGCTTGGTCCTCTGTCCTGACTTTGACACCTTCAAGTCTCCCTTCACCATCCTCACCAGCATCTGAAATGTCTGAATATGCTGGGCTATTGGTTTTGACTGAAGAGTTATCAGCACCATTCTGGTTCGCCACGTGAAGCGGCGTGAGAGGCTGTGGCATTCCACTGCCATCTATCCGACTGGCTACACCAATGGATGGGCTAGGGGCATTGTCAGAAAAGCTGTAAATCTTGTCAGCCTCAGCCTTGATGCTGGCCAAGCGACTCTGATGTGGATCTGAGGAACCATTGAGGAGTCCTTCCCCTTTATTTCCCTGATCACAAGGTTCAGAGTACGGAAGCTTTCCTTCCTCCAGTTTTCCTCCCTTTCCCGGAGGTTTGGGGCTGTCAGCCTCCTTCCCCCCATCTTTTTTCTTCTTGTCTTTCTTCTTCTTGTCTTTGGAGCTACTCGAAGCAGGGTCTCCAATGGCAGGAGGTTTAGGCTGTGTGCCTTTCATTTGGGGACTCTTGGGGATTCCTTGTATCATTGGGGTAAGCCCCGGGGAAGAATTTGGGTTTCCAGGAGGAAAAGAATACATCTGTTGGGATGTTGTAGAGCCAGTGCCTATGGGCCGTGGTGACTTCATGTTTTTCTGGGACATTTTATCAGCCTTTGTGCCAGTGCTACCCTTTTTGGACCCCCTCTTATCATCTATACCATCGTTACTGGCCTCATCAGTAAGGCATAGCCCATCTTCGCACCCGTCTGTCGGTGTACCCCCCGTTTCTGGATCGGTCTCAGCTATTTTCTTTTTACTCTGCTTTGAACCAAACTTTCCAGGAGATGGGGAAGGGCTTTGAGCATCAAAGTTCCTGCCTTTTGGAGTAACCGAACGTGCTGGAGACAAGCATCCTTTCTGAGAGATAGAGGCTCCATTACAGTTCCCTGGTTCAGGGTGGAGAGTTGAGTCCTCTCCATATTCACTGTCTCCATCTAATTCCAACTTTATATCATCATCATTGTGGGCACGGGCTTGGTGGTACTTCAGACCATTGATGTGCTTGTACTTCTTGTTGCAGTTAGGGTGTGGGCAGTCAATGAGAACTGGAGAGGGGCAGCTGCGATCGAGGGGAGGTGGAAGTGGCTCAGTCTTAATAGAAGGGATAGGGAGACCTGCCGGTCCCACCCCTCCACTGTTGGAGTTTGTCCGCATACGTTTGTTGCCTTTGGTGTCCTCTGAGCTGGAATTGGGTTCCATGTCTGAGGCTGGTTTGGTCTTGCGTTTTCCAGCTGAGGAGGGACTGGCCTTGATGTCCTCTGTGTTGGAGTTAGGCGGGGTGCGGCGCTCTGATGGCGTCTGGCTACCCCTCCGGCCCTTGCTGTTAGAGGCAGCGGCACGCGTCTTGTTGTTGGTGGTGCCCTTGTTGTCTGATGAGTTGCTGTTCTCGTTGATAGGGGTGTTGCTATTCGGTCTCATTCGCTTACCTCGACCACGGCCATTCCTCATCTCAAGATCACTTGTAGGGGATTCACAAAACCTGCAGTAGTGGGGAAAGATTAAAATGAGTGATCAGTAGTTGATTTAAATACAAATCAGTGTTTAGTTAAGATTCTAAAATGATACAATGGAAATTAAGGTACTCATTTTTAAATCAACACTGCTGTAGGGACTCAATAATACAATGCTAATTTTGCCCATTGAACTGGATTTCATTTTTATTGTTTTACAACAATACATCTCTGTGAATATAATTGGCTTTTTTGACCATTATCTATAGTCTTTCGTGTTAAAATTACAACTAACTGATCTTAATAATTACAAAGATAAACAAAAGTATAATAATAAGAATATCCCTAAATCCACTGGAACAAACAATTGTGTTCAGTGTAATGGATAGAAGATATGATCTTATGTTCAATACACTTGTATCTGAAAGGTCCAGAAGTGTTTCACAGCTACGGTGCAAAGTAAACCCCAGTAACTCTAAATATCCGTGAGGTAACATGGACTTAAAACATGAAGTTAAAAGGAAAAACAGAAATGTTAATGATCTCTAAATGCTATGATCTCCTATTCTCTTAAAGATACTATTGTTTACCTGTATTCAAAATGTATGTACAAGATTCTAGGCCATTTCTGTGCTTGGCCATACCCTTTCTAAAGTTTGTTTGTCCTACAGGAAGTCTGCTTATTCTTTCACTGAGAATCTCATATACAGAGTTATTTACTGTACTGGTATGCCAAATAACAGGCCACAATTACACATAGTCTCCTAGGAATCTCAGAAAACAGAAAAGTCATAACAGTAATACCAAGAAAGACAATACTAGGAGGTTTAAGTCCTTTAGATTCCTAAGCCTATAATAAACAATAGCAATGATATCAAAATATGTCCACCATTGTTGTGTCCCTGTCTTCTAATAACATACCAATCTGATATTTTTGTACTCTATAAGTGAGTAAGCACTTTAAACAAATCTACATGACTTTCCAAATGAAGTCCATACAAACATTATCTGAAAAGACAGCAGTGAACATTGTGACTGCTTTGTAATCAAAACACAGAGTCATTCAAATACTTAAAATAGCAGTCTGGCCTTATCTCTCCATAACAGTAATGTAATTATCTTTCTGCACAGCAGTGAAGGTTAGCAATCTGTGACAAAGAGAGACACCGGGCTGGTATGACTCACAGCTTCCTCTACAAGTCTCTCCAAACAATTTCAGCCCCAGCAGGGGATGTGAATACATCCGTAGTCTGACAGTGGTAGAGGAATTTAGACTCATTACAAGCCCAAGTTTAAATTCAGTCTGTTGAAAGCTTTTTGAATTATTCATGGTGTGTCCCTAATGTAGTCGTGCTGCAAACTGTAAGACTGTCTTGGTGCAAATACAGCCCAGCACACTTCACTTAATGTGCAAACCTCACTTACTGAACATTATTGTGACATACTGTGATACATTAGTGTGATACAGCCTCTCCTTGTTTTCCATTAGCACTGCTTTAATCTCGTTTTTTTTTTCTCTATTGCACTTAACCATGCATTTCAAATATAGATTTATATTTACATTTAGAAACAGTGCAGGTGTTCTAAATCAAAGCAAGTGCTTGTAGATGTATTTTACACAACCTGTGTATTTTGCATAACAAGAGCAAATACCCAGAAATTACAAACACCTTAAGCTAGCGCCCACATAGCACTGATCTAAAACATTGCAGCCTTTGTGATAGAGAATGTTATACAGTGTTGAGGAAAAGCTATTAGTTCAATAATTGGATTCTGCAATCTGGCCTGTTAGAGTAGCTTTCTATTTCAACAACTACCTCCTGGGACATCAGCCATTTGCCAATGAATCCTGTTTCCCCTGACTAGAGATAAAAACTAACATGGACTTGGAAGGTCTTTCTGCTCACAGGCAAGTTTGTGCATTGGGCCATATATCCTTGAGCTGATGCTACTACAGCAGATTCATATCACACAGAATATGAAAAGGTTAAGAGACCAAGAGCAGCTTGGATAGAAAGAATGCATCAATGATTCATGGCAATCATAAATTCCTTTCTACCTTGACATTTACCACTACCATGTGTGACAGTAATTTCTTTGTAAAGTGCAAATACTACGCAAGATCAGCGCATGGAGCTTTAGTTCTGACAACACCAAACAAGTGACGTACCATTAGTGTTAGAACAAGTGCAAATTAGATGATGCATATTTAAATATATTTATGCCCCCCCTGCTTTCTCCAGTTGAAACAGAAACCGAACAGAGCAATGCTCCTTACCTGGGGGGAGCCCAGTCATGCCGTGTACAGTCCAACAGGGTGCCCACATATGTCTTGTTTCTCCAAGTAACATTGACCACCAGCATGCCTGCGAGACAAAGAATAAAAGAGGTCATTTATTTTGTGCTAACCATGACAATAACATACTACACATTAAAAATAGATATATACAAACAACAGAGAGTGTTTAACAGTGGGATTAATATATAACCATCTGCACTATGTGAGCAATAAGTTCACCGTGGCTGCTGCGTCAATGCGTTGATCTTTGCTAAAGGGTGTCACATGCAAGACAATTATATAAGTGAAAGATCCTTTTTTAATCTTCTTCAAACAGTAAAGCCGGAGGGCCAAGACTGACTGATATCTTCTAAATGACTTGGAACAGACTCAACTGCAGTCAGTTTAGTAGGACCTTTATAAGATACCAGCAGAAGGTCTCACTAAGAATGATCACACTGAGGTTACCAGGGAATACTCACTGAACACCATTTCCATTTAAATAAGCCATCTCACAGTACAGGCGATTTCCCCGAAGGAGAATTATTTGGAAGCAAATATTTTTTTTCAGTCCTCTATCTCACTTTGCAGCCAAGAAATGTACTACCTTGGGGAGAATATGGATCTACTACTACAGCTTCTTAAAAACAAGCAACAAACACTTGGATTAAACCAATTCAGTGAGAACGGTTCAGTTTGACAGACTGTAACTGAGTGTGCAAGAGAAGTGCCTTGACTTCACTGGTACTGCTGCAATCTGTCACACTTAGAAGCTTCGATGTTGCCATTTGGCTAGTGTGAATTTGGTAGCACTCGGTGTGAGCTACACAATCCGACCTGCGCTGACTGCGATACCCAACCTCTCATTTAAAAAAACTAAAATTAGTTCCAGAAGATCACACGACCCTCTATGTATGTTTCTCCTTAAGAAACCAAATACTGTTTCTCTGGCAGCAGCATGTCATCAAAATGTCACCATTAAGTATGCAGATTTGTACAAAATGACTGAACTAAAACTCTTCACCACGTTGGACATTTATAACTGCAGTAAAGGCACTTCACACTAATGCAAAAAACCAGCAGAATGGCTGCCGTTGAAGGCCATTTTAAAACGGTCAGCATGGGTGAGGCAGATGAATGATAATTTGCAGCTTTTGCCCATAAATTCAAAAGTAAATCATCAACCAAACAGCTTCAGAGGATTAGCAGCGAGCACTGAGCACAAAAACATTCTGAATTTATTGCCCCCACCATCCCCCTCACTCCCTGGTGGTGACCTCAGGTTGCCACTTCAGCACTGCAGAGAAACTGGAGGCTGCAGTGAGCTAACTTATCTAATGGCACAGGAATGCTGGCTGGCAGCTTCCGTCCCTCCGAGCATTTTATTAGCTTAGGAAACCTCTCTTGCTCACCCCATTTTCCCCTCTCTCCTTCACCCTCACCCTCATTTCCTCTTTTCAATGGTATAACCATCCCCGGCTTACAATCTTTTTTTCCCTCCCACACACAAGTCACAGTTCAGACCTCATTTTTCTCTTGCTGCCTTTGGCATAAAGCAGCGAGTATATAAGGCATTTATATATGTTTACAGGAACCTGCTGACACTTGGCCACAAGTCTCTTCCTTCAGCCTATGGCCTGAAAACAAGAGTGCTTGGTCAAGGCGAGATCCAACTGCAAATGTCGTTTATGTGCGCGCGGGGTAGTGGAGAGGTTCTTGAGTTCGGATTTCTGTCACATTAAAAGAACACAGACCTTTTCTAAAACGCCTTCAACAGCCCGCCCCCTGAGCTCTCCAAACACTCCAACACAAAATGGCTCTGGCAGCTGGTTGTGGCAGGATGTAAATCAAGGCAGGGCAAATGAATGAGTAGCCTTTCATGATGTGCAGGATATAGTCTTCCCTGCTTTCTCCAACGAGGGGTTTAGAAATTATACCATGAGCTGTTAGAAGTCTTTAATCATTCTAAATGAACATTCGTTAATATGTTTCACCGTTTCCTCACTTCAGTAGCTGTGACAATAGAGGAGGATGGATAGAAGTGTAGACTTATTATTGTCAGCATTTCCTTAAAGAAATAGTGAAACATTTCTGGAAAATACACTTGCTTGCCAAGAATTTGTTTTTATGCTAAGCTAATACGTTGTCTGAATAAAGTTTATGAATCCAGCAAGAAACAATAAACAGACGCAAAATCAATCCTCTATACTATTTATTTAACAATTTATCGAAGGGTACGTGTAGATTACTAAATAAAGTACACATAAAAAAATGCTAGTATTCTAAAATCAAATGACTTCTAATAAACACTGTATTTTCATTCCAAGAGCTTTTGACCTTTAATCATTTATAAATAACTACTGGATATACAGATAAGTCAGAATTTTAACCCTAAGTTGACACTGATACAGCGTTGAGTCATCTTGAATATTCAAGCTCAGTCGAGCTGAATTAAGAGTATCTCAAAAAACAATCTTCAAGCTACTGCAAATGTTTTCTTTAAACGTGACTCAGGTCTGACCTTTGGCTCAGTTATCAAGGACTTTTACAACCGTGTTCGGAAGAAATTCCATGGTGTAGTTGTAGCTGTGCGATACGGATCACTGTCCTGTTGGAACATAAATCTTTGCCACAATCTGAATTTGCATGCATTTCCCTCAACTACAACTCTCAGGTGCCTGCCAGTGAAAAGCAGTCCGCGGCGTAGGGTTGCAAACACTTTGCTTCATAAACGCAAACGTGGACGACGGGTGATGAATCAATCGACCTTATTGAACTTTTATGCTCTAAATACATTAAAGATTGATTGAGTTAGAAGTGCTTAAAGTGTTATTAGAGAAAGATGAGGAGTAAACACCTCAATCATTAAGCAGCGTATAAATACTGGAAATGTACTAACACATGGATACACAACTGTTAATGGACAGCCACCAACGAATACTCAGCAGATAAAACTATAATATAACCTTTAAAACCAGGCCAATAACTTCATTTTCACTACATTCATTTCTTAGCTTCAAGCTCAGAATCTTTGACATGTCCTTCTGTAGTCTCTACGCTAGCTGTTTTATGTTTATTTTCTAAGAGTGACCGCCTTCTCGCCACATGTTGGAGCTGAGGAACTCTGTAATCCTGTCAGAGTGGTCCTTGGCTTCTGGGTCACCTCACATCTCTCTGCCTCTGCAATACTTTCTGTGAATACTAATAAAGTAGTTCCCTGAACGTTATGTGGGACATCTCAAGGACATTCTGAGAAATCTGTGTGCATCCTAACTCCGATGGGAATGGTGCTTAAAAAAAACAAACGACATGGTTACTCACTCAAAATGTTGCAGCACTTCATGTTTAATTAATCCGTTTTAAAAAGGAAGGCAGAATCTGTGCTGCTAAAGGCTTTCAGTGTGTATATGCTGACAGAAACTGAAAATGAAAGACCAAGTTATCATATCGGATTCTTTATCTCGGGCATAAGTCAAAGAGGTTTTCATTGCTGACACCTCAGAAGTTGCATCAGAACTCTGAAATTCAATTTCCAAGCCAAACAGTTTAACTCTTTTTAAGGTCTGAGGTAAACACAGGCTGGATTATTCTAAACTAGTCGAAATAATAATAGAAAAATGACTTTACATCATTATTGCAACAGTGTAATTTCTGCTCAATTATCTGATTTTCTGAAGATAATAATTCTTCTGAAAGTGAAGAATAACAATCAGTTCTACTCTACTGCACGCGAAAGCGGAGCTTGCTTTTACAAAATGTACCTTGTTGAGGTGACAGTTTCTCTTCATTAAGCAATTTATTAATCATTATTGTGCTGAAATTGACTTATTAAACAATGAATTTATGTGCTGACTGCACATCCACTTGGGCTGGTGGGCTTGGAAATAAAAAAGCCGGGGATGGTGGTTAAACATGACGGGATGTTTTCAGATGAGCAGCCAGTGAATCCTTTTTTTTTTTTTTTATAATTATTAATAACAGTTGTTTCAAGCAGAATCTACTTTTGACATAATTTACAGCACATTGTTTTGACTGGACTACCTAATAAGAGTCTCTTGAGAGGGGCGGATATGAATTCATAGAATTTCTTGGCAATATCATAAAAATATGCTCAAGGGTGCGCAAAAAGATTAAGATTAAGTTCCAATGCTGAAAGCTGAAAGCCATTCGAATTTATCTGTACACTTTCATCCTAAGAATAATTTTCAAGCTGTCAGGACAAAGATGTCAACGCCTAGTCTGTCTAAACATGGAAAGCTCTTGACAAAACAGCCCAAACAAATTTCCCCGTGGCAGGAAGCGACTCACACAAGAAACTGAGATGACTTTCCATTCATGATCATTTGTTTACACATGGGGAGTTACATATTAGTGTTTCTGTGAGCCATGATCTCGGGCTTTACTGACTAGATTTGTTGCTAGGGAAGAAACAGGCTGATTTGGAGCAAACCCAGTTCCCACCCCCTCTTGTGTCAGCCTTATTAGGGTCACTCATGACAGCTGAGTGAAGCCCACATTACTGAGAGGAATTGGCCTGCAATTTTACCACTCATTTCCTTTCAATGCTGTCGAAAACAACAAATGGCAGCTCTCTTTGTGCACCAAACTCCGCCGTCTACTTGTATAGGATTACTTGAACAAGAGGGTAAGGGGACAAATTAAGTCAGGAGTAGGTTGTCTGCTGCATGGGTGACTGCCCCCTCGGGCCCAAAAAGTCCCCCTCCTCCCTCCTTAACACATTTCATTAGGTTGCAGTGGGGCCAAAATATCAGGTCCTCTGCTGCTGGTGAGGGCTGGTTCACTGAATGACCTCTGCTCTGCTTCAACTCAACAGGAATTCAGTGGGGTTAATGGCATTTTCACTGACTGACCTTGTCAAAATGCCTTTGTTATCTTTGAAAATGGAAGATCACGCCTGTGTAATGATTGGGTTTGACATTATATGAATATTGTCACAAATTTCAGATTAAAAGGTTACGATTTGTATTTAAATATCTTCAGGAGCCTTTTGCGACTGAAATTTTAATTAAGATTAAAAGTCTCGATTTAAAAAAAAATAAGAATACTTATGTGAACAATTACGAGCACCTTTTGTACCGTCAGATACTACAGTAATTATTGACAGATTTTACAACCCTCTTTGTATACTGCTAGAAAACCGAGCTCTTTTCCTCGTCTCCATTTTCTCTGCACTAAAAGCAACACTCATCAAGGTTGCATGAAGACAAGAAAGTGAGAACAATGAGAAAAATAGTGTCAGTATTCATTACGGAGAGAAGATAAAAGATAGCCGGGTGCTGCCATGAGCAATAACTGTAACACTGATAAATGAAGCGTTTGAGCATTCAAGTGTCTGAGCATGTTTCCAACAGTCCATTTTAAGAGTGTTTCTGCACTCGTGGTGCATAAAATGCAGCCGAGCTTGTCCGGTTATGTCAGTGTCAGAATACAAAGTCCTAAGACTGACCTTTTCTTAAATCCTGGACAGACAGGAATTTAGGACAAATTGAATGAGTCACTTATTGCACTGGAAATGCTAGTTATATAGTGGAGAGTGGTACTTGTTGTCTTTTTAGTGTTACATTGTAGAGCTCAAACAACTGGTTGATCATTTCATACATAAAGATTATTATCTGCAGGAAATCTACTATTATAGCTGTTTTATGATTGCTGATATGTATTTATTGGTTTAGTTTTTCTACAATCAGTTTATTACTAACCAGGCTAGCTATCATACTAGCTGCCTGAAGCTAATGTGTTGAGTTACTGTTACTTATACGACTTGTAATTCGTTTTTCCACTATTTTCTTTCCAAAGCAAAGTGTTACAAAGAAAAAGCCAGGAAATGCACTGATAGGCATACCATAAGTAATAGAGTTTTACAAGCAAATAATACAAGGTTGATGATTTTATTTTGTATTTCAGGGCATTCAAGTGAGCCCTATCGGAAAAGTTCAGGTTGCATTCCGGTTCATAAGAGGTAAAAGTGGGAAGTCACTCTCACTGACAAGAATAACAGCCTGTGAGAAGGTCAATTCTCTCATACCACTGAGAGGCAAAGGAAGGGAGCATTAGTATGCTTTGCACATCGTCGCAGCATTATCAGCCGCATGCAGCAGTTTCTCCCTCCGCAAATAAAAAACTAAATCAGTACATGTTTACTCCTACAGCGGGAGTAGATCACAAAACACGTGTAATAAATGCAACTGGAAGAATTTTTGACTTTGCTACCAACTTTACATGTATTTATGACTGTAAATAACTTGTACTGAGGCAAGGAGCTGTTTCCTTAAATGTCAACTGGGTAAATCTACAATATCTCTGTTAAAACAAACCCTCTGGTGTTTTTCCTTAAAGGAGATGGTGCTGAGATTAAGAGACAGGTCTGCCAAAGGCGCATTACTCAAACTCTCGTTGAAGTGTATAGAGCAAACTTGATATCTTATGACAACCACTGGCAAAGCCTACAATTCCTCCAGGCATATGATTTACGTTTCAAGACCATTTAAGTGCTTGAAAAAATGCAGTTGTCGGCCAATATGAATAGGAACAAAATCTCTCTTAAGAGATTTGGGTTCACTCCGGCGCCATCTTGGTAAAATAACCCGGAGACTGAACTTGTGACTAACAAGACAAGGCTCCTCCCTCAAAGAAAGGTGACTCGTCTATATCCTCATTTCCTTTTTTCACACACATATTCTGGTGAGCGTTTTCTTCCCCCTGGTCACTTCCACTCTTGCATAGTGAGCAGCGATGAGGGTAAAATGATCGAGGAACTGTTGAATGAAAACCTACAGGCTATAGACAAAAAAAAAAAAACATATCACTTTTGTTCTTTTCTTTTCAATACGTCCTCTACTGTTAACTGAAGTTTGGTCTCCTGTGATTGATTTCTCACTCCATCTTCTTCTAGCTCATTGGCCTGGCAGAGGGCTACAGGCCTCCTGAGAATGCTCACTCTTATTTCAAGGACGGTTTCTATGGCGAGTTCACAGAGAGCAGCCACCGCTCGCCTTTGTAAAAACATTTCAATGAGGCCACTGACAGGTGGTCTTCAAAAGAGCAAGGAAGCATAGCTGGCAAGTGAGCTACAGAGCCAAGTGCTCCTTTTATACAATATTCCCCTTCTCAACTCACTGACAGGAGCAGAGAAGGAGAAAAAAAAAAAAGAAAAAAGACACATCTCTCAAATGTTTATACAGGAATATCCGATTCACACTGACCTCTCTCCTATTCGGATGCCAAACAGCTTTTAACTCCAGCGATAAAGCCAATGCTTCCAGTGATACAATAATTTAATGTGTGTTGCATAAATAAGCCATGAAACAAACATTTTATCACAAACAGCCTGTATTATTTATCTAGTAGGGAGCTTAAGAATCTGTGGGACCTGCTTGGGGAATAGTCTGCTGTGTACTGGAGTGTGTGTGTGTGTGGTGTGTGTGGTGTGTGGTGTGTGTTGTGTGTGTGTGTGCTGTGTGTGGGGGGGGGGTTGGGGCACTGGCATGGAGCTGCAGTGTTTGGCCAAAGGGGCCCCCTCTGTGTTCCCTCTACCCTGGAGCATGAGCCAAGGCGTTCTGGGCTGCGTTTCAAGAGCAATAAACTTCTCCAGCATTTTAGAGATGACATTTGGAGGTATCAGCATGCTAAGCCTGGGAGGGGTTGGCCCATCGCTCTGCCGACACGACCCTGGGAGCTGCCACTGCCTCGTCTGCGCTGAGGGGATTTGTGTCAGTGCCGGGCCTTAAAATACCACGGCTCTGCCCCCCCCCCGCAACCACCCTGCATCCCCACCTCCTCTTCCTCCTGTCTACGCTTCACTCGCCCCCAGACTGACTGAATGACAGACTCTCTCTTCCCCTCACCTCATATTATCTATTATTTTCTCCTACACCGGATTAAATGCATCAAATTGTGCTTTTATTCGTTTTTAAGGGCTGTTTTTTTTAAATTCAGCAATCGAGGTATTCAGTTGCTGTTATTTAAACCTTGTCAGCATGCAGAGTCGGTTTAACGGGGCTGCTGCGTCTGCGCTCAAATTACACAGGATGAAACATTTATTCGCCCTCATCGGCCAAGATTGTTGTCAGCTCTGACCAAAGGTTCAGCTTCTGTGATCGTATTGTGTTAGGTGTCGCTTGCTTCCTCCTCATCTGTTTCTTTCTCTGGCACTCAGGGAGTCGGGTGAGGCACAGACAATTACTGAGAGCCTGTTGTTCATTTACTCCCACAAGGCCGAAAGGCGGAGGTGATGAAGCAGCTGTTGGTTGGCATGCTAAATGAAACGCACACACACACACAGTGAATGCCTAAACAGCTCTGTATGAGACTTGTCATGCAGAGAAGTGGGGGACTGCTTAACTTCACTGCTAATCAGGATGCCTCTGCTATGTCTTTGGGGCCTCTGTTTGTTGCTCTTCCCTGGTATTCTGCCTGGATTTGCTTGATTTCCTCATTTGGTTTTCATTTGCTCAGTTGCCCCACAATGAGAGAAGTCTGCTTTCATAGGTCTCTTAGGAAAAAAACAGCAGAATGGCAGTGCAGCTTGAAGTCAGCAGCATCTGGGTCTCTTTCATTTTAAAACTAGCCAGTGGGTTGTTAGGGGCTTGTACCATTAAAATGATGTAGAAGGAATACACATCTTTGTGTTGTTTAATGTAGTGTGCAATATGTAATACAATGGAAGCTATTGTGAAACTCACTACAGATTCAATCTATATGTTTGTAAGAGCTACACTGATGGCGTTTTATGACAGCGAGAGCTGATAATTACATATCTGGTGAGGATTAACGAACAGCGCACATTTCAGCTACAACAGATTTCTACTGTACAGATGTTTCAACTGTAGCTGATTTTGTAGGCAGTGAGCGAGCAGTGGTGTCAGACCACTGAGGGTCTCTTCGTGGTTGCTGTTTTTAAATATATCTCTTCTACATCCTGTCTCATAAGACTCTCTACCCTGATAGAGGCTTTGCGTGTAATAAAAAAAACAGGCTTCAAAGAGAACTCAGTGTGTTGGTTTCTAGAAACCCTACTGGTCTCACAGCTCAGATGGCCAAAACAACCTGCGTGTTACACCTGCAAAATGCCCCGCACCCCTCCTCCTCACATCAACACATACCCTCCTACCTCCCCTCTCCACCATACCACTTTTATCACCACTCACAAGCTCCCACCAGCTCCTTCCCCACTGAGCCAGATAGAGTAGAATCCGAAGAAAACACAGCCCCATCAGGCCAAACCACTACCTTTCCAGCCAAAATAGCAGCTTTGAGAGAGTGAGTGCAGGCAAAGGACAGACTTGGACGGGGAAAGGGACGGGGGCAGGGCGAGGGGGAGGGTCAATCACTCTGTGGGAGGCAGAGAATGAGGGAGCACAAACATAGTACTGGTGTTGGCTCTGAGCCATGTTTGTGTCACTAACAGAAGTAGCCTTGTCTATCTCCCCCCCCCGCCTGCCCCAACCCCCTGCCTTGCACTCGCTCTCTCCCAGTTTGCTTGGAAACAGAGTCAAGGGGTGACTGGCTGGATGCTTGGTAACAGAAAAGAGTTGCAAAAGAGAAGAGAACAGGGGTGAATCAGACACAGCCCAGGGCTGGAGCAAAAATCAAAAAGAGGGAGAGAGGGGGGAAAAAGCCACTCAATAGCAGGGACTGTGCTTTGGGAATGTTGATGAGGCAGGGACCTTTTTTCTGTTTCCTCCAAGTGAACCAACAAGCAGCACTGTGGATGTGTGGGCGATTTGTACTCAGCATGCCCGCAGAGCAACTGAGCGCGAGCTGCTTTGAAGATTTGGTGTTTGCATTATTTCACATGCACGACAAGAAAAAAGGGGGCAGTTTTTCAGACCGAGCAGAACCTGATAGTGCTGGCGATACATCTTAAAATTAAATAAGCCGAATGCGGTTTTCGATCCAACGGAGGAAAACGGAGAGAGTCTAAGATTTCACTCGGACTGCACCACAGGAGAGGAGCAACTCTATTCCCAACTGGCATACTAAAAAAAAGTGCTTTGTGTTATGAGGCATGTTGTTGTCGAGAGCAGATATCTAGATATATAGAAACTCCCGTCTGCGTACTCCCGAGCAAAAAACAAATCAAGGCCACCTAAGAACTGCCTGCCAACTACTATTCTTGTTGGCAATATTATGCAGTGCTGTTAAAGCACACATTAGTACCACCACCAGCTCTTGAGGCAGTCGGGCCGTATCCAATTACATTTTAGCAGGCTAAAAAAATGTATGGTAATGACAGCAACATGATAATTTTATTTTAAACGACTAAAGCCTCGACAAACCAATACCTCTTTGATGTATTAATGCAACCGCGCTGGGTATGTAAATAAAAGAACAAAACAAACAATCCCATCTGTTTGTAGCCAGTTTTCTTTTATGCCAGAATACAGGACTCAGTTGTTTCACAGGTAGGAGATTGACTAAACAGTGCGGCTGTGTGGGTGGGAGGGGGATCGATTCACGTAAGGATTGCGATTCTTCCTACGCGGCACCTCTTTCCAAAACGTCTACAAACAAACTCTGGAGTAAGAAAATAATACAATCCACTTCAAAAGACCAGTTCAAGTTTAAAAGTGTAATCCATTTTTACAGCTAAATTTAAATACACTTACACTAGTTTTAGATAAAAAGGCTTTTGTTTAGACAGTTGTAATTAAGATCAGCTTCATGTTTAATGTTTACACAAAATGCGTCGGAGTAAGAACTCGAACATGGAGTCTATTTTCAATTTAACGAATCAAATGTGTTTCAAATCGAGTCGAATCACGACCCCTAAAGATTCTCAGCCCTACCGAACAGCATGTTAAACCACTTCACTTACCGTCTTCAGTTTCCTGCCACACGATGCCTTCGAGATTAACACTGGTACCAGGCTCGCAGGGCCCCAAACATTCAGGTTCAGTAGCCAGGGCCACATCAGATGTGTTCACCGCCACTGAGCGTGTGCGCACCATTATCTGCTCACACGGCGAGGCGATCTCACTGTTGCCTACTGTGGCCAGGAGGTGGAGGGGAGGAGGGGCTGGCGTGGAGACGGGAGATTCCATCTGTGAAGAAAGAAGTAGAGACACATGAGACACTTCAGAACCACCGTGTAGACCAAGGGCGCTTCGATCAGGGTTTTAGAGACCAATCACCGATCACTGGGTCCATTACACACACACACACACAGGCTAGCTCCACCCCACCTCTTTCTGCTTCTCTCGCCATAAACAAGCTGTACGTGTCTGCTCCGATACTGTTAGTTAGCAAGTTTTATAAAGTCACCCAGAAAACACAACTCGCGTTCTGAATGTCATCGAAAACAAAAAAAAAACAGATGCTGCTTCGCGCTCGTTAAGCAGTCTCTCTCTCCGTTTCTCTGCAAAATACTAAAAACGAGCCCGTTGACACACAGTCGACCCACCCGAGTTAATCTATGCGTGTCAAAATCTGAATAACTTTTCCTGTGGAGTAAATTAAATGTGTCAGCTGATCGGCTCTTCTGATCTCTGTTTAAAGAAGAATATCGGCAGATTGCGATCGGTGACCGATCAATCGGGGCACCCTTCGTATAAACACATGCAGAGCAGATGTTCAGATACAGCCAATGGATGCCACAATGAGGGGAAGTTAAACTGCTGAGCACATGGAAGTCATCCTGTACGCCAGTGGCCCTTGAAAGCAATCTTAATCAGTAAGAGCGATGCAGCACTTAGTGTTGTAACATAGTACTGCGTCTTTCCTCAATCTTAGAGGTGATTAGCGGGCAGGGAAGGCCGGCTTCGACTGCCTCTCTGGAAGGACAGAATTAGTTATGCAGGATTGGTCAAACAATCCCTCCCCCGGCTTTCCTCCCTCGCACAGTCGAGCGAGATCCATGAGACCGAATCATCTCACAGGCTGATCACTCATTAATTCCCTCAATTAAAGAGCTAGTTGTGGTAGGGGAGTGAGCCGCTGAAGGTCAGTAATTGATTCCACCTGTTCTGACACACTGTGACAGCAATGAAGAGACAGTGGGCCTACATGGAAGCGAAAATGAAAAGAACAGGAGGGGAGGGAGGCGATGAGAGCGGCCGAGGGGAAGCGTGCACGAGAACAGGAGATAGAAAAATGTGTAGGCGGAAAAGAGACAGAGAGAGGAAGACTGATGGTGATTTAAGGGCCACAGTGACACCAGGCTTAGTGCTCTTCATTCAAGGCAGTCGACATTAAAGCGCTCCAAATCATTAGCAATGAACTGCAGGAGGAATGCCATGCCGCAGCCAACAACACACATTTATTAATTGGGCATAAACCACTCAGTGCTCGGGAATATGCTGCCAATGCTGGATCCAATTAGATTTAGAAGACAAAATAACAACTGACACATTGGATTATAAGCCTGTGCAGCCTTTAAATAATTGCTCTAATCTACTTACTGTTCCAAACTGAGTATGATGTGAAGAACTACAAATATTTATCACCGTATGTATCGACGTTACAGATTAAATTTGCTTGGTCTGTCGGTGTGTCGGTAGGTAATATCTCTATTGGTACAACTTAACTTTAATGTCTTCACTGATCCTCCAGTTATTTAGTTTATGTAGTTAGTTTACATTCATGGTTCCCAGATGATGAATCCTACTTTGGATTTGTCCATTATTTTGGTTTCAAATTCAAAATACATATATGGAAACATGTATGTATGCACATTAACATCAACGTACGTAAGGCTTGCTATAATAACCTGCCCAGGAAGATTGATAAGACAATAGCATTTTAATTTATCATTCAAGATGTACTTTCTCAAGGTGAACAATACTTCTGATGGAATTTTTAATGGATTTGATTATTTGAGATTCATAAACAACGCTGTGATAGATCATGATTTATAAAAACAGATTATTTGAGAGCAATACCGCCATGAATTATGCCGTGTGAGACATTTCCGATCAATCACAGAATGAGAAATCTGAATCTGTGATGAACTGAGTGCTCTGAAAACCAAACATTAGTCCCTGATGAAATTTAATATTAGCTCAAGACAGAAGCTTCATATTTCACGGTTTACAGAAATGAGCATGGATAGACCATTTCTCCCGGTGCTCAGAGGAAGAGCAAATTAATGTGTGCAGAGAGCGACAGAGAGTCAGCCCTAACGACATTGTAATCACCGTGTGTCAGTTTCTGATGCATGATGTGGCCAAGCTGCAGGCCGGCTGAGTGAATGAGACAGGACAGGTAATCACCCAAGCTGTCACCACACACTGTTCCTGGGCCTTATGGAGACACAGAGAGCCACAGACAAGACCACACATCAAACTCTCCTTCAGAGTGACAGCAAACGGTGAAAAGGTGCAAACAGGTCCATGCAGAGTCTCCTGTAAATTGACTCAACTCCTCAAACTGTTTGTGTCGACATTTTTGGGGATTGACATTAGGGGTGTATTTGTGAACAAGGTTAGGTGACAGAATAATGGCCTGGAAATAGCCTCCTTTCTGTAATGAAGTAGGTTGAGTAGCGGGCTCCGGTTCCTAGCTGGTAGTGGGCAGTGTTTATTAATAAACCCAGGTGTAAGTGTCCGACCAACAGATGTTCAGTTTACGATGACGAAGCCAGCAAATACTCACATTTAAGAAGCTGCAATCCGGAGAATTAATCAATTAATTTTCTGTCAATCGACTGTTCGATTAACCAAGTAATTGTTGCAGCTCTCGCCTCGACACTAATAGAGACAGAACCAGTCACACTTGAAACAAAATGCATTTCTGGTAACCAGGTAATGAGTTATAAAGCCCAATTTAAAATTACAACAGACAAATAACACTCGGATGAATTAAAGTAACAAACAGGTCAAAGCAGATTGAGGTTCCAGGATTTAACAGGTTTCTAAGTATAGCCTAGCTTTGGTATCAGAAGCCTTTTGCTCACCCTAACTCTCCAATTATTTGTTTTACAGACACTGAAAACTGGTGATTCACAGAACAATTCCATCCTATATTCCCGAGGTTAATAATCTCTATGAATCCAATCATCTCGATGAACTTCACTGCCCTATCTTACGTTTGCAGATCGAGTATAACCTTGCTGGATGTGCTTTGACTCCCCCCTCCCCCACTTAAAACCCTGGCATGTTAAAAAGACAGGAGAATTATTCCATTTCACTAGTCACAAATAAAGAAGGGACACGCCAGTCTAATGCCACTACACAATAAAAGAACCATGGTACAAAATAATTAGAATAGAATCACAATGAAAAGAGCACCAGTGTACAATGTGCACGAACAGTGGCGCTCTATTTCCAACTTCTATCAATGGATGAGTGAACAAAAGGACTTTCACTGTGGGACTGCAGAAAGTAAACCCACACAGTGAAATGCTTGACGTCTTGTCCGGGGTTTTGAAAAACCACATGCGACTCAACTACACAACTTGTCAGATTACACAAAGCTCTACCCGATGCCAAATTCCATGATTTCTTCTCTGCTTGCAAGACTATACAAACGGATTTTAAAAATCTCCCCCCCAAAGAACCACAACGCCTGAGTGTCACGCAAACCTTCTCTTAACTGAAACCCCATGCCAACTCCTTGAGAAAGCCACACTGGCAAGAATAATGTCGAACTAACAGACAGAAATCCTATGAATCTCAGACTGGCGTTGAGCATACCTCACAGTGCTGACAGAGGGGGAACTGTGCCTGGATTTCCAGTGATCACACAGTAACTCGCCCGTGGCACACAGGCACTTGCTGCACTTTTTACTGGACACATTAACTTCAGCTTTAACTTGTTTATTAGAGTTGGGATTAAGAAACTGAGCACTGAGCTTGGGCGAGGATTACAAAAGGATTACGCTGGAGTGTCATACTGAGACACCTGTCTTGGCTGTACTCAAGTGGGCGGTGTGGAGCTAGAATACAGCCCACCAAATTACGCTTGACGTGTTTGACTGCAAACCGCACTTAAATCAGCAATACGAGTGCCTTAACTTGGACTCGGACAACCACTGTAAATGTCGCAACAGCTATTACTCTGAAATGGAAAGAAGGTCGAATCTAGAAAGGACCATTAATGTCACAAACAATGATCTGGGTGATTTGTTTTGTAATTTCATTTGGTTCACTAGAGTTTGTTCACTGTATTCCCCATGACATCTGAAAACAAGCTTGTTAATCATGCATCACAAATACTGAGTAGCGAAAAACAATGAAAACAAAGGAAATCTAAGGGAGCCCACAACAAGCCTGATTGTTGTTATCACGGGTCGTTAGGCAGTAATAAACCCATAGTAACCCGTCAGACTGGTTATGTTTAAGACAGAAGCATCTATGCTCTAGATAGCTCTGAAAATCATGTGGCCTTTGGATAATACAGATAATAAAATGGTTCTGAGTAGAAACATCCATTATTATCACTTCCATGCCCATTTGACACATATTGAATGTGTGTTCCTGTCATGGTTTCAGGCGAGACTTCTGCTACAGGTCACAGAGAATCAGGCCTGTAACAGTAGTTCAATACACATCGCTGCTAAAACCATAGAATTGCATTTTCTTCTGGTGCTTTCTCTGCATTAGTAGGTATGAGCAAAAAGCACCATTTGCAGTTTATTTTTGTGCCCACTAATGCTTTCTTTCTTTTTCTCTCTCTCTATTTCTTTAAGACCAGTTTGGTAGTCGGTTGCAACGCGATTAAAAAAGCCAGTAACATCAGGAGAGACACCGATGCCTGACAGGATTCTGCGTTTACCCTTTCATACCAAAGCCGAGACCTGCATTTAACCCAATCTGGAAGTAGGGTCAGGTCAGATAATGCATACTGGGTCATTTGGATTGACCGCAGATGAGAGTTTATCATCTATTTCCCTCCTCTCCGTGCACACTCTAAATCAAAACATGATCATGTGCAGGATGAAGGGATTGTTGTTATCACGTCTTAGCAGAGGAAGACAGCCGCTCTTATTCCTGAATACAATAAATCCAGAGTTCATGAATGGTTGGTATCATTAACAAAACCGATGCATTAAAGTTAACTATGATAAGTTAGTCTATCTGCGTTCTTAACACAGTGCTGTCGATCTCAGAGACCCGACTCTTCAAATAAGTTATTAGCCAGCATGTACACAGCTGCTAGTCAATATCGACCGGATAACGTTAGTGTTGCTTCTTTAACCGTGATGTCTTGAGGAAGTGCAATAGGGCTGCTCGATTATGGAAAATCAGAATTGAAATCCACGATTATTCCAAACGATTATTTTTTAACTTCAGAAAGCGTGCTTGCATTTATTGAAACCCATATTGATCAAAAAGCCACTATTGCAAAGAAGTCCTCCCCAGTGACACTTTCCTTTTCCCCCCGTAAACATTTGTAAGGTCTTCCTCGTTACCTGTTTCAAAACCAAAAAAAAACAAGCGTGACAGGAGAAAGAACCTGCAAGCGAGTGTCGGCGACCGCGAACCCAGCGAAGTGATATAACAGTTAGTAGACTTCACGATTGTCGCGTGACAGGTCAGGAACGGTGAGAATACGCGAGCGGCATGACTGTGTGCAGTGCACGCTGGTGGGGGGAGGCGACGGAATACGCATGCGGGCGAAATACGGCAGACTGTAAACAACGTTGCAGCAAACAAAGAAAATAAAAAAAGAAAATCGTTTCCCCCCCGATTTTATTAAGTTTTGAGATCGTTTGGCCCCAAAATCCATAATCATGATCAAATTTCGATTAATTGAGCAGCCTTAAAGTGCAAAGACAGTAGAGACCATAAAAGGTATTGGCCAAACCGATGTGAATAGCTACCCAATTAATTTGTTTTTGCTGAAGCTGCGAGAAGATCAGGAAGGAATAGTTGCAGATGATGAAGAAAGAAAGAGGGCAGACGCAATAGGTGAGACTGATAGCACACCCACCGTCAGCTCCCACCACAAACAGGTTTCTAATTCTGGGGGAAACACTGTACCTGTCAGCACACCTTTGTTGTATCAAGAGGTGACAATAGGAGAAGATTCAACACTTTACTCGCAGTCGTCCTTTTTTCGACATTTACAGGCGGTATATAAACATTTATGAAGAGCGTTTTACTCATGTCATTCATTAACTGTTTATACTCCAGCAGCCATTTATGGGTGTTGAGTTTAGGTCAAATACATTAAAAAACACTTACAGATTAGTACTTACATAAATGTTTATATTCTGTCTAGAAATGACTTTTGTTCAGTAACATTGTTATGAATGTTTGAAGAACAATAAAGAGTTGTTTCCAAACTCCAGTCTGAAAATACTTGAACTGATGTTGATCGTTTAACCATCGAACAGTGTAGATCTTCCAGCCTGATAAAAGCATGGGGGAATTCAACACCATTTCCAACATCAAAAGAAAGAAAACATCTGTCTTGAAAAGAGAAAATGTAATTCTTCCTGACACATGCGGCCATTATTAAGTAAAAAGGAATCCTGGCCGAAGTGCTATTAGTTGGCCGAGCTCAGCGTTCCTGCTTCAATTATGTAATTCTTTTTGACACCGGGGGCAAACCCTGTGAACATCTTTGGTGAGTTAGTGAGGTCGAAGGCCAGTGGAGAGTACACTTTTTTTTCTGTCTCTGGTCGGTGCCTCTTTCAGCACCAACGACACTCAGTTAGGAAACGGAGAAAGCGACCCAAGCCCCATCCAAACAACGTGGGGACGCGCAATCCGTCCCACGCCGTTGAATCCACATAATGAATTTAAGAACAGCCGCAATTTAAATTCTAAACCGTCCAGACAATTTGCAATGCAGAGTCTGATTATCAGCAGACAATCACATCGCCGAGTAGCTTTTACAGAGAGCCGCGTTATCGAGGGCAGTGACGTAACGCGGTTGTTAGCAATAAGCTACGATTTAAAACAAATGCACAAGCCTCGTCTAATTTGATTAGTAAAATGTTCGATTTAGCCAGGGGACAGGAAAGACATAAAATGACTGGATTCCTTTTTCAAGTTCGAACCGCCTCCCCCGATGGTTTTCAAACACTGCACGCTGGCCTTATTCCTTCACTAAAACCACACCATCATTCGCTTTGAAGCTCAGAGTAAATCACAGAAACCGAGAGAGAAAACACAAACAGGAACACCTGAGATCAATTGTAGACCACCAGCTGGCAAAAGGCACTCAGTTTCTAGGCAACTCGTCTCAGTTTTAGCTGCTAATTGTGCTTTCAGGAAAGCATAACCACACATAAATAATACAGAGAGGAAACTAAGCTGTGATGAAGTCGGTCACCCACGACCTGCAATCTCTTTGGAGCCATAATGAGTCAGCCAGGATCTCACTGGAAACAGTTATCGTCGAACAAAGAAGCCGTTTGCCATATGACTCTGTAGCGTTACAGGCCTATGCCATGCATTTAAACAACACATTTTTCATACAACAGTCTAAAGGAGTTTAGATTTATTAATGTAAAACACATTTCTATTTAATGTTAAAAGAAAAAAAAAAAACCTTTCAGAACATGTTATTTTTTAAATGTCTCCAGGAAATACTGATTAGCGTCAGCCCACATTTTTACACTTAACATTACAGCTTGTTTTTATGATGCAACACAACCTCCGAGTTCAGAAACAGAACAGTGAAAGACGAAGCCATAAACATGAAAAACGTCTGTAAAGGAAGGAGCTTCGCATGCAGCACCGAGTAAACTTTCATCTCGAGGCCTTTAACAACAGCTGTGAATTACAGCTTCAACGGTTAGAAAGACGAGTAATGCTTTCATATTCGCTGTAAATTTCAGTAGCAATCAAATTTAATATCTTCTTGGTGTGACACATTCATTCACATTCAGAGCTACTATCTGACCGAGGCCTTTGATTATACCAAAGGCAAAAAGTACACAAAGCTTTGTCAAAGAGAAACCTCTTCAGAGAGCCAGAGACGCTTTACCTGTGGAGACATATGCACTCGATGATGAAAGGACAACATACATTAGTCAAGAGACTGCTCCTACAGCTACCAGCAGCATGATGGGAAGTAAAAGTGATATAAAAAGACAGAAGGCACGAGGGACCGGAGGGTAGAGGACTGAGCCAAGGCAAGTGGAGCTTACCAATTTGCTCACTTATGAAGCAGTGGCCTAATTTGTCCGGTGAAGCAAAGTCACACAGAGGAAAAACTCTTTTTTACTACCACTGTGAAACTGCAGAAGTCAAACTAGACCAATATTTGGTGAAACTGGGGGTTTGTTTACAACCTTTCTGCCTGTTTTAATGCTCGTATTCCTGGTGCCACTGGCAAAGTCGCTGCGTCCCCAGATTTCAGCAATTAACTTGGTGAGTAAAATATAAAAACTGAGGAAAAAGAAAAAAAACAGGTTGTAAAATAAAAGAAATGCTTTATTTAATTTTAATGCTTTTTCAGTGCATTATAAAAATTCTGATGTATTTAAGAGTAACTGAATTTCACATATTCAAACAGGCACAGCAGTACTTTCAGATACATGCTCATGTTAAAATCCTGAAAATGAAAATGTTGACATGTTGATGTTCAGCTGGAAAGATGTTTACCATATTCACCATCCTGTTTAGCGTGTTAGCAGCTGAGGGAGAACATGAATGTCATTATTTCTGCAGAGTCATAAAGCAGAGTATTGGACACATTAAGATCACAAAGAACCACAAATGTCAACCTCATGGTGGCATTTAAGTTAAAGTCAGGGGATCACCAAAGACACCAGGATCCTCTGGGAACCATGAATGATAAACACTAGCTGTATTTCAGTCTGATGGCCCGACTGACAGACATTACTGTCTCTAAAGCCATATGCTAATGTGGCTAAAATAATGGATTTAGTGTTTAGTTTCTCCTTTTATTGTTATTCTGTGCCATCACAATCACATATTTAACACTCCTTAAGCAAGCTAAATAAGAGTAAGTGAACTCCTCAGTATACAGTGTAGGCTTCACTAAACCCTTCCTCTCTTTATTATTTTCAAGCTATGCTCTGAACACACTTTAGGCTAATGAACAGATGGGAAGACAAAAGTAAATGATCCCTGGAGGAGGACAGTACTGTCACCGTGCTACGTGGCAATACTCAAAACAAATGAGAATTGGAAAGATTACCTGCATTTCTTTCTAAGTAAGGCTGACATCATTTGTACCTGCTTAGCTCAGAGGTCTGGCAGGCAAGCTGGATGCCGGGTTGGTTGAGTGGCTTACGCACAGCAGGTGGTATGGTACACTTTTCTCTTGTCTTGGTTCAGCTTGACCTTGTCAACCTAATTCCTTCCTTTCCTCTCTCTGGCTCAGCTAGCTCCCTTGAGCCTACGCCTGCTATTGTTTGTTGGATGATAGAGTGGGGGTTGGGTTAGAAGTGCACTGGGGTGGGTTGTTGGGTATCATGAGGACTAAAAGCTCTCCACATAGAAGCAGGGCAAGCTGAATCTCTCTTTGTGTTTACTGCTGATAAAACAAGTTGAACTGCCTACACATTATGTCTCTGCACTCTATTAACAGGAACAAAACTATTCTTTTTTTTTTGCCTGGTTGGTTTATAAGAGTTTGTGTTCTTCCATACTTAAAATACAAAAACATATAAATGCTTATTGTTGTGTAACACTGAATACTGGCGAGTAGGGCTGCAACTAACAATTATTTTCTTTATCGAACTGATCCGACGGTTATTTGTTTAACTAATTAATTCATTGTGTTTGTTGTAAAATGTCAGACAATAGTATAAAAGGGATGTTGTAATTTTCCCAAAGCCAAAGGAGATGTCTTCAAATGTCTTGTTTTATATAGATATATAATGTATAAAACAGTTTATTACAAAGAAAAGCATCAAATCCTCATATTTTAAAAACTAATACAAACCAAACAAATGTTCTATTAGCAAATTAATTTTCTGTCGACTGATTAATAGACTAATCATTGCAGCTCTAGTCTGTGGTTTCACTGTTAATGTGTAGAGGCTGGATGTTCTCGGCAACATATGATATTGCAACTAAGGTTAACCTAAGTGCAACACTGAATACTGGCAATTCATTATAACATTGCAAATATGTCAGAAGCTTAAATCTTCATCAGCTGGGGGGGATTTGAAGTTAATCCTACCTAGATACTGATTCTGCCAGGTTCTATTGGGGATTCTCCTCCTTTTCCCTTTCTCCCATTTCTCATCCTCCCACTCGACCATAGGTCAGTTGACAACAACAGTATCTATTACAACAGTAAGCCACATTCTTGCCAAGGTCACCCACTTGCGTCCGACAGGGAGAGAGGCTGTGCTGGAAGCAGAAATCCAGATAAACTAAGCTGAGCCTACGAGGATTTCTCTCTCGCCAGCCCTCTCCATAGTCATAAATCTTATCTCGTAGCAAAAGGGAAACCTGACAACAAACTGAGAGGCTGTCATCAACAGCTCAGCCACCTAGATTCCCACCCAAATACCAATGATTCACTCTTTGTCGTCTTACAACTGTGAGGCTCTGGCCGAGGCTTTGAGATCGGTGCTGGAGAGAAATCCAGCTCCCTGTGTAGTGTACTTAGTGTTTACAGTTCGCCGTAACGTTGACAGCCGTGACCAGACTCTAGTTTCAAGTACCTACCTTCCTGTACTGAAAAGCCTAGAGCAGTCGAGCAAAAATAAACACTCCTAGACATCCAGAAACCTTATCAGCTATGCAACAAAAGACATTTTACTAGTCCCACATATTATACAAGGAAAACAAGTTGTTATGCAGGCTGTGAGATTTCCCCAGAGCCCCTAACCTCAAACTATTTATAGATGTTCGGTTAGTCTGTTTCCCTCGTGTTGACTCTCTTCTGTGGGCGGTGCCTTCTCCAAACATTACAAAGACAATCCTAAGCCACACATCAATGAACGTAATTCTTTTTATTTATTTATTTTTTTATATCAAAATTATGTCAAATGACTTTCTATTGTTTTGTGTTACTTGGGCTGACACAAACAAACAAAACACAATGAATACTATACTTAGCACAAAGTAGACTTGTCACTATGGACGCCAGATTGTGGGAACATCAAAATTCCCGTAATGGACGGTACATTAACCACAATATGAGAAGCTGTAAACAATTAAACACGGATAAAATGCTAAATATACCTAAATTCCAGTCAGTAGACAACCGGGAATCCTTTAATTGGCTTCCAACATCTATTCTAGGCCGGTCAACTTTTAAAAAAACTCAGTGAAGGTTTCAGCTGTTCAGACAGAAAAGCAGATGATTAAGTTGCAGAGGTGAAGGCCATGGCTGCAGGAGTAGAAATATGTGTTTGTACATGTGGAGGAGTGCAATGGGCTCCGCTCTGCAGATAGTACTTGAGCTGCACTCACTGAGCTGTCCCTCATGCTGCTACTTTAACTAGGGCTTGCTACTCTGATTGACCTCTACTGCTGGCTGTCTCACAGAGCTCCTATTGAACCATGTCTATCTTAATGGACGGTGATGTGCACTATTACTGAGCGCTAGTAGTTCCTGCACTACGCCCTCAAAGCCCTACAGACTTTTACACCTTCATACACCTCGAGGCAATGAATGCTGTAGCTTGCACCACATGACATTTCAACACTTACTGGTGGGCAGGAAGAATAGTTGTAAAGGCAGGTCACTAGAAGAGCGTAGCAGGGAAAGTTACACCGCAGTTTATTTTCTGATCCACGCTGCACGTCTATGACTTGTTTTGATAATTATAGTCTGGAGCTGACTTGAGAATAATCCAGGGAGTTATGTGAGAGGCCTTTACTGCAGTTAAAAAAAAAACCCCATGGCAAACAGGACCGACCTGGAAATAAATCTACTTTAGCGAGTATCAAATCAATCTAAAAGCTGTTTGAAACTACTCAGTAGATGCACTTTGGCATAACAACAAAAGGAGATTGAGCTCTCAAATGTTCCTAAGACACTTGCTTAATCAAAAGGACATGTGGCGACGTGTCAGCACAATACTGTAAGCCATTGCACTGCAGTCGCTGGGAGGGAATCTCTAAACAAATTATATCCCTGTGCCCTTCAGATCATTAAAAGCACTAATAAGTCATGCTGCGGTGATGTCGAGGGAGCAGGAGTAAAGTGAAACCCGCTATAACGCACAAAATCTCCCCTCGCTCTGCCAGCCGCTTAGCAGAGGTCTGCTGCTCTCAGCCATCAGAGTTTGATGACCTTGTTAGTTTGAGTGCCTAATCTGCTAATGCCCTGATAAAAATAAACAGTCAGTGCAGTCATTGTCGTCCCCACCCGCCCTCCCCCTCCCTGTCTGCAGCTGCTATCCAGAAACACAGATGATACCTCCATCTTTATTTATCCTGGGGACTTACTATCAAACTGACATCTTAAGAGCCGGGGGGGGGGTCAGAGTTATGTATCGTTAGTTAAAGATAAATGCCTTTTTGAGACAGTGTGACGTATGTATATTCAAAATGTTCAAGATGTGGTTAAGAATCAGTTAATTATATATATATAAAAATCACAAAACTGTCTATGCCTGATTTCCAATATTAGAATATCAGAACAGTAGGCAAAAAGACACAAAACTTGGCTTTTATTTTCAGGTTTTTCAAGTACATTTCTGCACCAACACTGAACCTCTATGGAGTTTAATAATTCATAACCAATACTAGATTCAAGATGAGATTGGGCTAAATAATTAAACTCAAAGTATTTATTCTTTAAAAACCTCAGCTGACGAGTCAATGATGTTTTTATTCTCCCTATGCTTCCTCTTGACTTTCACCCCTGCAGCTAACAACTGCACATCTCCTGCAGTGAACAGTATATGAAAATGGTCTGGAAAAATCAATCGAGGTAACAGGTTTGACATTCATCTTAACTGGATCAGGACAAAACCCCAGATCATAACGAAGGGGAAGTACAGTGTGAAGGTCGTGTAGCACAGAAACAACGCCTGTGAATTCTTGCATCGTAATTTTTTTGGTTTATTAAACGTCCCTTTTATTCAACGATACAGTAATTTCCTTATAATATTATCAACAATAATAAGTATTACATTCAACTTAAGTGAATGGATTTAACAGCAAAATGTCTCACTCTTTAAGGGATACATAAACCTAATGGATATGATTAAACATAATTTAGTTTTCCAGATGGACGGAGAGGCCCCACTTACAAAACATAATTGAATGTGCGAGCTCAGCTCATCGCCAAGGACTAAACAACTCCCCAGCCTCCTCTACAAAGAGGAGCTCATTTCCATATTAACTTCACCTTTATTGATCCACTCACCCATCCTCTCCTCTCGCAGCTACACAAACACCCTAAAGTCCTTTTGGGTGTTTCAGAAACAGCACGGTGTAGGGGAAGAAACGCACTCAGGATTATTTAACTATCACAGTGCACACTCGTCGGATACATCTGTACATTCTTTGGGTAACGGGGTGAAAAGTCATAGCAGCAAAACATCAACTACATGGACCACTAATTCAGGACGCTTGCCTTGCAAATCACGTTGGTGGGAAATAATATCCATTCTTAACATGCCACCAAGCCCTCAGCCCATCTGTGCACCTGTGAGGCACTTTGAGACAAAAACAGCAACCCTGTCTACTTGATTCATTTACATTTCAAAATGATTTCACAGTTTCGCACAAGCAGACCCGAAAGGTTGTCTGCCGCACAGTTCTGCTTCGGCTGTTTGCATATACAGACGTGTTCAAACCTGTTTGTCAGAGCGTACCGGCCACTTACTCTTGGCACTGGCTGCATGTGGGCAGGTGACACACAGACCTTGTCATTAAGTAAGTAAGATGGTCAGCTACGTGGTAAAAAAAAAAAAGATCTACACCAGCATAATTCCCCCAGTAGCAATTTAAGGAAATTATTCTTCTAAGAACACGTTAGATGTACTGTGAAACACCAATACGTTGTTGCAGTAGCTCATTGGTTTCATCTACACGTAACACAATACGATCCAGAAGATCTTTGAGTGATTCAAGAGTTTGGAGGTTTACCAGATGCCAACTCCTCCAACTCGAGGATCGACAGATAAACAGTAAAAAGATATGCGCACGCATTCAGGCAGCTGCAGAAAAACCAGTCTCAACGTTTTTGCCAGACGACCCTGCATTTGTTTTGCCAGCATCCACTACATTGTCACTCCCACACTGTCGACCCACCGGTCCCATTGAAATAAATGAGCAGTACTCACGGCACTCAGATAGCTCTCGGGCACTTTCAGTGTAAAGTTTCTGCATGGGTTCCTTCCAGGTGGTTCTGGTTTTCTCCCGGTCCAAAATACATACATTCTTGTTGTATTGGGGGAAATTAAAAAGCCTCTCGGGTTAAGTGTTGACCACAGGAAGAATAATAGTTGTTTCAGTATCAGACAATTCTGATTAAGAGTAATATCCACCTGGTTTCTTAAATGTTTTTCATTTATTATTCACAATTATGGCTACTTAATTATTTGTGACAGTACTGACGAGACTGCTGACCAAACGGGTCTGGAGCAGGGGATGGCAGAAACAAGCAAATAGGATGAACAGTGTTTTGACAGGGGACTGTTTCTCTGCCTACAACAGATAATGCAACGCTTCTGTATTCAAGGACACTGATGCAGTCTCCGTTGAGCGTATCAGCATTCATAAGAGGGCTGCTGTGGCAGGGGTGACTTTGATGCATGTGGTACTCTTGTTTAAGGAAAAGAAACAGCATGAGAAAATCAAACCCACACACACTGGAGACTATAAAAGTCACTGGCAAACAACCAATTTTGGAGGAGAGGTATAAGTAGAGGACAACCTCCATTCATCACTTATGGCATTTAAGGCTTTTAATGTAGTAAATCGCGAAAATACAGATAATCTATAGACACAGGGATCAGAAGTCTGGAATGAGAGTCTGCAGTATTAAGATGACTTGATTTGCTGGACGAAGAGGAGGAATAAAAGGGTAAAGTTGCAGAAAATATGAAAGTACAAGACGTCAATTCTAATAACTTTTAACATTTAGTCCATAAAGTCACACTGGACGGAGGACAAACTGGGCTCTGTCTATTATGACTCTCGTTTGGCTCCAAATAGTTCCCAAACCTAAGAGGAACTTGGAGTTAATGTTCGGTCGAGTCATTTGCAGCGTAGAGCCGGTTTATGTGGTCGTTCTGCAGATAATAACTTCATCATAACTCTTTATATATTGTTATTTTATATTGTTACTTTAATGCTCTCACCCATTCATGGGCCAAGTCTGGCCCCGGTCAAAGAGCCTCTGCCAGATGCATAAATTTAAAATGTCGTGTAAACAGTGACCGACTCCTTGATGCCAAAGTCAAATAGTTCCATGTCATCAAGTTTGAAAGGACCTGGCAACAAAGCAAACTTCAGTTCAGGCAGCAGAACCGTACAATCCAACAGTGTTTGTAGACTTAATGCATATAGTTTATTTATCTGTTTATTTCTCTTGAAGAGCGTTAGATTGGAGTGAGGATTTAAGGGATTCAGTGGTGATGAAGCGTTAAGTTGTTGGACTGAGGCCCAGGTCAGTGAGCCAAACGACGCTTTACCTCATTCTCAACCACTCCATTTCCCCAACATGTTTAACATGAAGGCCTTCAGTGTAATACTCATGAGAATCATGCTTTGCCGAATAACTAAATCCAAAGCGAATACTGCTGAGCAAAAGGAATGAATAAAGCACTTTGCTTATATTGTGTCGCTCAAATTAATGAAGTATTGGTAATGTCTTGCTCTTATATCATAATGACATCCTTATCTATTTTAAATAATTCCTTAATTGACTGGAACATAATTTCTCCCTGTAATTGTTAACTACAATAACACTTCCATTTGCATTTACAGCGAAGACCAACAATGTCACCGATCAATATGAAAGATTTTCAGCAACAACTAGCAAACGCTTCCATTAATAAATGTTCATCTGTAGTTTAGTGTTGAAAAAAAATCAGCCGTGCGAAATGCAAAACAATTCCAACATTGTGCGCGGAGCGAGCGTCCATCGACTCATGAATGTTTGACATTGGTCCCAAAGGACGGACGTGTTCTCCCTTTAATTTCTATCAGCGGTATAATCCCCTTTTGAAACCCTTTTTAGGGTGAATTAGAAAGGCCCGGCATTCAAAGAGATGAGTGGAGAGAAGGGGGCGGGAATAATCACAAGGGCCTAGCTGTCTGTGTGGATTAGAATGGGAAAGAAAATCCTTTCATCTCAGATCTGTACTTCCAAGCTTGGAAGCATGCAAGCACACTCTCATGTGCAGACACAACGCAGCAAAAACTCAAATGCATACTTCTCAACAAAATGAAGCCAAATTAATTTACAAGAGGCTGGTATTATTTATATTTAAACGGATGATATTCAATTATGCTCAGAACGGGCTCGGTCGTCAGTGGATTAGAGGAAAGCTTGTATAAAAAGGTTTTGCTCTCGAGGCTGACCTCTCGGTTTGGCTCTTAGGCAAGACGGAGCGCATGATCTGACTTGCTTCTCCAATTTCTCATGCTGAAATGCGGACTGCTGCTCTATTTTTGGTCGACAGCCTTTTGACATACAGCAAAATGTAACGAGAGGGATAAGCCCAGAGAAACTCCTCAGTCAGAAAACAACAAACACCCCCCCCAAAAAAAACAACACCATCTGACAGATAAGAAAACGGATTAGCCATTATGTGTGTTTGCTCAGTTGTCTACCTCTGTGAGGGTTTAACTGAGAGTAAAATGACAAGAAGCCTGGCTGTGTGTGACAGGAGTTGACACCAGAAAGACTGTGTGACTGTAATAACATAAGCTGCGTTTTCACCACAGGAACTTTCCCCAGCGACGAGGAACCTTTGGAGGAAATCAGTGCGTTTCCACCCCAGGGACTATGGGCTAAATTAAGTTGCCAGGACATTATTTTACCCCCTAAAAAGTCTCTGCTTGAGGGGTTAGTACTTTCCAACAGTACGGATACTTCCAGTGCTGAACAGTTCTGAGTCCTCGCAGCAGTTTATTTCAGCCAAGACCTTTTCTTTGCCAAGACTTTAACAAATAGAGTTAAAAGAATAAAACACATGACAGATTTATAGACGCACACCACAATGATGTTTCATACATCAGTGGACTACTTTGCCTTTTCTTTGCAGGTCTTTAGACGGGCTGATACAACCTTTCAGTTCCTCAAGGACTAGTTTCTGGCATTAAAGATTCTGGGTATATATATATATAACATAAATAGAAGATAAACATTCTTATGGTTTCATGGGAACACTAAAGTAAAAATAAACATCTTATTTTAATGAAGCTAAACAATAAGGTTGTTGACAACCCTTGTGTCAGTAGTACTTTATTCAGTTATAATACGAGGCCTTGTACTACAGAGCTCAGGTTTACCAGAAGAAAAAATAGCTTGTATCCTCCTTGTTTTTTTCAAAAACACTGAAGAACACTTCACCTTCACTAGAGTTTCATTCGTCCAGTATCCCAGAGGAGACACTCCAATGAAACTAACATCACAAGTGTCCAAAAAACTGAAACCAAACAAGCCACAGACAAATGTGTTGTTTTCCCAAAAGGCTACACAACCAGTCAAGTGGTATTTTAAAGCCAATTATAGATAATCACACCGTGGGAGCTGGTGCACAGACCTGAGTTAAGAATCTGACGAGGCGATGCAGCAAGCTCCAGCACGCTGTATTATTCAAAGCATCTCCTCAAATGTCAAATTACCAAATGACTTTCTAGATTACATGTATCGCAGCAGGCGGCTGTTGGCTTAAGGCGATGTCATTCTTAATTTCCCACCACACCCAAATTTATGTAAAGTGAGAATCTGTCGGCTTATTACCTAGTTTATATATATATATATATATATATATATAAATAAATATAAAACTATTGAAGAGCAGAGTTGGTGTTCTTAGTTAGGAATGCAACAATTAGCTGATCAATTGATTAGTCGAAAAGAAAAAGCAGGGACTGTTTTGTCAAGCACTCGACTGTTCCCGATACTGAAACGTGTGAATTCACTGCTTTGACATTTGTGTTATATTTTAGTAGACTGAATATTTTTGGGTTTTGGACTGTTGGTGAACAATAAAGCAAGATATTTAATTTAAGTCACCTTGGGCTCTAGGATTTTTCCCTTTTAACAACTTTACTGAGCCCATTGTTTCATTTAAAGCCGTTATGTGATTGTTTTTACATATTCGATTTGAAACTGCAGCAATTAAAATGCAGCAATGCTCTGGTAGCGGAAAGCACGTACTTTCTATACTGACGTTTTATGACCAGAGACAAGATGTCACAGCTGAAACTTTAAGCTAGAAAATCTCAGAACCGGTTTCAGAAGGTGTCAAGTTTGAGAGCAGCAGGATGTGGACCTTCTTCTGGCAGATGAGTGACGGGACTCTCGAGGTTTAAGACGAGTTTCAAGACACATTTTTGCAATTTTATCGGATTCCCTATGAATAGAAAATGAAATAGCATTCACGAGCATTAAGCGTTACAACTTCAGAGGAAAGAAATACTCTTTGATAACAAGCAATGGTGCAATGCAGTAGAGAATTTCACAGCAGACGCAGCATTTTTTCCTGAACTCTTTCCATTTAACAACAAACTGGCTGCAAACAATCCCCTTAGAAAAGTATTAGGGGGGAGGGCGAGACACGTAATCCTCTCTATAATCACTCCTTGCTCAAACACTGCCTTGCTTTTAACTTCCTCTTTGTTTAACTAAAAACATTTCACAAGCAGTTAAGCTCTCGGACTACAAATGCTTTCACGGTCAAACCTGCTTCGATATCGATCATTATTTTAACGCGTGCGCCAGAAAATGTATAAACTGCGAGCGTTGAACTACAACGAAGCAAAGAACTGAGGGGAGGAAAATCTTTTCACGTGGCCAAAACAAAAGAGACGGTGCAGAAACAAAAAGCCTTCAGCAACAACTGGAGACATCCCCCCAAAAACATAAGTCTGCAAACTCTTTTACAACCGTAGCAAGTCAGTACAAACTTTGAGCCACCTCTTCCCTCACTGGTAGAAAATTCCAGTCGAGGGGGGAAAAAAGCCACGTCTGCTCCTCCCCACTGTGTGGGTTTTGTTCTGCTAATCAGACCACATGCCTCAAGGATTCAGGAATCCAAGAGCTCTCAGCCAGCTCCTCTCATTCCACATACAGCCGCAGCAGCCTGTGACAAACTATTCAGTGTGTTGGGGGGTTAAAGACTCTATCCATTCATAACACTGCTCAACGCTCCCTCCCTCCTCTCCTAATCTCAGGCAGTTCTTCACCCCCCTCCCCCCTTCTTCTCCTCCTCTTACCCCTCATGTGCCCTCTCTTTCCCCTCTCGCCACAGTGCTTTTTATCTATCTGCATGCTGCATTCTGGGTCTGAATAGTCTCATGGTTTATTATTAGACCATGGTCCAACCACACACCCACCACGGTATTAAATAGAAGAAACAGAACTAAGCCTACATCGAGTTAGTGCAATGGGAGTCTTGATATTTGGCTCTCTCGTTCCCTCGCTTGCCTTTTTTTTTTTTTTTTT
>NW_023339663.1:6486651-6489282 GCF_004916995.1 Morone saxatilis
GGAAATTTGCAGGCTGACAATGGAAGACAGCTGCTCTTGCTGCAAGTCTTTCATGAGCTGAATTAGTTGTACAAGCCTTTGCTCCCTTCCCCCCACACATGCTTCCCTCACAGCGAGCCGATCCAGACGCAGCAACACACCTCGTGTGAAGCTTAGGAGAGAGAAAGACAAAGCATGACACGGGCTTTGTTTGACAGATCTGTGATTACTTTTAGCAAAAGAAAAGCCCTGTGGAAAACCATAATGTCAAGTTTTAAATGTGTTATATTACGTTGTTTTTGTTTAAAACAGAAAGCAAAAATCATGTTTCTAAAATGAAAGTGATGTTAAACTGTTAAGTTTTAAGGGCTGAATGCTGGAGGAGTTTACAGACTGAAGCTTTTATATTCCACAGCTCGCTTATTCTTGATGAACTGGAAAGAAATTAATTTAAAAAAAAGATATCTGGGGTGTCTATTTGTGTTACAGTATGTTTCCAGACAATAGCCTCCGAGCTCGGGTTCACTTCTAAACTAAATTACAACATTAATGTCTAAACTGATAATACAGAAATCATCAAAAATTACTTTTCAGAGATTGAAATCGACACACACAATACAATTATACCCATAAAAAGATATCTAACATCTTTTATGTTACAAAATATTAGAGTTAGTTTTTGAATTATGACTCTGAAAAGCTATTCAAAGCAAAATACCTGAAAGTCGGAGTCTCAGAGTGCCATTACTCACTGAATCACCGTTCATATGCACCTTGATTAGCTTTGGTAAAATGATCGAGTATGACTTAAAAACACTGTTCTTTTGATGAAGACTGCCTGATGTGAACAACTCTTATTATATGATCTACATTAACATTTTTTAAGAGGATTCATGACTCAACTGCATGCCCCCAAATCTATACAAGGGTTGTTTTTTTGTCCGATTTTATTTTCATTTTAGGTTTCTAATTTAATGCTCTACCTCAGAATAACAAGAGAGCCACTGCTACAAAAGAGGCCAGCAACAGCAGAGAGAGGCAGCGGGGAGAAATCGGGTGTAGAGCCAGAATATTTGAGGCGGGGGGTGAATAAAAATACAGAATCCCTTTCGTTCAGGAGTTGTTTCACTCGTGGCAGGTGAACAGAAGAACCAGGTTACTTTAAAGAGCTGGTCTTCTCGTCAGTAGTGTGGACTGTGTGACCATTCAAAAGTAAGTGATAACACAACTGAAAGGGAAACTGCTGGTTAGTGAGAACAATGGAGGGAAAAACTGAAAAACATCAAACGGGCTGATGAAGAACTGCCAATAAGACCTCTCACTGCAGAATCTGATCCTTGCACTCTTTCCAACTACAACTCTTTCAAAGTTTTCATTATTCCAGATTGCAGCTCACTTTATACTCAATATCAAGAGTGAAAACAAATCCCAAAAGCCTTCAGGAAGCGGAGAGACGGGACACAAATCAAGCTTAACACTACGAAGGTCGCGAAGGTCAAGGTGACTACAGTCAGTGTTTATGACTGGAAAGACCTGGTTCCAGTACGAAATATTTCCAAACAAAAAAAAAAAAGCCCGTGCTGCCTCTCGACAAGGATTTCCTGAGTAACAAGACTATAAACTCTGTGGGCCACAACATTCTTCTTGTAATCCAATATCTGAATCTGTGGTGTGCTGTGTGGGTCGAGGAATCTGCTATAATGGTGGCTTGTGCTGTAGCAATTTTCTAATATGGATTTCGAGTGTTACGGTTGACGACGAGCCGACGCAGCAATGTGAATCTGAAAACGAATATGCTCCCCGACTGCAGCCGAGTGAAGTGTAAGTGCGGCAGGGAGTAAAAAGACAGCGAAAGCAAACAAGTTGGACACTAAAAACACTTTAATCATTTTAATTTTGCAGCATCTTGGGTTTGTACCAAATGGCAAGAGAGAGTCAACAAATCTTGGAAGCTGTAAGTGTTTGAAATGTATTCCCGTCTCAGAATCAAGCCTCGTTTAACTGCTGCGAGGTTGTGTTCGTCAGATAAACCCTCACACATCTACATCAATAAGCGTGTTTGAGGAACAAATAAACTATGTGGAAAACATAAAAACATGCAATTATGTGTGGAAGGTTTGAAGGTTAAAATATTGGATCCAATCCGTAAGCTCACTGGATGCAACTGTGACATTTGAAAATATGAGCATTTTGCTGTAGTTTATTCTCCATTTTGATTTACACTGATTCTACTGGCTGCTTTGATTTGCAATGGCATGTCAGTGAGGGATAAAACACTGTAAACCTTGAAAATGTGCGGTATGCATGGTATGCCTCTCGGTCTGCTGCAGAAAGAAGGATCCCTGGGACAGAAAAATAAAAAATACCCCCACAATGTTATAATTACTACACTAATTTTTAGATCAATCCCAACAGTTGTTCAGTGATTAAAAGGACCTCAATGGTCTGTTATTAACTTCTTGGATTTTATTTTGTCCTTACACTCTATGTTTTGTTTTGCCTACAAGCTCAAACCCGCTCACATTATCATGAATGCAGCGGCTAACGGCAGCTGTGGAAAACAATTAGCGTCAGATGTTTTCTTCCTGTAGTAGTGAGGGACTCCCTGAGGGTGAAAGCTTCAAACAGGCCGAGGCAGCAACGAAGGAATCA
>NW_023339663.1:6489317-6489578 GCF_004916995.1 Morone saxatilis
ATGAGCCGAGGCTTGGAGATAATTCAACACCATCGTTCATCAACTTTCTGTGGAATCACAGATTGATTTTACGAATAAGTTGTGTTTATTTGTTTGAAACTGTTTCCGAAATGTGATTTTAACGAACAACATTTGGTTATTTTGCATACGTGTGCCATATCATGATTAAAATAACTGATTTTATTTGAACAGCGCTTTTAGTACACTTCTGACAAATCAATCATTTACCAATATAGCAACGACAGCTTTCCTCATGTCCAC
>NW_023339663.1:6489743-6489923 GCF_004916995.1 Morone saxatilis
AAAGGAATGAGCTGTAACACAATAGCAACAGTCAGTCAGGCACAGGCGGGGAGAAAGAACTGAAATCCCTCCACTCCCCGAGCCGGACATCAGCAGCAATGCAGAGCGGCGGCTGTGCTCTTTCATTCAAGTGCAGCCTTTCCTTTCTCCCCCCCCCCCCCCTTTCAAAGTAACATTCCC
>NW_023339663.1:6490023-6493103 GCF_004916995.1 Morone saxatilis
ATTATTATTATATTTATTATTATCTTTGAGTATTCAGAAAAGCGCTATTTTAAATAAAATGTATTATTATTATTATTATTAAATACACAAAGAGCCTCATCAACACATTGTATTGTATATTGTATTTATTTATCAGCTGTTCCTCAACACCACAAGAGACATTCATTAAATGTGAAAACTACCTTGGCTTCTTTCTGATTCTTCTTAAAAACATGGCATCTGGTTCTTCGACTACATCGCGGATGTCTTAATTCAGTCCAGCTCACGTCCCTGTAACGTCTAACGTATCCTTGACCTTTTACCAGTTCTGAAAATTATAAGGATGTGGTCCTTCAAATGTGCAACAATATGTATTACCAACCACAACGGTGTCGACACCCGCTGTGATCAAACCTTACTATTGCTCCGTTTCTTTTCCTTAAGTGATTAAATGTTTATACACACTGTATGTATGCTGGTTTCTTAATGCACCACATCCATTAAGTGGGACTGCCAACATAAAAACCGCTCTTCAAACCAATGCTGATGTTCTCAGCGACACAATTATGTCCATTTTCATCACTATTTCGAGGATACCTTTCACCAGCTATGACCTCTCTCTTTTATTTAGTGCCGTCAACCAAATCATGTCGTTCTCCCTCAAAAGCCTTTTCTTTCCAAATACATTATGATTACAAAGACTCTCCAGAAATATCCTTTCACAGCAGTCAGCCCAAGGAGACTCTACAGCTTGTGTTCATGACTGGGTGTCCTGGATTTAAGGAATCAAACAGGCTTCCTCGCAGCCCTTCCCCCATACCACTTTCAGAGCAGCAGGAAAAACGACGAAGGCTCCCTCCCCCCACACACTGCTCCACCAGGCATTGCTGGGGCTTGTGGGATTAAGAAAGGAACACGATGACAGACAAAAACAGTCCTCAGCACCTCCCCGTTCTGCTGTCTTTTACACTGCCAGAGCATGAAAAGGCTGCTATGAGGCAGACAATGGGCACAGTGATAGATCAACTCTGTGAGTGAACAAGATAAGTGTGGGTGAATAGATACACAAATCTTTTTATTGTTCTTGCGAGATAATGTCAGCGTTGAAATTTTTTGCGAGAGGAGAAATAAGTGGAACACGATGTGACATTTACTCAACTTCACAGGCGTAATGTGATGTATACGGCCGACAACGTCTGTTATATTCTCGTCTGATTTGGTTTTACCGGCTAATGTACAGTACATAACGCTAATTCTTAATGCTGCATAAGAAATGTGTAAAACATGAACATCCTCCAAACGAATTAAGCCTCTACTGTAATGAAAAAAACCACTGTGTGGGCCGTTTCCTGTAGCTGGTCCCGGCGTCATATTTGTCAGAATCAGAATCAGAAATACTTTAATAATCCCCGTGGGGAAATTACTTAAGGGTGCCCTTATTAAAAGAGAAAACAACAGTCTTTTTATGCATCACACGTCAGGCAGCTTCAGGGAATAGAGTGCATCTCCAAACATGCTGTAAGCGACAGCCGATCACAAAGCTCAGCTCGAAGAACCCTACAGTGTTCGGTCTTTATGGTGTCCTATTGTGTTAATTCACAGCCTGGTCATTAAAGCCTGTATGGTTTCTGAGATACTTCTAACAGACGAATTCTTGTTGGCTTGTTAGATGAAGTGATAACTGAGTTGTTGCTAACAGAGTTCACTGTATGTTTGATACTGACGTACAAATGTAACGGTAACTATACAAACATTAGGGTCAACATAAACCTGAG
Source organism: Morone saxatilis (assembly GCF_004916995.1). Lineage (NCBI taxonomy): Eukaryota > Metazoa > Chordata > Actinopteri > Moronidae > Morone > Morone saxatilis. Next base: position 6,491,778 of record NW_023339663.1, read on the forward strand.
AAATTGACTTTAAAAGTAAAAAAAAGAACGTACCTTTTCATTTTTCACCTTCTTTAACGTCTTGCATTCACTATTACCATTTTCCACCTCCTCTGGTTCAGTTTTTGTGGTCAATGCTGGTACTATCCCAACAGGTTCAAGTGCAATATTCCCCATTTGATTGGCTTCTGCCAAGTCTGTTGATTGTGTGTTCTCAAAGGACGTATTACGACTACTCCCCAAAGCAACTTGGGCTTGAGACACAACATCCTTCTCTGCAGCAGCTATTGCCACGACTGGGGCTCCATCTGTTTTGTCCTTCTTACTTTTAGCCCCTTCTTTCTCCTTTTTACCACTCAGAACACCTCTGGAGGCTTTGCCCCCTTTCTCCATGTTCTTCCCAGAGGTGGAATTGTTGCCAGCAGCTCCTGCACTCGCTGCCGTGCCCGTCGGCTCCCCTTGAGTCCGTCCTGTAGTGTCTTTTTTGCCCCCATCTCCAGCTGAAGCTTTGCTACTATTGTCTTTAGAGTTCTTACTGCGCTTGTATTTGGATTTGCTTTCCTTGCCTTGAGAGCCAGACACTGGACTAACAAACCGGATGTTGTCAGGCAACGCTGCCACTGCACTGGGCGGTGCCGCCATGCCGTCCTTGGTGCCAGACATCTCAAGTTTGTCCTTCTCTAAGTCAGCGTCAAGGTCGATAATCAGATTTCCAACACCGATATCCCACTCATCCCCGCTGTCGTAAGTGTCCACCGCATTAGAGTCCACACCTTTCCCGCCTGCAGTGCCACCACTTAGGGACATTTTAGTGCCAACGGCCCAGGATTGCCTCAGTGAGGTCCGACACCCTCTCAGACGGTTGGGACTCGGGGGCAAGGGTTAGAGAATCCTCACGGTCTACTCGTTCCTGTCCCATTTATCCACATGTTGCCCTAGAAAAGAGAAAGAGAAAACAGTTGCATTAGTCCAATCCTTCTGACATATAAATAAAAAGTACTACAGCTCTGCCATCACAGAACAGAGCTTTTGATTGGGTTCAAAACACAAAAAAATAAAGAAAAAAAAAAAACCCCGTCTGATCATGAGCCAGTAATTCTCTGGCGATCACTCCGCAAACCACTACGGTAATACCCACTGGTGTGACAGCACTGCTCCGAAACCCTCTCTTCATAATCACTTCCCACAGTCGTCATGGCAACCGTGGGAAAACGTAGCCTGAATCCTGCTTTGACAGCCGAGGTGGCCCCCGCTGTTCTGAATGACTGGCTCTCCTCTCACAAGGCGCCGCTGATAGTGTCACTGCTGATAAATAAGGAGCAACTGGCCTCGCACGCCCCCCCCCCC
>NW_023339663.1:6493190-6495091 GCF_004916995.1 Morone saxatilis
AAAAAAAAAAAAAAAACATGAATGAACCGGTGTGTGCCTCGGGAGGACAGCAGTTTGTCGTATTTGCTCACACAACGAAGCCAAAAAAGGTCACCGTGTTTCATACGTTTCAGCAAATAAGTTCAAAGACGGATCCCCGGTTGTAATTTTAGGCTGCATATCAACGTGGATTTAAGAAATGTTGTTAACGGTGTCTTACAAAATGAGACTGCAATACATTGCTTGTTAAATGTTCACAATTTAAATTTAAAAAAAGACTGAAGCTCCTTTTAGTTTCATCTAAACATTTGCTCATTTTAATACGAAATACGACAGTGATGGATTGAAACATGAACATCGGCTGGTTTGTTGTTTGTGGTTGTGAAAAAAAGATCTCTTTAACATCTCTAATGTTATTTTAGTTATACGCTACATTAATATTACGCTGAGGAATTTAAAACACTGATATTTCTCTTGTGAATAACATGTTATTTAAAAACAGTCTGTCAGCTGCATCACTGCTCTTCAGTACTCGCCTTCAGCATCGGCCAATTAGTTTGTCAATGTTAAATACGACAATCAATGTTTGAAATGGTAAAATTATTCTAAAATGTTAATATTAATAAATGAATATATTTCACTGTATACCACAATTACCGTTAAATCAGCCAATCCACTAGATCTGTTCTGGGTAGAAAAGGTATCAATGCACCTTATGGATGTTCTAGTATTTTCACACTAGTGTCTTAATTTAACTCCTCATAAGATGTAAATAAACTGGAGCTGAACATGACGATGAACTGGTCCCAGAAACACCAAATTTCCAGAAAGCCCTTGTGCGAGCTCACTACATGGGTAAATAATTAACACCTCTGAATTTCTGATACTCCGTTGTGATAAAGAACGTGACGGATAAGGAAACCTGAGCACAAAAGCAGAGTACACAGTGCAGCTCCGCAAAGATCTTCATTTCTGATTAGTAGTCTTGGTGTGTTTGTTTTACGTTTCCCAGCTTCAGTTATAAATCCGACATTTTCTAGTAAAAAATTAGAATACAAAAATAACTACTTTTACTGATAACTGTATCGATTTGGGGATTTTACTATCACCCAACAATAGTTTATCTACAAGTTCTCTAGTGGAAAGCAACTCAAAGCATTGTTTCAGCAAAAAAGAAACAAAATTCCCACTTCTACTACTAATTATTTGATAAACTGAACTAAAATGAAGAAATTCCCACAATTTAAAGACAATTAATTGAATAAGTGAACTGAAAAATGTATAAAAAACATTAGGAACATGCTTGATTTCTGTAGCTACTGAGTTGAGTTGAACTGAGTGTCACACTTATTACTTTTACTTATTTATTAGACTTGTAAAATTACAAACGCGGCAGAACGGCACGCCATTTAAACCGCACGCATTATTATTACAAATATTCCCCTCACATCTCCAGACTGTTAGCCCGATGTAAACACAGCTCATCTGGATGAGCTTATCGGGTCAAATCCTGAACCTTCTCCAATAAGTAACAGTGGCATCATCCAAAGAGATTGTGTGGAGATATCCGCATATTTTCTGCTTCATTACTGTTGGTAGTACAGTTAATATCTCTATAATGGAAGAGCTTAAAGACGTATTACGCAGCCCTTTATGACACCGCGGAGCAGACTCATTTCACGAGCCCCGTTTGATCTTCCTCAGGAAATAAAGTCTAAGAGATAGAAACCCTCCGCTCCTGTTTTAGTACACATGCTGGTGTTGTAGTCTTTAAATGAATGCACCATCTACCATTAGGACCAACAGACTTAAGAACTCCTTTGTCCCTCACTGTGCAATAATAATCCACTCATACATACCTGGACACTCTTCTTACTGATTCTTTTGTGCAATAACTTGATCCACCGCTTAAGTGCAATAAT
>NW_023339663.1:6495191-6504218 GCF_004916995.1 Morone saxatilis
CCAGGCGTTTTTCTTGACAATAAAAGGAAAGCACTTGCTTACAAATTCACATATAAGCTGCAGTTTGAAGCAAAGTCCCTAAAACACACACAAATCCAGCAGTATTTACATTATTTTACAGAAATCTTCTAGAAAGTGTTCCCAACATAAATAATACACTGTAACTCCAATTTGAATTAAAACTAACTCTATTTTTAAGTTTAAAACATTCTTGATACCCGTGTACTATTTTTATTCCATATTTAACTTAAAATGACTATAGCTACTTAAAATATTCAGTTAGTTTTACCTAAAATTTTAATCACTTTCAACACTTTTTCTTGAGTTAAATTAACTTCACAGGGTAATCTGAGTAAAACTAACTATTTTTTTAAGTTAAAAAACATTCTTGGTTAAGTTTTTACTATTTTTTTCACAATAAAATTTCCAAATGAAGAAAAAAAAAATGTAAATTAACAGATTTCTTTCAGTTAATTTGTTTTTTTTTAAAGTTTTTAAACACCCATTAAAACCAAGGAGGCCTACCGACCCCCCTGTGAGGCTCTGGCGACCCCTACTGAGGGCCCAGACCCTCAGGTTGAGAACCACAGTTACAGAACATATAACATAAAATATAGATAAAGTGTAGAATTAATAATAATAATAATATAAATAATAAGTATTACACATGTTACAGTGATATATTAACCCCTTCAGGTACCTGCCCAGGCACTGGAGCACCGTCGCCAGGCCCAGCGGTGCGGTGTCTTTCCTGCGGAAGGTGTCGTTGAGCTCCCGCAGACTCACGCACACGGTACCGCGGGCCCGGCAGCTCTTCAGCACCAGAGCCGTCCAGAAGTCCATCTTACTGTCCCAGTCCGTCGTGTTCACCTCTCGGTTCTCCTTGAAGTCGGAGAACATGAAGTTCATCCGCTCGTCGTCGTCCCACTCGGGCGGCAGACTCATCTCGGCGAACTTTTAGCAGCCGACCCGCTAACTGCCCCCCCCTCCACACAGACTAACACCACCCCGCTGCGGCAGCACGTAAAAGATTAAAACACAGTCCGTCTGCGCTGGAGGTGAGTTGAGGGCGGTGGTTAGCTCACATGTCGCCGCCAGCTATCAAACGAACCCCGTCACTTCACCATGATGCATTAAAAATCGAGCTAACGTTTCATATAACAACAATAACAGACGGTAGCTCGTTTTGTGCGTCAGGGCCGCGCTAGGAGGGCGGTGATACGTGCGCAAACGGGGCAGCGCGCCGACGCAGACGCCCTGACACTTAAAACAAGCGCACCCAGAACTCCGCTCACGAACATCATGTTTGCGGCGATTTATGCGCATCTGAGATTTTATATTTTATTATATTTAATTTAAATCTCTGCTTTGATTAATATGATAATTCTTACTGTTAAATATCAAAATACATATGTATAATATAAATTCTTATTTTTATATTATTGATATTTAAATTATTTATTTTATAATAATAAATATATATATTTTATATTTTTGGTTTTTTTAAGGGATATTTTTACGCTTTTTTGCTGTTATGATTTAATCTATTTTTTTTTTCAATTTTTGCTTCTCATGGGTTTATTTTGTTTCTTATTTATGCCTGAAGATGGATTTACATATGTTATTATTCTAATAAATCCCCCTATTTTGTTTCATGTATGTATTCTCCACAAGTTCCTGTATGTTTGTTATTATAAAGCTAATATTCTGCATTCATGACAACTGTACAGGGCTGAATTTTTGTTTTATATTATATTAAGGCTTAAAGTTATGTATAATCACATAACATAATAACTGTGCAATAACTGTGCAATAATAATCTACTCATACATACCTGGACACTCTTCTTACTTATTTTTTTTGTGCAATAACTTGATCCACCACTTAAGTGCAATAATTTAATTTAATGTAACTGCTAATTTCTAATTAATGTCACTTATCCACTGTTTAACAACACAATGCCATATATATTTATCCTCTATACAGGTCTCGTAACACTTATTTGATTTCATTTTCCGTGAATTTTATCTTTATCGTTTCATTCTTATCTCCACCTTTCTATATAATCTATATCTATATCTATATAAGAGTTTATTGTTTACTGTTTATTGTCTACTTTCTATATCTAGCAAAGAGTTTATTGTTTATATTGTTTATCTTGTACTGTATTTTTTTATACCTCTTTATTTTTCTACACTGTTTTTATAAGCTGCTGGAAATTCAACTTCCAAAAGGATCAATAAAGAGAAAAGTCTAAGTCTAATTACTCATCTCTCATTAGCACAACGGTCCAACATGGCAGCTGGATCACATAATGCACAGAGCTCGTGTTGATTAAGTTAAGGGGGCATTCATATCAACCCCCAGCAGTGTCAGAGGTAAAACTGTTGAACAATCATTGGATCACAGATGGCTCCCCAAAGGAACGACAGTCAGTGGCCGGTTTTGGAGGGTTGTAGAGATGCAGCTGTCCCTGTTTGACTGCGTAAACAGTTGTGAGGTCTAATTTGTCCAACACCTCCACAAAAGAGAGGTTGTAACTCTATCGGCAGTTGACCTACTGTACTGCCCTTAGCTGGAACTGCAGAGCAAGCCCTTTTGAAAAAGCCCCACTGAGGAAATGTCCCAGCGAGTGCCCCGTTGAGCGAAAGGCATGCAGGCTGTGCAACTCCCAGAGTGCTTGTCCTTTTTTCACAGATCCAGTTTCATTCAGCAATCTATCAAAGAGGCCACATAAGCTGCACCGAAAGTGCAAAAAGAAAAAGACGGGGGGAAGGTGATTTCTGGTCGATTTGCTGTGGAACAGAAATAAACCGGAGCTGGCTTAAGGTAGTTTTCTACAAGTGACTGTTAGGAACACAATCTGTGTTTAAAATAGAAATCACAGTATGAGGTTTGTCTATATTCTTGCACCAACTCTGTTAAACACAGTACCTTTAAGAAATGCTAAAACATCGGTGTCCTTTGTAGCGACGCAGATGCCGGCAATTCTCCAAAAAACATGAAATTCACCAAATATGCGTTAGTTTTTATTCTACAGCAGAAACAACAGCATGTGATGGATAACATGTGTTTCAGTGCTGTATGTCAGCAGGCAGAACAGGTAATTATAGTTTGAATTGCACAGATAAAAACAGCTTCTCAGCTCAGGCATAAATGAGATATGCCCTCAAATTAGGCATGTGTCGACACGAACATTTCGCAGTATGATTATCTAGGCCAGAACAATCTCAGCACGTGATTTTATCTCAATAATTACCGAAGTAAGATGAAAATCTTCAAACAGTATTAAAACGTGGCTACTTTGATGACTAAAATCACTGTTTTATTCCGTTCTACAACGGTTTTAAGGAGAGGACGGTTCCTTCTTTCCTCCATTTAGAACAATAAATGTGTTGAGCATTGCTTTTGCCACGATAAAAACGATATAAACGATATAAACGATGCCTTTAATGGCGTGTCACTGGGCCCGGGCCTTCGCAGGTTGTTGTTCTCGCTGTAATTACAATCGCAAAAACGTACACAACGCTGTGATGTTTTTTATCTATGGTTCATAACGATTATTGTCTCATCTCGGCTCCCAATACTAAAAATCTCATTAAGGGCTGAAAAATGCTTCTCCCAAGTTACTTTAAATTGTCTTGCAGAGATTCAGACGGTTTGTCGCAGCTCACGGAGGAGCTTCTGAAATCTCAGCTACACGCTCTGCATAGCTGTTCCTCTGTGTATCAAACAAGCGCCGACTGGTCGAACAGTGAGGAATATCCAGGAGCACTGGGGTTGAGCTGAAACAACAAACTAAATGGAAAAACCAAAAAGGAATGGTTTGTTTATTTTCTGCCACTTTCATGTATTTCTAAAGACAAATTAAGCACTTTTAAGATAGATTGCTGAGCTCTGTTTTCTTCTCTAGACTAAATGGTTGTTAAACGGAAAAACAAAATACTGAATATATAATCACGCCCGCGCGTATAAAGAACAGGAGCTGAACGTGCTGCCACATCTGATCTGCCCTCTGTATACAAGAACGCAAGAAAATGAGAATTTTAGCAGATTAAAAAACAACTGTGGCACCGACATACGCCGGAAAACACGAGTCTGGCAATGTGCATCATTTTCTCTGCAGGTCATTTAGAGGCAGGTTCCCATCCAGAGAGGCCCACAGTAACCTCCGTGTAATTGGATTGTGTGCTAGAGCTGATTACCAAAATAGAAGCGCACCCAGCCGATCCAGGTGATGGGAATCAGGAGTCTGTGGGTCAGCCAGCATCTTCATCAGTACAACATGTCAACGACGGCAACGCAAAAGATCCCCAAGCAAAGTGCGAATGCTTTGAGAAGGAAGTGCAAAGAGAACAAACACATGTATTCTTTATCGTTAGATCCCATTAATACATTACATTCAAACTAAATTAGAAACTAAATGAGGTCACTTTCGGTTGATACTCCTCAAAGACACAAAAAGGTTTAGCTTGTCATGTTGCTATTCCTGCCGATGGGTATTTCTTTTCTGCTTCCTGCGTCTCTTGGAGTGGCAGCTGCATGACGCAGATCGACAGTAAACCAAAGAAGTGTGAAATATGCAGATTGCTCTCTGGCTGATTAGGCTTTAATGTCCAGGCTCTGGAGTGATGCAGCAGGAAACAAAGCTCTCACGCTGCCATCAGTCTCCGTGGTAGTTTTCCAGTAAAGCGGGTGGAGAAACAGAAATACAACAATCTGGCTTTTTCATTTGATTAAAACTGATCGCCAGCAATTATCAGTATCTTGAATGCTTCACTCCCACACCCGAACTGCAGCCACACTGAAGTGGATGAATCAGTGCAGAGTGTTTTCAGGTCATTTAATTTGATTACAGTTCCTAAATGCTACCTGTTAACCAGGGAAAGAGTCGTGCCTGTGCTGCTTCACACACTGTTACATCAATCACTATTTTATGTTTGAAATGCAGGTTAATTACCACAACTGGATCATGTGATCAGCTACACTGACATTCAACGTGAGTGATCACAGATTAAGTTACAGGCATCATAAAACTGTCTTCCTGACATTATTGCCACAGAGCTCCTGCTCCCGCTTTTTTTTAGACTATAAAAACTATAGATGTGTTAGAAAAGTTCAGTTTTTGGTGTGAAAAACAACAACTCACTGTGGACGACAGGGCAAGACGGAGGAAGAAAAGTAATGTGGCCACAGATAAAATCCCAGCTGACCGTACGTTCTATCCATTCATCATATTTTTGCATTAACAAAACAAGCTAAGGAAGAAAACCACAATCTCAAAACAATTCACGGTACCTTCTTCTGGGACCTCTATATAAATATATATATAAATATAATATAAACACTGTACGAGAGAAAGAAACAGTAAAAAACCACAACAATTGTGTTATCTGTTGTGGTTTTTTACAGTTTTTTTCTCTCTTGTACAGTGTTTATAATTATATATTATATTATATTATTATTATTTTTTCATACTGTCTTTATACTGTTTTTTCTCTCTTGTACAGTGTTTATATTATATTATTTTATATTATTATTATTTTTTTTCCATACTGTCTTTATACTGTTTTTTTTCTCTGTCCACTTCGCTGCTGTAAGATTGGAATTTCCCCATTGTGGGAATATTAAAGGAATATCTTATCTTATCGCTGTACTTCAGCTCCAATATTCCACTCACCTACTCCACTCTCGCTTTTTTTTGTACACTGCAGATAGTATTTTGAATAGTACCCCCTCACCGTAGGCAGAGCTGTTCGTCAGAGCAGTGGAGTTGGGCAAACAACCACGAAACAACACACACGAGCTGAGAAGCTGCAGCTCTCCCCTTCACTAATCCGCACTCTAACTACGCACACACACACAAAAAGGAGCTGTTACTCTTATAACAAGAGGATATGAAGGGCTGCTGTTCTTGATACATCTGCACTTCGTCAATTGACCACAGTGTGGTTTTGCGGACTGACATTTTTTGAGTGAATAAAGAAACTGTGGCAGCTCTGATGGTAGTTCACAGGGTTTGTGCTGGATGCTTCGTCTCAGCTCAGCTCGCTTGGAACCTCGAGTGGCACCCAGAAAGTACCAGGTAGTCTCCTTAATGGAAAACAGAAAAGGCTGTACCATGCGGTGGAAATGTGGCTTATTATAGCACTCGTACTCTAGTCAAATAACGTTCATCGTATGCTTCTATACATTAATAGTGCATACAACTTACATCTGCATATTACCAAGATGTGGGCTGGACTAACTAGGCACATAAATGCTGTTTACCTGCAGTGATACTTTGGTGTGTGCACATAGTGAATCCACACATCCAGCCTGACTAATTTCTGGTTGTAAAGTGCTTATATGTGCTTATCTGCTTATCTCGTCAACGGTAAAGTCAGTGAGTCGGGGCGCGACGAGATCTCGTGCCACGGGACGATATTTCTCGCCGCGTTTAAAAATCTGTCTGGCGAGAGTTGCGAGCTATCCAAACTTCTACTTGTGACTTGTGGGGGGCAGTAATGCGCCTTTGCTACATCCAGCCTGCCTGAAATATTTAATTTTATTTATTTTATTTTAACTATAAATTTTAGTTTTAGTTTCAGTTTGTGGAAGAAGAAGTTTATTAAAAGCTCATGCTTACATCATACATGTAAAGAGTTATAATAAGTCATAAGTCATATATTTTGTCATTGTAGTTTTCTTAAAATCTCGTCTCGTCTCGTGAGCTGAATGTATCGTCACACCCCTATCAGTGAGGCAAGGCAGTTTATCTGTATAGCATCTTTCAACAACAAGGTAATACAAAAGGCTTTACATAAGATACAAGACATAAAATATACACCAAAAAAAGGAATTCAATTGTATTTATATAGTGCCAAACCAGAACAGAAGTTATCTGAGCACACTGGTGTAAGTGGAAAAGCATCACACATAAATAACATTACAAACTGACCCATCTAATCCCGAGCAGAGCACAGGTTGGACTACTGAACTTCTGCTATGATAAGCTGACCGAACACACCGGTGGGATTTAGTCAGGCAGAGTTTGAAGAGACAAATGTTATTAGAGCAATTTATTTTTTAAAAACAGACAGACAACAGCACTAATGAGAAAGATTTGGAGGGTGAAGCTAGCTGATATCTTTAAGCGACGTTCCATAATAGTGGATAAATGGAGATAACTGTCAACAAATTCAAATGATGACTACACGCATGAATAAAGACCTACTTGTACTTGTGAAAGGCACTTTAATTATGGTGTGTAATCAATTAAAGATTTTTTAAGATGATCACTCAGCACTAAAAAAAAAACCATATTGAACTATGAGAATGTTAAGGGGCAATTACAGATTAGTTGGCGAACTAATGATTAACTAATGATCTTTTCTCGAATCACTGCGATGTTTCAAGTTAGACAGCTTAAACTGACTTTGATAGTGATATCAGTAGATTCAATGAAAGAACAAAGACTTGCTAACAGATGAAGTCAGCTCTGTGTGAACTGTAATCAAATAAAATAATTAAATAAATAACTAAATAAATAACACACTTGAGTTATTAGAAGTAAACAAACATTTGGTTCACTCGAATCAAAGCTTAATCAAGTGCGTTTACTGCCATTTGATAGTGGAATTGTTTGCCACGGTAAATTATTTTTATTCTCATTTATGCAAGGCATAAAGTAAACTACTATTAGCAATAACTTCCTTTTCAGCAGAGTCTAAACATTATCCTCCAACATTTGTAGAAAGGAAGACAACGGAAAATAAATGCTACTAAGACTTCACTAATTTGTCAAGCCTAAATCGCGGTGACCGGTCTAAACTGGGAATTGTACCGACCCACGAGTCCAAATAAATAATCAAATTGCGGCTCGTCTGTGGCAACAGCTGATGCAGTGGATGAAAAGAACATGCACACGTTGGTCAGAGTGTAAGGAAAGCCCAATCTTAAAACCTTGACAAGGTGCCAGATTGATTTTTCGAGCAGAAACACGAGGAGCTCCATTAACATGCTCAGCCACTCCACTCTCCCATGATTTCTGAATTACAAAAGCCAGTCCCTAAGATTCTCCAAACACTTCTCATTATCTCTGCTCACTTCATTCTATAATTGAGACGCTCTGTCTCAATGCAGATCAATAGTAACAGCAGCATCTACTGTGGCACACTTGTTCGCGTACGTGGGCAATCGTGAAGAAGGCTCACTGAGTGCATACTTAATCTCTTGGTGCAGAGGCTTTAGGTTGAAATCTGTAATGTGTGTTTTCTCTTTATTAATATGTCTTTGCTGTATCCATTTATACGGTGAAATGTGGTGTACCACCAATGGCCTACATTTACCATTGGGGATGCTTTTTATACTCTCCATGCTCGCCGCAGTTCATCTAGTTTCATTGTCTGTCTAACTTCATTAGTTCAGTCAGTAATGTATTTGCATCCGTGCCAGTAAATAACATGTTAACTGCATAACAGCGAGGTGGAACATCCTTACAATAATTGCACCAGATGCATCAACTTAACTTTTCAATTTAAATTTCAGTTTTATAGTACTTAGTTTGTGACCATCTGTAAAATCAGTGCAATGAGTATATGCTATTTAAAGTATTAGCTCTAATGGAGAACTCTGCCCTATTAAGTAACATTATAGCAATGTATCAATAATTATTCAGTATCACAGGTTTATGTTATATTTCCATAGCAACTGTAAAACTAAGTGAAATGATTACATTTTATGATATTAAAGCAGCTCTTCAAGTATATTCTGGTGTCATCTGCATAGCAATGCAGCTGCATATTTAGCATGTGAGTTGTAAACATACTAAGAACAGAACTTCTGTGATAATGTAAGATATTATAAATGATAAGGAGGTATCTATATTCTGCTTGATGCACTGGACTTAATAATCTGAAATCTAACATTACAGAGAAAAGACCAAAAGAAAACATTCACTCACGACACTAGCAAGACAACAGCGCAATATATTCAATTCAATTTTATTCAATTTTATTTGTAGAGTGCCAATTCATAACAGAAGTT
>NW_023339663.1:6504318-6507432 GCF_004916995.1 Morone saxatilis
CAGGCAGAAACCTCGGACAGACCCTTATAGACATATATATATATATATATATATATATATATATATATCGGCTAATATAAAGATAGAATATATAGAATGGGTTGCTCAAAATACCAACTAATGTGATTGCTTACTTACTTGAATGAAAATATTTTCAGGGTTTATCAAGTTTAGAAGCAAACTTCGCCACTACATTAGCCAAGAAACTGAATTATTAAAAAACAGAAGTACCAGTGGACATGAGGAAACACTTTAAGTACTTTGTGTTGACTTTACTTTCCCATTAGGCATTGCTGTCATGGCGCTGTGAACTTAATGACTGGTGTTCACCGCTGATCTCCAGATAATCTTCATACAAGATGACAAGAGGTTCACACAATAAGACTAACAGACAAGAGTCTGACATCCTGTCCTCAAAAAGACACAAAGGTTCAAAAGTGTAAAGCAGACAAATCCAAAGCAAAGGCAGTAATAAAACATAAAATGGCAGCAACCTCCTGAGTGATTACTCATTTATTGTCTGCTGTGATTGTACCAATACTGTATTTCAATTTGTTTCATTATATATTAATTGAACAACACAGTAAGTGAAATTTTAGAGATGAGTAATTTCCCAAACCAGGCTTGATCAACTGTCAGTGTCAGCGACCTACAGTCCATAAACTTCTGATTTGTTGTTTGTTTGATCTGTTACACCAGCTGTCAGGCACAACCCATTGTATTAGATGCAAATGAACGGCAGGTTAAGCACAACATAATCACATGCAAAAGGAATTAAATTAATTAAATAGTTAATTCAGAAACAAACACTTGCAAATGAGCTAACTGCAGCTGCAGGAGACACAAGTCTCTTTCAAAAGACGATATTTTCTGAAGGTGGTAAACCAATGTTGACGTGTGATCTTCCCAGTGTTAAGTATAGCAGTGATAAGTATAGCAGAGGGGTTAGTAATGAGAATTCACTTCACACGTAACCCTACAGGAGCTCAGTACTGGAAACACTACAGTCGAAATATCTGAGTAATTTCTGAACAGTGCCGTTGGGCCAAATGATAGAAATCACCAACAGCATGACTGGAATACTATCAAAGCATTTATCAGGGCCTAGGTCTAATCCACCTTAAGAGTATTTCCTCATGAAACACACAGCTCTGGCTCTCTCCTCTTCACTTGTAGAAGACAAGATGATTTTGAGTTTGATGGGTATTTCCTCTTTAGCGCCCGATTGTTTTTTTCCGGGGATGGTCTCAAACTTAAGTCTCTGAACTGTTCAAAGTAAACAAACCAGACTCAGGGTCACCTTACAACGTTAAGGACGTTTGATTTTGATCAGACTCTGGGATCAGCTGCGATGTCGGGGGGTCGGGGTGGTCAGTGAACTCAGCAGGCTCAAGCTCTTTCTCATTAGAGGATAATCAGCGTGACCGCCGCGCCCGACTGCCTCCAGTTAGCTCGACTGAAATCAGGCTTCAAGTCGAGATTATTAACTGATTTGAAGACGCCGCTAAGCCGAACCACCGATGCGTGTTTCCTTTTGCGCGTTGTACGGAAAAGATTTGACCCAGCTGCCACAAAAAGGGTTCATTTTCGAGACTCCGCGAGGAACTTACATGCTCATTTCCACTTAAAACTCTAAACTACAGAGGGGAGCTCGCAACGATGAATAAAGAATCACATACCGACATGACGACACATTTGGAGAACAAGGGAATACTCCCTGTCAAACCTAACGTGGCAAAGATTACGTTAAGGTTTTAAGATCAACAGATGTGCCACATTTTCTTCTCAAGGCGCTAAATCCCGGTCTGAGTGGAACAAAGAGAAAATCAAGCAGCCAGCGTCAAGATGCTGCAACAAGCAATTAACGGTGCAGTGGTTCACAACCATGTGCCAAACACCCACTATAAAGATTTTTTGTCTAAAGCTATATCTCATTTGCTGAACACAGTTTACACCTTGACACCAGGATAGTACTGGCATTTGAAGGCAGTTACAGACACAGGTTAGCAGATTACCAAACAAAGCTTGTTTGTGAATAAATGTTTGTTCAGGAATTATGTTTTTCTCTCCATTTCTCCCTTTATCCAACACATGCGTCAAATATTTGCCCATTTGCCTTCTGGCTGAACACTAAGGGTGGGGACTTTAAAGAGAGAAAGACAGTGAACAAAGAAAAACAAAACTAAATTAAGTTTATTTCACCCTTATTTGATTGTGGATAAAACTAAATTTCAAAAAGCAGCAGATAAATCCAGATACTGGTGACATACACTGCTAAAAAAAAAAAATGTACTGACTGAATTGTTGTAATCTTGTGCAAGGTTTTCCCCATGAATCAATGTTTTCAAAGGTTTTTTCTCCTCGATCCAGAATATAAACAGAAAAAGAAGTTAAATAAATATGTTGGGTAAAGTAGGCTTGTTTTTCTACTTAAATACTGGCTGACAAGTGAGGGTGAAGGAAGAGTTGTGAAAGGACAAGGCCTGAGGCTAAAGAGCAGACAGTCCCTCGTCTAACACTGCTGGGTGTGTGTGTGCGTCTGTCTGACTATTTCTGTAACAGAATGAGATAAAGACAAATTTTTTGCTTCAGTCTTTTTATCGGTTGTTTATTACAAACATTCCTGCACGGGCAACCTGCCAGACCGGATTCTTACAGAAATACCCATCTGCACACAATGAATTCAGTCAAGCAGATACAATCTACGTACAACTTCTGTGGTTATTTCACACTGTCCAACTAGTTTAATCAATATTGAATCTGCTAATGTACTATTTTGCTGATAACTTACCTGGAGAGACGATGAGAAGACAACGGGGCGCCGCTGAGTGATAATACACTGCACTACTGTTTGTTCCACGGACAGTTGAGGTGTTGCCATGTGAATGTCTAACTACAGAGAGGGCATGGACAACCATTAACCTCAAATAACTGCCGGCCTCTCCTCCAGCAGCTGCTTAACGGAGGCCGAGTCAACAAGCAGGGGCTTCAAATAGCATTGTCACCCTCACATGGTAGCTTTCCAGAATCAGTGTCACATTCAGAAACTGATGTGTATCAAGCATAAGCACCAATTTAGACCCAATTCACCATAAGGCTGCTCAATTAATCGAA
>NW_023339663.1:6507532-6509592 GCF_004916995.1 Morone saxatilis
AAAAAAATAATCGTTTGAATAATCGTGATTTCAATTTTGACCCAAATAATCGTGATTATGATTTTTTCCATAATCGAGCAGCTCTAATTCACGATTGATCCGAATACTGCAGGTTCTGACGGTGCTGTATCAATTAATGACCGATTATCTCTACTTAAGCTTTCTTTCTCTGCATATCACATCACATTAAACGGGCTTTCTTCCTCCCGCCTCATGCAGCAGGAAGTCTTGCTCCTAAAAACGCAAAAGTAGGCAGTAACATCGGACAGTGAGTGCTGACACATTTCATCGCTGCCGGCACTGAAACGCTGGAAAAGTCCCTTGTTATATTTCACTGACCCGGCATGAAGTGGTAAAACAAGACTTGTTTACTGCAGTGCCTTCATATTTTTCCCCAACTACAAAACTGTAAATAATTGCTTGTACAAGCTCTTCACAGAGTTTCCATGTTTCAGAATAGCAATAAATGTTTTTTGTTTTTATTCAGACGTCTGACAGCATAGTTTACATATTCGCTGCCACTGTGACTGTTTGGTGATCCATTAAAAGGAAATGACAAGGTTACGTGTGCATCCACCTGCAAAACCGCAAGTCAGCTCGGTCAGCGCTCAAATGCTCCGTCACCCTGAAAACTATAAAGAGCAAAGGTTTGCTTGCTTTTCCTCAGATTGTAAACGATGAAAACACCTGCGGTTATCCATCTACATCTCCTACTCTACATGCCTGTCTGCTTTACTCTTCTCCAACATCATCAATCTTCCCTCATAGTGCCTGACAAATAAAACGCAAAGCAAACAAGTAGACTGTCAGGCGTCATATTCTCCCTCTTATGTCAACATTTAATATATTTTCTTTGTCAGACTTCAGTAAGGTGAAAGTAAAACCTAACACAACCGTTGAACCTTCCTCGTCCATGGCACCAACGCTCCTTTTTTACATATTTAGTCTGATATATTCACAGCTACGAGGATCCCAATATTTCACTTTACTACTAATAACACTAAAGCTGAATTTATGGTTCTCTATTGAGTTGTTTCAGTGCTCCTGCTGCGGATGCCTACGGCGCGCCGACTGATTTATGGTTCGCAGTAGGATTTAACCCATTGATTGTCGTGGCACTGTAACCGCACTGGATGGATGTGCTTTACATTATCAGGCCGTGTTATGCGTTTATGACGCATCTTAAGTAATTGGGTTTACTTTCATTTATTCCCTTTGTTACAGACAGAGGGGATTGTGGTGAGGAAGAAAGGTCTGCAGTGGAAATGGCTTACAAAACATGTCAAACATCACTGAAAAGGAGGATTACGAGCATTTTTTTTCACCCTACTATGTTGTTTTCCCTATCAACAAAATACTGCCAGCGATGGAAAAATGTAGCAGCGAAACACAAAGCACACCAAGCTGTCCCATTACAATTCTTGCGGTCTCCACGCAGCCCATATAGCGTCCGTTGCCCCGCATGTAGATACCACATCGTCCCAACACAGAGGCATAAATCTGCCTTAAGCTGTTGACTGAAACGTTACCCACCCATATTTTTCCAAACCACTCAGGACAGTCCGATCCACTTATGTTGAAGCCACAAGACTGCTTCTCTGGCTGTTCAGACAAATGTCTACACTGCATTAATATTTCAACCCACTGCCCAGGCTATACATTTTGTAGCACTCTCTCTGGCTGCTTGTTAGTTGCCCTTTCTTCTTTATCAGACCTAATTTCTAAAAAAAAATGTACTTTTGTCTACAAAATGTCAGTAAATTAAGAAAAGAGGAGTGTTATAATTTCCCAAAGGCCAAAGTGATGTATTCAAATCACTTGTTTTATTCAACCAACGATCAAAAATCCAAAGATATTCTGTTTACCATCACAAATGACACAGAAGAGCAGCACAGTCTCATATTTGTTGTTTGTTGTCCCAGCTGGAAACAACAAAATTCAAAATAGCTCCCAATTAATTTTGTGTTGACTGACTGATTAACCAACACATCCCAACATCTCTAGTTTTCACTTCTCTTTTGTTTTGGGTCCAACCATCAAACAACATAGTGTCTATATGG
>NW_023339663.1:6509673-6513141 GCF_004916995.1 Morone saxatilis
ATAATTTAACTGCACATTTCCAGAAGAAGAGATCAACAGTGAACGTGCCAGGAGAAGACTTGAGTATGAGTAGGGGTGTCACGATTTTAAATCGAAATTACATCTCAATCTCGAACTTCGAACTCAAAGGTAGAATCGACGATGCAGCCACACCCCCAATGTCACGTCCCCACGTCAACGTCCTTAGATTGAAGCAGTTTACGCCAAGCCACACCGCAGCATCACATCCACACTACACCACACCGTGGTCTGCAACTGGCGGTGCGTCAACAACTCCAGCAGTTACAAAAACACACAACAACGCGACCCGAAATCGAAGCCCTCCTACCTCCCTGAATCACCAGTGTGGAAGTATTCTGTCAATTAACACTAACTGAGCAAGTGAAAAGATGATCTAGTTACAGTCCAAAATGACTTTAAGAGGCTTAAAACTGCACATTGATACAGAAACATATTTACCAATGAACACTAACCGCGGTCTGCTTGCAGATTGTGCTGAAACAATGCAAATCATTCAGTTCTGTGATGTTTCATTTCACTATGTTGCCACACGTCTCACTGTTGATTCATTCACAAGTGTAACCTTGCTTGAACTTTTGTTGAGATTCAAATCAACTACATAATAGAGTCTGTCAGCTACGTAAACCCCCAGATATCAAGAGGACTAAATTGGCAAGTTCGAAAATTATAAAGCTCTACCTTATAACAAAGGAATGGATCACATTAGTCCTAATCACTAAATTCGTATTACAAACTAAAAAAAAATAGTATTGTGGTTAAGAAAATTAACATCAGGAGGAGTTGATTGGAATCTAGTCAGAGGACTCGTTCAGTGATGCAGGTTTTTCTCTATTTAATGAGACTTGGTGGATATGGTATTTCGTATATTTTACAATCTTTATCCGAACCAAACGGCACTTATAGCGTGTTCAGGAGATTAACATGGCCCAAACTGGACAGAGTACGGTCCTGATCTAATATAACTAGCAGCTGAAAAAGCTGCGCTATCCACAAAAATGTCTCGCGAACACAACATCTCCAGTTTCGGCCATCGGCCAGAATAATCGAGTGGAAACACAGCTATTTAATGCGACTCCAGCGGACTCACACGCTTACGTTGAGAGATGTGATGCCTTAAGTGGGAGAGAGGATTTTGGTTATATCCTGAAGCACGACCTGACTAGTTGTCCAAACCATCAGCAGTTGGGAGAGAGCGAGCCTACACCGCGATGACGACCTGTACATCACCAATGTGAAACCGTAAAACGCGGACTTTTGGCTCCCAAATTGAACAAATCTAAATCAGAGAGGGAGAGAGCGCCTGTCTAGTAGATCTGTCAATGCTGTGATGTTGTAAGCAGAATTGGTAATCAATGCCCCGTCTTTAATAATCATTTGTAAAAAAGCTTAAAGAAAGAAAACGAGAGAGATGCCACTGGTGGCCCCACAACACCCTCGAGTACCCAGCTGTTTCTATAGATGTGGAGCACATCTACCCTAGCTGACAAACACACATTGCCCTATTAAACTGCAAGTCCTTGTGATGATATTTAATATTGTCCGTAGGAAAGTTATTACAGAACTGTAAGGAAGGAAGCCCACGTTCTGGAAAGCTCGTTCTATAATTGCGACGAAAGGTTGCCTAGAATAGACAGAGCTGGCACATTCACTTACGGAGCTTGAACCACCTTCGACATGTACACTATCACGGTTGCGAACATAACATCTCCGGCGTTAGAGGTCTGTCTTTTGATGGTGAGAGAGCATTATGGATTGTATACACAAAAGCGGATTTAGCCGATAATTAACAACACAGATCACACAAGCAGCATTCCTGTAACTTACTTGAATCTGATGCAATTCTTCTTGTGTGCAAGGCTCGAGTGAGCAGCCCAAGACTTCGCTTACACTGCAATTACACGACCAGGCCGCGGGGAGCGAGGGCGAGAGCGGAACACGACAACAAAAAAAACGAGCGATCTACACAGACGTATCACCATCACACGATCAACACCAGCGTACGAGCACTTCGTACAAACAACGTACTGTAGTTAGCTTCTCCGTCGTCCACGGCAAGTCTTCTCGAGCCTTACAGACACTAGAGAGAGCGCGCAGCAAATCCCGCGAGTTGTCTGCTATTTGGTTTTGAAACAGTTGCTTCTACTTTCTTCTGTCTTTCCTGCTCTAAGAACAGACAAAGCACGAAAAATGACGGAGTCGACTGTCGATACTCGCTTAATGACAGATGAAGTGCATCAACACAGGGTTTTTTTCGTTTTGAAATGGTTATTTGCAATGAAAACGATCGCTCCTAGTAGTATGATTCGACGGCAGGACGCGGGTGCGAGAGAGAGCGCGAAATCGACCCACCCCCAGCCATCACCCTGGCTCTTCCACGTGCATGTCTTCATTCATCCCCTCGGGTAACAACGTGACCTCGATTGCCACTCTCGCCTTCACCTCCGTCCCGACACTGGTCATCCCTTTTCACGGCATAGTCCTAACCATACGGTACCAGCTATCCAAGCACCCACACACCACCGAATGTTATGATGAGAAGTATGTGCACTCACCCTGCGAGAGAGAAATCTAATTACCCTCCACCATCTCTTCTAAACCCCATACAAGAATATAACCTAATTCGTTGCCAGAAAGTCCTCATGATTTATAACGTAACTATCTCCCGACTAAAGTACAGCTAAAAACCCCCGACTGACATACCATAACACTACGCTTGTTGAACGCGCTGCCAGCATGAAGACCAAAACCAGCTGCGGACAACTCTCTGAGCTAATTTGTACAGTGGCCTAAAACTGCTCCTCCGACCTACTGAGAGCGCACCCTGAATATAAAAGCCCAGGGGCGAGCGCGCGCGCGATGTACACACGGTAAGCCAGACGATAAAAAGAGACATGTGTAGCATACAGTAGGCAAAGGAGCAAAATGCACGCTTCGGAGTAGAAGAAACCCGCAGGCTGTCCACAGTCATGTTATTAGACATTGGTGGAGTTTGAGGTAATTCATTTTAACAAGAAAAATAGAATCTTTTATAATGTTTAATTATCAATATATATTGCCTGTCCTCGTCATTCCCAATCGCGAAAGTCGAACTACACGGTATTGATGCCAAACTTACGTGGCACAGCTGTATTCATCCTTCTTCGACAGAACCAGATCGGATTACTTAAATTAAAAGCTGGCATTTCATTCCGTTGGTTTTGCCATGATGAGCAAAAAATGATGAATGAATTCAAAACACAATCAAACTAGCGTCTTCCTCGGGGCATTATCTCTTCCCACGTCCGTCTCGGCTCCCTTGCGCTTCCCTGCGCAAGAGCGCCCCTGGAGGCGCGTTAGCTACCGTAAAAATCTAAACAGATTGCCCGGCCATCGTTTTTTAAGCTGCAGGGTTTCAAAGCGTGTGAAAGAAGTAGCGGGCTTAGCAGTCCGGGAAATTACGTTAACTGC
>NW_023339663.1:6513166-6521373 GCF_004916995.1 Morone saxatilis
TAACTGCTTTCTGTCAACGAATTAGGTTATCGAATTGTAGAACGGCTATTAAGATTTTCACAGCGTGTTCTTTACACACCAGTCAACCATTTGTCAGTGGATAATCGTCATATGTAACTTGCAGTGAAAAGATGACCAGTGTCGGGGAACGAGTGAAGCGAGAGTGACAAACGAGGTCACGTTGCTTACGAGGGGATGAATGAAGACAGCACTGAAAGCAGTGAGCGTGTTAAACATACTGACGCAATGTGACAGGGATTCGTTATTAAAACACAAACAACAACAACAAAACTAAGGCTCGAATTGACTCGTCATTTTAGTGGCTTTTCTTTCTAAGAACAGAGAGGACAGCACTTTAAAACCAAAGGCAAATGAGACAGCGTTTTTTGCAGCACTCAAGACTGCTGCGCCGGAAAAGCTGACAATATCTTTATAGCTCGTGTGTGTGTGTGTGTGTGTGGTGTGTGTCGTCCGTTGAGTATAACCTGGGCTCGCATCCCAGGAAAAGATGGATCACCACTCTCTGGCAAAGAAGCAACTGTGCATCAAGAATTCAAAGTATGCTCTTTTCTGCTGTAATTGGCAATTCACTAGTGAGAAATCCAATCAATGCTATAAAAACTAAAGCAGAGCTGCACAGTTCTTTGACCCGTGATGTGACTTCACAGTTCAAATGACAACTGTCACGTCCAGGCAACTTTGTCAATTAAGCTCGCAGCCCCCTTGAAGACAAACGTTCTCCAGTTCACATACATTTACTAGAAGTGTCCCGAGCTGGTGCACAGGACGGATGAATGATCAGATCAATACCGACTATAGAAATGCAGATCCATCTCATTTTTCCCCGTTACATTTCAAGTGAACCGCGAGCTGCTGAGAAACATTTCACTGTGCTTTGGCATTTTGTACAAGCAAACAAAAAAACATCACTTTTAATTAATGATATTTACAGAAGCCGTGTGAGTCCGCTGGAGTCGCATTAAAAGCTGTTGTTTCCACTGCGACTATTCCTGCAACACTGGGAGATTTTCCTCAGGTGAACGCTGCATTTGAACCACAGCAAAGAAGAGACGATCCGAACAGTGTCCAAAGCTTCCATTACACAAAAGCACTGTAAAACAAAACACTTCACCCATTACAGGAACGCTCTGAAGCTGACCTGTTCAACAAAACACTACTTAACAAATATTTAGTGTGCAATACGCAACTGTAGGAAGAAGGACGGTACAAAACGATTGCATTAGACTCTATATTAGGGCTGCAACTAATGATTATTAATCTGCCAGGTTCCTTGATGAATCACGTGGCCTATATAACATCAAATGGCACCGCAAGTGCTTCCATCTACTGACAAAACCCAATTATATCTATTTACTGTGACATTAAACTACACATTTTCACATTTGAGAAGCGAAAACAAAAGATTTTTTTATTTCAAAACAGTTGCAGATGAATTTTCTTTGACTCGTTGTTGCAGTTTTACTGTGTCGACACAAAGAGCCTGCTCGAGGTTTCTGCCTGTAAACAGGACGTTTTTCCTCGCCGCTGTCACCAAGTGCTTGCTCGTGGTGGGGATTGTTGTAAATGATGTTAGAAGAAGTGCGGTCCACTTCAGACAACTTCTGTTATGATTTGGCGGCAAAACAAATCAAAATTTAACTGAATTTCATTCTTGTTAAAGGCTGCTGATGGATTATTAAATTCAAATTATGAGATTTGCCACTGCACTGACTTGAATTTACAATTACGGACTACTATCTGGAAGTCTGGCCGTGCATTTTAAGCTGTTTTTGTCCTTCAGACTCTTCATTGTTGAACGGTGGAGCTTAAAGACGCCCAACCCCCGTTACTGAAAGAGGACCACTTCCAATAAATCTCGGGGAAACGCTGTATGGGTGTTTTTCCATCTCATTTCAACGTGTGTAACGACATTAACGACATTATGAGGCTTAACATGGACTCCCGACATACAAGGGGAATTAAGGAACGTATACGCTTCTCATTTACTCGCGTGCGTTTGCCAAAGTAAAAGCCAGTATTTGTTCATTCGGGGGTTCAGGTTCACCCAAAGTAAACGCGCTGATTCGAGTGATTTTAAAAGATACATCGAAAGCCTTCAAATTACCAGCTACCTTTAAAGATATAGGCTAAATCCTTTCTTACTTTGCCATCAGCTGGTGTGAGTCCATGAGATGATGGGAGCCTTACAAAGCCAACGTAATCCCCTTGTCCTGGACTAATCTGATGCCCTGGACCTCTAAACAAACACTGTCAAATTATCTTCTTCCACACGGTTTCTTTGACGTGGAACAGATTTTAAAAAAGACAAACGAATCACTGTTTTTTTTTTTTTGGGTGGATCTTTAAGACTTCATATCTCCTTCTTGTTAACAGAAACACTCTGAACTGGAAGCCGCGGTGTCGTCACAAACATCTCCACGCTCTCCCACTGAAAAACAGCAGCTTAGTTATCACAAAAATCTAATCGATGGATAAGGAAATGAGGATTTCCTCAAGTGGCATGCTCTCACGTTCACCTCGGGCTCTCAGCCAAGCATTGGGCAAATTTACACAATCTCTGACAACTATAAAATGTCATGTTAGTCTGTGGAGCTTAGAGTCTTAAATTTCACTTCCATTTTACAATTGACGGCTCTGTCAGATTGTAAAAAGTGTGTCTGGCGTGCTACAACAAGGCTCCTAACACCCTTTCAGTGATTAGAATAAATTACGACGAAGAAAAAGGTAATCAGATGGAGAGGAAGCAGGACGAGCTCTCTGCCTCACAGTGAACACTCCTTGAAAAGAACAAATACCACAAAGAACAAGTATTAACATTAACACTGGTGCTCTAACAATTATTTTGCCGGCTACATTATTTCAACTTGGTGAAGGGAATCCTTGGTAATGTGAATCCTCTGGGCTCGACTGTGTTATATTACCATCTCCTGCATTTGTTTCAGTAAGTGCTTGAGAAGAAGAAGTAATAAAAGAGAAAATACCCTTCAAAATGTATAAAGAAATCAATACATAAAGAGTCATAATGAATCAATACTGACCAAAAACTCTTACAGTCTAAGTGAATGGCTTGAATCATTTATAGGCACAGCTGACAA
The DNA here is from genome assembly GCF_004916995.1 of Morone saxatilis. Lineage (NCBI taxonomy): Eukaryota > Metazoa > Chordata > Actinopteri > Moronidae > Morone > Morone saxatilis. The sequence goes on from NW_023339663.1 coordinate 6,516,283, forward strand.
ATTACAGTAGCTCTAGTAAAGTTGATCTTCTCACTGCTCCCTGGACCAAAATAGCCTTTTTGTGGCCGAGTTAAACGGTGAAAGTGTCCCACGTACCCCGAACAGCACACACAACTCATTTAGTGTCCGTTCCTCTCACCTGAAATCATCACCAACAACTAAAAGTCTGGCTAGAAATGCATGGTGCAAATCATGTTTATTGCACGAGCCCACTGGAACAAAGTGCATTAACAGTACAGCGAAGTTCTGCCACAGTCGTGTGTAGGAGGATCCCTTCTTACGTCTGCTCTCGTGTTTAGGTTCTTCCCTTTATCGGTGTCACCGGCAGTTGTTGCCACACCCGGACAACGGAGCTGCCAAACGGATATTTAAAAAGGAGCTGCCGCTTTAGCCAGGAACGCTTAGGGCTCTTTTAGGAACGAGTACAAATGTTTTCACTGCCAAAACATTCAAAGTTTTCCTTTCTCTCCCGGTGATTGGCGCATTTATCTGAACAAATAGCCCTGACTGTAGGTAATTAGGCATTTCAGCAACCGACTTGACAAACAAACCACCGATTCCACTGAACGCGTCTTATTGTTAGATTATTCCTGGATCTCGGCGTCATTTGTGGACAACTTTAGCCAATCCTCGGGTGGGTAGTGCCCCACCAATACTGGATATTACAGCGATGTCTCATAGTAGTATTACTGGTAACAGATACTGATCCCATTTGGACCAAGACACACACAAAACCAGACTTATTCTGTGTAAATATAAACCGTCTTGTTACGTATCGGCCAACATACAGCACCGAAACCAATACATTCGTGATTATCTACACCCAGATGTACTGTCCAGCCCAATTTGTCGGTCTAAGCTAAACTGAAATCTGGCCCAATGTTAACCCTCTCTCAAACATGTCTCTATGAGGTAATGCTGAAAACTCCCCGAGCCTCGCCGTCCATTCATTCAGTCACGCCAGATGGGAGAGTTGCACTGTAAGCACTAATCGGTGAGCAGTTAAAAACCGAAACAACACATATAACATACGCGAAACAACCAATTATATTTGATTCACAACGAACAAGGCCTGCGCACAAACCTTATTAACTTTATCTCGCTTGTTCGCTTACACAGCGGCGATTAAAACCCTAATCTCGTACTTTTTTGTCGCCACAAACCACTTTATTATGGCGAAACCCATTATACACGTTTACTGCTGTTTAAATAATTCGACTGGCGACTTTGCAACACTTTTGAAGACACAATTTTAATGTTATTATAAAAAACGCAAGGTAATGGGGCTGCGGACTACGTGAGCAGTCTTTAATGTGGTACTGTCCCATTATAGACCACAGAGGTAGCTCATAATGATACATAATAATTACCAAACACACAAATAAATAAGTGTTTCGTGCTTTAATCGACTCACTTCAGATGAGAAAAGATGTTTTTTCCATTTGTCAGACATCCCTCACTAACTAAAGGGTCCTTACACCATAAAACCACCATTTCATACCCCCCCTCCTCAAACTGGAGAAGACTTTAGTTGTAGATATAAACTTCTTACTGACACTATTCTCAGTGGCACCAGCAGCGGAAGTCAAACATAGGGTCAAACCTCGCGAGTGGCACGTCACTGAAAAACGTTACATTTTATGTTTTTAAACTGAAAAAAAAAACCCCAACGGGCGCCCCTCGAGGGGTTACCCGGTACCCGGTACCCGGGTTGGGGAGACACTGTAATCACCACACCGGAGGAATCCAACTAATGTTTCCCCTTTATGGCATTTAACTCCAAATGCAACAAACAAGAGTTGTTGTTTACAATAAAAACAACAACAACTAATCAACAAACGTCACTACGACCGTTACTGGCCGTTGGGTCAGATTAAAAACGGTTATTAAAACAAGCTAAACGCTAATCCGGTTCAAGTTTTTACGCGTTTTTTTTTCCCTTTCTCCCTCCCTCCCACACACACACACACACACACACGCGTTAGCCGAAACGTAAGTAACTAAAGTTGTTGTGAATGAGCTAATGTGACTCGTATTCCGCTGGCAGACTGAAACAATGAGCTCAGTCGGGCTCTGGTTAGCTCCGCTGCTGCTGCTGCTGCTGCTGCATGCTGTGTTGGCTTTACGGTGTGAACGTTAGCCAGCTCGCCTTTGCACGCAAGGCTACACGCTAAGTGGCTAACGAGTCGTAGCACTACCAACAACGAAAGAGAGAGATATAGAAGAGAGAGGAGACAGAGAGAAATTACATTTTCATACTAACTTTATCGACTTAGCTAGCCACTTCCTATTCCAAACCCTGGGTCCGGTCCCATGGGGTGGCGTTCACTCGTTAAAAACAATAAATCAGAGTAATGGAACTGGGGTTGTTGTTTTTAATTACAATAAAAACCTCTGTAAAAGAATAACGTGAACACCAGAAAACCAGGCGCACTCCGCCAGGAAGGACATCCAAGCACAAAGAGAGAGAGAGAGAGAGGAGGGGAGGCCAAGCGCTTTCACTGGACTTCCTGCCATCACACTCGATATACCGGTCCACATCCGAAAACAACCCGGAGTCCGGAGGGCATTTTTTTTTTTTTAAAACGGTGCGTTTTTTTTATTAAAAAAAAAAAAAAAAAGCCCTCCCCTCCAAACACAAGTCCGGTCCTCTCCGCGACCTTTACCGGCTGTTAATCCCGCAGCGGATCGCTTCCCATGCGGGTTAATTCCTCCGTGTTTCGGCCCGTTTCTGGATGAGCGCCGCGGTGGTTCTTCTTGTGGGAACTGATACAATGTAGCCAACCAGCGGCAGCGGGAGCGGACGGGAAACCCAGGATGAGGCGCTCCAGTCGGATTGAACTGTCACAGTCCACCGGGCCGCCCCCGGCTGGAAAGATACGGAACTGGATCCACCGCACTGCGTGGACTGGGATTTGATTTTGGTTTGGAGGAGGAGGGAACATCTAGTAGTTTACAGCTTATAAGAAAACAGTGGTTGTTCCTTAAATGTTTTACTTTTCTATCAGTAAACTGAGTGATTTTATGGATGTTTTCATATTATCTTTAAAAAAATTTAATCCAATTACTGTTAAAAATGGTATCACGTCACTGAAAAAATACTTTTAATGCTAGAAAATTAATAGTTCCACAAAATATCCATAATAATTACATGTTTTGCAACAAATTCACACAACAACAGTAATAATTACAATAATATACATGCACATACACCAGTTTTCATATTATCTTTCAAAAAATGTAATCCAATTACTTATCACCTGTTAAAAATGGAGTCAGTAACCGAATCCAAGTATCACAATATTAAAGTAACGTCACTAAAAAAATACTTTTAATGCTAGAAAATTAATAGTTCCGCAAAATATCCAATATAATTACATGTTTTGCAGTTTTTTTAATATACATATATATTCCAAACACCCAATGTTTCCAACAGAGTGACACAACAACAGCAATAATTACAATAATATACATGCACATACATATACATAAGTACATATACATACAATTTTAGGGTTGTTGTGTTGTTGTTTTTCCCATTTGTTGGTGTTTGTTTGATAATAATGCAGATATAAACGTGAATAAGTACTAAGTTATTAATGGGTGGATTTTGGTGCAAGCCAAAGGGATTTATCCCAACCTGGCAACCCAAACATTATTTCTATTAATGGATTATAATTGAACAAAAAAACACCTTAGTAGATGATTTATTACATTATTAAAGACGTTATTTACAGTTTAGCACCCCTTTATAAATGGTGTGTTATCAAAAGGAACAGTCTCTGTTAAACACTGCTATAATTGTAATTTGGAGAGTGAATGTAATCACAAACACACTAAAGGAAACATCCTTTAACGAGGTATTTATTGATATCCAATGTAGATAATCCTGGTTCACAACCAGGTCCAATGTGCATCATGTTGAAAGTCAACAATTTTAAATCTTTTAATACTCTGATTAAACAAAAAGAGACCAACGCCGAGGTCAAAACTCGATCTTCACACTTCAGTGCAAATTGGACGCGTTACCTTTTGTGTCTCTAGAAACCATGTTCTAATTTAACTGAACTGAATCTATTACCAAACAACCAAGAGGGAATTTCTCACTGAGCTAACGGGGTGGTGGGTGGGAAACAAAATGAAAAATGAAACATTCCAACAATAAAAACCCCTTTCAGATATGTTAGGATTCCAACTCTCTCAGCACCACGGATAACCTTTCATGTTTACCAGCTTCAAACGCCATGAAAGCTTTAAGTCGTTGTGTCTCTCAGCGCCGGTTTCCCAGGCAACAAGAATATGATAATGTTGCCTTTGACATGACAGAAGGAATCATCTCGCTAACAAACAGAGACAACAGGCACAGGGAGGGCTGGAGGGGGGGAGAGAGAGAGGCAGCGGGGGAGGGGAGAGGAGGAGGGGGGGGGCTGAATTAATGGACTCATTTTCACACAGAGGGAAAAGCAGCAGCTACTCACCATCCTCCATCCATCCTCCATCTTCCTCTATTGCCTCCAATGCATTCCTGCTGGCAGGCACACTCATGCCTTCCCGAGGGAACAGCCAGCCTCCATTGGAAAGCTAAATAACAGTCAGGGGCAAGTGGGAACTGGAGGGGGGACAGATTTTCTGATGATGACTGCCCTTCAAGGCTGCACGAGGCTCCACACCGAGTACTCTCGCTGCTGAGCGCGAGCACCAACGGAAACCTGAAATGAACAAGCTGTGTGGACGCCATGTGTTTTCCATCAGTGAGAAAGGGCTAATCAGCCGGCCATGTGGAATCACAGAGGGGCTGGCTTGATCTGTGTGATCATCTTTCCATTACTCTCTATAAAAGAAACTGTAAAGCCTTGAAACCCATCTAACAGAGACTTGCACGTGTTTAAAATGAAAGAGCTGTGTCAACCGTGAGCTGGACCACGTTCAGAAATGACACATACGTTGATACAGTAGAAGAAAAGTGATACTGGATAACCACTAATACAAGGACCAACAACAAGATAGATAGATAGATAGATAGATAGATACTTTATTTATCCCGAGGGAAATTCAAGGAATTTGCAGCAATAATAACTGGCGTTTGCTAGT
>NW_023339663.1:6521398-6546228 GCF_004916995.1 Morone saxatilis
AGATAATCAATGGGAATAACAGCTGTCTCCCTCTGTCAAAAAGGTTAAAAAATCACCTAAAGCTGACAATGAATGGGTTACATCTAATTATACAGAAACCCACAACGTCAACCCATTTACGAGGGATTAATGGCTCTTATTGTCGGCCAGTAACATCCTGATGTCATCTGGTTTTTTCACTTTAGCAAATGTCATAGTGAATGAAATTAGTGCAGTAATTACTCACGTAAAACACAAATGTCATTAACTAACTGACTTAACAGGTTCCCAGGTGCCGTTACCCTATTTTCCAGTCAGTGGGTTAAGCTAACATGGCCGGCTGGACTGTAGTTGCATACTTTCACAGACAAGAAAGGTGGTACAGTCCTCATCATCCTAAACTTTACACCAAGAAATACATAATAAAGAGTCTTCCCAAAAGTATGATATTGCGTTTATAAACACACCCAAGCTTAGTAACAGAGTGTTGCCATGCGGTCCAGTGGCCAGGCTTCTTCTGTCGCAGCACAAGATGACCACCCCTGCTGCTGTTAAGATGCGGTGGATAGGGGAGAATGGACAATTTCCAAATTTTAGCACAAGTAAGTACTTCAGCATAAAAATCCCTGTCACACATCAACTTTTCCAATTAGCTAGGTTTTGAAATTAAATTAAGACATAACAAGGTAAGGTTTTCATCATTTGGCGAAAATAGATGCCCAGCTGAAATTCTGATAATAAATCATTCCCAGTCCTGCATTGCCTCCTCACATTAGTACAAAGACCGGTTGGATACAGCAGCCTTTGGTCTTTGCTGAGAGACGGATGGCGGAGGGAGGGGAGGGGGGGGGAAACAACACAAACACCACCCCCACAGGCCCTGAAGGAATTAGGCATTTGGAGCACGTCAGAGAGTGCAAACAACCTGGGAGAACATGCATTGAGGCTCATCCATCTCACAATGTTCACAGTACGACGCTTCAAGCCAGGCATGGATGACAAGGAATATTAAAAGATTGTGTCATACCAGGCATTGAAGAGAATTTACAGCGATTTGAGCATGAAATCTCACAATAGTCTCTTACACCTCAGGATCACACATGGAGATCCTCACAGTTTGCCAGACATCAGAGCATGTCGGCAATAAGAAGTTGTCTAGAACATGGTACTCACCTTCTTGCCGAATAGGAGAAGATGATACTGTTAAAATCTATATTAGCGCAAAGACTGAACGGAAACCTGCTAATGGCAGTGAGTTTTACACTTTCTAAGAACAAGACGTCAATGTTAGCGCTGTTGAAATTTTGGTGGTAGTGTTGTTGGTGCCATTGACAGAGGCCAGGCTAACTGCTAAGCTAAGCAATACCCCTGCTGAGTTTAGCAAACGTGTTTGGGGTTGTTATGTGATTAATTGAACATTAATGCGCAAAATCTCCCAGCAAGAGCAAATAACTCATTTCCCAAAAAGTTGACTGTTTCCTTAGATGCTCTCACAGTGTGTGAGGACCTCTTACCGTGTGGATTGCCTGAAGCCTTTAGTCTAGGAGACTGCTTTAAGTAGAGGTGTCTAGAATGGTCCCCATGCCGCGGTTGCATTTGTGACGGTCTCCAGAGTGTGCATGGTCGTCGCGGTTGGTGTAGTCTAGAGAACCAAGGTGGACCCAATCTGAGGAGGGAAGCTCAATGAACTTTTCGGAAAGCTTTCATCCCTCGAGCAAGGAGAGGAAATACAGAGGATATCAAGGACGTGATGCTGGTCCCTCCTTGTTGAAGGAAACGACCTGTTGCCTTGAGAGGGTGGGCAACGGTACAGTTAATACCTCTCTTGATCAAAGCAATCGTGTTGCGCAAATATCAGTAAATCTGCACAGGATATTGTAAAGAACTGACTTTCCTGTTTTGACAGGAAAATTTGTCTTGAAGTCTCAAAAAGGAGAGCAGAGCATAAATTCAATTAAAATATGGATTCCCATCGAACCAAATGGCTCTCTCACAGATCCACGATAGCGATCATTTAGCATGACCTTTTGACCTTGCTGAATGAAATGAACCGTACAACCATAATATGTGAGTATGGTTAATATTTAACCTTGTGGGCTGCACAAGTTCCCCCCTAGAGAGAAAAACATAGAAACACCTCAAGAGAAATGAAAGAAACTCCAAATAAAGAAACCCCATTGTGGTATATATGCACAGAAAGCCCCCACCCCAGGGCGTCTCACAGCTTCTCAGAGGATTTTTGTTTTTAACACACATGAATCCGTCCACACAGAAGACAGTTCAGATGATAGTCTGTCTGCAAGGCGTTCCTGTCATCAGGGGTATAGATCCTGAAACACAGTGGATTTGGTTCCAAGCTTAGTCTCTTTGAATATGTATAAATTTAGTACCCTTCCGAGCTTCTGTTTTCTCAGGAGCAGGCACTGTAACAGATACCATAAAGATGATTACTTCCTGGACTTAACGATTAGCATATTTGCTATATATTATTGACAAAAAACAAACCTTTTTTCGCCACATGGCTTACAAAATAATGTTCTTATTTCACGACTGTTAAGAATGTAAGATGGGAAGATGGGCAAATTATAACAGAAAACTGTTGAAATCGGAGGAACACAAAAAGAAAAATGCCATCAACTACATAAAGGTCTGTTCTTTCTGATCTGTTACAAGTTGGTAAGAGATGTTTACAATGCCGACTGTGGTAAAGGATTTCTGTTTTGAGTAAATTAAAAAACAACACCAAAAAAAACAATATCCCAAAAAGATGTTTCACACATTTTAGAACATAGTGTTTTAAAAATAAACATTCCTTTCTTGATCTCATTTTGTCCAGAGGGACAGGATAAACAGGTTTAAAAAGACAAATTGAACGTTGTTTATAATCCTTGAATCACCAGCCTTTTCCTGCTTCCTTTGATTTGTCCTTTTTCACGTGATATTTTCAAGTCACGTTTGGCCTGAAAACATGAGTCACGTATATTTGTGTTTATTTCTTGGATCTTTATGTTCCAAGATGATGACTCCTCCAGAAGCAGGGACTGGCTCACCACCAACTTTAGCACTATGGGTTTGCCATGCTACAGAACACTCACCAGTATATAGGAACACACAACTACAACACATCCATTCCTGAAGATCCTGTAACAAAAACACAAACACACCATACACTGGATTAGCATTGGGGAATTTGTATGTGCAGACTGGTACCGTCTTTTTTTTAGAAACGCCTTTGAGAGAACAACACCTGATGTTAATCAGGTGTACTGATATAAACTCCTTAAAATTAAATTACCCATTTGCTTATTAAGCACTAAACCAGATAGAACGAAATAAATCACATTACTTTTTATCACACACAAATTATAGTCACAACATGGCCTAAAACAAAAACATTCAGATTAATCCACTGTGGGACCATGATCTGCATCAGTTTCACATATGCAATTAAATATAAAAAATACACACAAGCAAAAATACCAATCTAAAAGGTGGCACAGAAGAGGACAAAACACACCAATTCATCCTCTAGGCCATGTCGTGGACCTTGCCAGTGACAAAAACAGACAAAGGACTAAACTCTTACTACTAATCTATATTAATATGTCTACCAATATTACTTACTATTTTTATATCCTATCTATTTTATTAACACATATGCGAGCTATATGTTTTATCTGTCACTTGCACCTTATATTTTTTTTTATTTTTATTTTTACTTGCACTACAATTATAAGTTATTTAACATTTTATACATTTTAATATATTTTTGCATTATATTTAATATAATGATATATGCTAGGTTGGTTCCGCAATTACTTATTGTAATGTTACCTGTTGTCACTGTGTGAATGCTGTGTACACATTGTATTCCCAGCTTGGATCAATAAAGTATACTGTGAACAGATAAAACATATAAGCTGCTATATGGTGTATAAATAGGTGGATTATGTAACAGTATTGTAGCATTATTAATATAGATTCAGTAGGTAAGAGTTAGTTCCTTTTTCTGCATTACAGTCTTGTAACATTTGCTCTTGTTTTCCCATTTTTAGCCGCACTAGTAGCTTTATGAGCTCTCACTGACATTCATGGTCCTCAGAGGATGAATCCGACTAACTGGTGAGCCACTGACTTGTCCTCTTGTGCCACCATAAGATTGGTATTTTTGCTTTTGAGTGAAAAACAGTCCAACAGTTATTAGATAAATTGCTGTGAAACTGTGTACAGACATTCATGGTCCACAGTGGATTAATCTGAATGACTTTAGTGATCACCTGACCTTTCTTTTAGGGCCACCATGATGTTGACTTATTTAATTAATTTGTTGTGTTGACTAAAATGTCTCAACAACTATTTTAATCTTTGACCGAATACCTGCCAAACTAATTCCCATCAGCCTCTGTTATACTTTGTGTTTAGTGCTAATAAGCAAATGTTAGCATGGTAAACAGTACACCTGATTAACATCAGTGTGTTAGCATTTAGCTCAAGGCAAAGCCTCAAAGAGCGTCTTCCAAAAAAAAAGGAGAGTTTCCATGACTCCAGTTTCTGCTAAAACAAATTTCCACAATGCTACACTCCAGAGAACAAGAGAGTGATTTTGGACACAGCCATAGTCTTGTTACAGGATCTTCAGATGGACAGGAAGAGGAGTTGTATGCGTGTTTATATACTGTGTGATGTGATTGTCTGGTTTTAGCCATGCAAACACCATTAGTGCTTTAATGGATGGGAGTCGAGCAGACAGCAACATGCTCTGAGCTTAGGAGAAATCATTTTTCTTGAACATAAGATCCAAGAATTAATCAACAATAAACAGTGACGTCAGTAAACTCTCAGGCCAAACGTGACTTGAATATCACGTGAAAAGGACAAATCAAAAGGAAGCAGGAAAAGCTGGTGATTCAAGGATTATAAAAAACGTATTCATTTGTCTTTTTAACACATGATCCGTGTCCCTCTGACAAAAATGAGATCAAGAAAGGAATGACTTTTTTTAAACACCATGTTCTAAATTTGTGTGAAACATCTTATTTGGGACAAATTGAGGTTTTGACCCAATTACTCAAAACAGAAATCCTACCACAGTCAGGCATTTGTAAAACATCTCTTCCAATGTAACAGATCCAGAAAGAAAGATTTATTGTCAGGATGCAATTTTTCTTTTGTTGTTCCTCCAGATTTCAACAGTTTCTGTTAAATATCTGCCCATCTGTCACATCATTACATTTTAACAGTCGTGAGAATAAGAACATATTTTGTAAGCCTGTGGCAGAAAAACAGGTTTGCATTTTTTGTCTATCATATAGCAATATGCTAATAGTTAATCCAGAGTAATCATTTTATGTATCTGTTACAGTGCCTGCTCCTGAGAAAACAGAAGCCTGGAAGGGACTATTTTACATATTCAAGAGACTAAAGCTTGACAAATCACTGTGTTCAGAGATTTACCCCTCATGACAGGAAAAGCCTTGAAGACAGACTATCATCTGAACTGTCTTCTGTGTGGCGTCATGTGTGTTAAAAAAAAAAATCCCTCTGAGAAGCTGTGAAGACGCCCTGGTGGGGGGCTTTCTGTGGACATTATACACACATGGGTCTCTTTCATTTGGAGTTTCTATTATTTCTCTGGGTGTTTCTATGGTTTTCTCTTAGGGGGAAACTGATGCAGCCACAAGGTTAAATATTACCTACCACATTTATGTTGCTACAGGTACCATTTCATTCAGCAAGGTCAAAAGGTCATGGACTAAATTGATCGCCTATCAGTGGATCTGTGAGAGAAAGCCATTTGTGATGGGAAATCCATTTTTAATTGAATTTATGCATCTGCTCTCCTTTTGAGGACTCAAGACAAATTTTCCTGTCAAACAGGAAGTCAGTTCGTTCTCATTACTGTGCAGATTTACTGATATTTGCGCCACACAGATTGCCTTTGATCACAGAGAGGTATTAACATTTACCGTTGCCCACCCTCTCAAGGGCAAACAGGTCGTATCTCTTCAAAAAGAGAGGACAGGCATCCACGTCTTGGATATCTCTGTATTTTACTCACTTGCCTCGAGGGATGAAAGCTTTCCAGAAGTTCATGAGCTTCCCCTCCTCAGATGGGGCCCACCTTGTTTCTCTAGACTAACCAAAGCCGACGAACCATGACACACTCTGGAGACAGTACAAATGCAAGCGGATGGGGAATTCTAGCAACTCTATAAAGCCCAGTTCCTAGATAAAGGTATCAGGCAATCCCAGGTAAGAGGTCCTAAAACTGTGAGAGATTAAAGGAAACAGTCAACATTTTTGGGAAATGAGCTTATTTGCTTTCTTGCTGAGGAGATTGATGCCGCTCTAATGTTTGTTTGCTAAATCAGCAGGAGGTTTGCTTAGCTTAGCAGTTAGCCTGGCTCTGTCTAATGGCACCAAAATCCACCTACAACCAAATTCAAAGCGCAATAATTAGCACGTTTGTTCTGAAGTGTAAAAATCACACGGCCAGGTTAGCAGTTTCCCCGTTTCCAGTCTTTGCGCTAAGATAAGATTTTAAGAGGTATCAATCTTCTCATCTATTATTCGGCAAGAAGGTGAGTAACCATGTTTCTGACAACTATTTCTTTAATTGCTCCACGACATGCTTTCTGATGTCTTGGCAAAACTGTGAGGTTCTCCATGTGTGAAGTCCTGAGGTGGTAATGAGCGACTATTGTGATGATTTCAATGCATCAAATTCTGCTGTCAAATTCTCTTCAATGAGCCGGTACTGACACAATCCTTTTCTAAATATTTCCTTTGTACATCCAGCCTGGCTTGACAGGCAGTGTACTGTGACACATTGTGAGATGGATGAGCCTCAAGCATGTTCCCAGGTTGTATTGCACCTCTTCTGAAGTGCTCCAAAGCCTAATTCCTCTTCCAGGCCTGTGGGGGTGGGGGGATGGGACCCTGCGCCCTCAGTCCAATCAGTCTCTCAGCAAGCACACAAAGGTCCTGCTGCTTCTACAACTGGAAACTTGGCTTAATGGTGAGGAGGGCAAATTGCAGGACTGGAGTCAATTGCATTTAATTTCAATCAGGAAATTCAGCTGGGCATCTTTTTCAGCCCAAATGATGAAACACATTACCTTGTTATGTCTAATTTAATTTCAAACCATAGCTAATTGGATGAAAGTCTGATGGTGACAGGGATTTTAGCTGAAGTACTTACTTGTGCTCAAAATTGGAAATTGTCCATCTCCCCTATCCACCGGCATCATTAACAGCAGGGTGGTCACTTTGTGCTGCGACAGAAGAAGCCTCAGGCACACTGACCAGCATGGAAACAACACTGATACTAAGCTGGTGTGTTTTAAAGCAAAATATCAACATTTTGGGAAAGACTCTTTATTTGTTTTCTGGTGTAAAGTTAGATGAGAGGACTGATACCACCTTCTTGTCTGTGAAATATGAAACTACAGCCAGCCGCCAGTTAGCTTAACACACTGACTGGAAATAGGGGTATACAGGCAACCTGGCAACCTGTTAAGTCAGTTAGTTTAATGACATTTGTGGTTTTACGTGGAGTAATTACTGCACTATTTCTTCACTATGAACAATTGCTAAAGGAAAACCAGAGACATCAGGAAGTTACTGTGCCTGAACAATAAAGAGTCCAATAGTATAATCCCCTGTAAAATGGCAAATTGACGTTTTTACACTTGGGTTTCTGTACAGATTAAATAAATTAGATGTAACACATTCATTAGTCAGCTTTAGGTGGATTTTTTAACCTTTTGACAGAGGGAGGCCAGCTGTTTTCCCCATGTATTCAGTCTTTGTGCTAAGTTAAGCTAACTGGCTCCTGTCTGTAGCTTCATGTTTAACAGACAAAAAGTCCTTTCATCCAAAATGTTGAACTATTCCTTCAATAACAGCTAACTAACTAACATAACTGCTTTTTCATCCCTTGCAGATACAGGCAGCATGGCTGTTTCGATATTTAAAAGGAAAACCTAGAACATTTCTTCCACATCTTTTGTGCATGAAAAACCAACAGCACATGATCTTATGGTTTTATCTAAAGAGGCTTAGTAAAAACTGCATGTGCTTAATTGTTCAGCATTACAGCACAGAGCCCTTGTTTATGTGAACTTGGATGTCTGCTCTTATCCGGAGAAATGCCCCTGATCTGTTAGACAGAAGAAAAGGCCACCCACAGGGCAAGTAGCTGTCACTGTTGATTCACTGGGGGCTGAATTTAGTAAATTCTTAAGCAGGCTCTCTGGAAAAAAAACCCACCTACTATGGAGAAACTTTACAAAAGAGACCTCTTACATTCTCTGGCTGGAAGATTACTGGGAGGGCTGGTGCAATTATGCGTTCTCATGCTGAATGGAGTGGAGCAGAGAGTTGTAGCTAATCTGCAACTCAAACAAGAGTAAATCTAAGCTAATCAACAGCGAATTACAATGCCAGGCACAGGCAAAAACATAACAACTCGGGATGGGTGTGTGTGCTGGTGATTCATGCTATGCTTTTCAAACCATGGTGAAATACGCCCTCAGGCAGAAATCAGCTTAGTCAAAGAGCCACTCACACATTTGGAAGGAAATAAACACACAGCAATGCAAAAACAGGTATAACGTTGAAACACAGCCTTACACTGAACTGGCAGAATATCAGTCAGAGGCTGTCACAACAGCACTTGAACCATGGGGAAGGCTTTATAATAAAGGTGTTGAAAACCTTGTGTGTACCCAAATAAAAGCATAGAAGACCTGAGTGAAAACAAATGATTTCTGTAGTAGTCTGTACATGTTAGGCTGCCCAAAAGTTTGAAGTTGTACCGAAGATTTGGCATCTGCTTGTTTTTAAAGGAAGTGAAGATGCTGGCACGATTAAAAAGGAGACCTAACCCATTTCATACCAAAACTATTATTAAGGAGTACATACCTGGTCACAGAAGTTCATACAAGATCTCGGTTTGTGAGTGTAGTTCTGCAAAAGCCTCATTGTTGGAGTTTCAAAAGCACTAAAAGTGATTCAATAAAGTCAACAGTGCGAAAAATCTGGAGTAATCCTGCAGGATTTATCTTAATACGGTAAGTTAAGTTAATACAATACTGATGATGTACAATCATCTTGAAGCATCTTTGTGATAAACAAGAGTGGAATTAATAGCTGAGGGGGCAGAAAGTTGCCTCCAATAATATCTAGGGAGAAATTAAGACTTTACATTGCCTGCAATTGCAAAAATAGTGATCTACAACAAGTGAGGTTAATTTACAAAAATCCATTTAAAGTTATAATCCTTAAGATTTTCATCTTATCAAACCCTTTTTTATTATAAGGAATGCATTTACATTAATTAGTTACCTTTCTATATTAGTTTGTATTGTCAGTGGTTGAGTTCCTGACCCGGATTGAAATGTTGTGCAGATATTCAAAAGAAGGAACACAAACTGGATATAATTTGGAAGACAAGAGCCGGTGCATGCACACATGAAGATACAAGTTATCCTTTATTGATCCCCGTAGGGAAATTTATTCTCTGACATAATCTGGTGGAGGGAAACAGCCGGTAACAGGCATTTTGAACAGGAAACTGATTTTTGTGCCAGTACCAGAAAAGCTACAGTGATTTATAAGACATCATATTTTCATTACAGCTTATACCGTACCTTTAAAGAAACCAGTGTTCACAAGGGAGCACAGACGCAGGTGAGACAACCCATGCTGTATCCTTGCATTTGAAAAAAAACCCCAAGGCTTTTCTGGGCGTGATGCTACATGTACGGGAGAGTAGATGAAATGCCATCCAAGAAATTTAGGTCCAATAATAAGTCCACGAGTCTGAGGGTGGTTTCTACTCCCTTGAGGCAGGATTTTACAACTCTGAAAAGTTTTCATGGCAGCAATAATTCTTTCCTCCCACTCAGTGCTTGTGAGGTAAACAACAGAATTAGCACAATGCTTTTTAGAGACTACAAGGTATGGAATGTGCACATGCATGTATTTGATTAGTCTAAACAGTGTGTTGCTGGGTGATGTTGGATTATGCACACAAGCCAGGATCAACTTTTATGCTTGACAAATTTTAATTGGAATAAGAAAAGCACAAAATGTAACGTCAGATCATTTTATTTCTGCAAAGAATCAAATACAGACAAAGCAGACTTTAGAAATTGGTCAAAAAGATTATATATCAATGTACTGTATACTTTGAAGCAATATTCTTTATCAAAAATGCAAATGCCAGTGATTTAAAACAGAAACAGAGCTGAAATTGATAATATGTCCGCATTGATAACTCCTGATACAATGTTGGGACAACCCAATGGAGAATGTGACAATCATTATAGAACATAATTTTCCATGTTCTCGTGAGATCAGACTGTTTTTCTTCCTCAGCTTCTCCTCTCACGTCACTCTGCAGCTGATGGGACCAGCCCCTTCTTGGCACCCTGGTGGTAGTGACTCTCCAGCTTCCCTGCGAGAGAAAGGGGGTGAAAGGGAAGGGTGGGAGGAGAGAAAAGAGGAAGGGATGAATCAAAACACCATCAAAGGGACAGAGTGACCTTTCTGAGAGCTCAAGGCCCGCTGATTAGAGGCGGCTTCGGATAGACAGTGGAGAGAAAGAGAGACGCACAGAGCGAGAGAGAGACAGACTGAGAGATGATGAGGTAAAAGGCCAATGAGACCTTTTATTCAACGACAAAGAGCGATTAGACCACAGCCTTTGTTGGCAGCAAAATCAGGTGGCTTTTAATTCAGCATATAGACATTCAGTATAATCCATTGGTAACAAAGACCACAGACAGAGAGGATGATAATGTGTGCTGTTAGTAAGAAAAATAGAGAATAATAGTGAGCTACAAGCACCTTGTAAGGTTTTTAGGTCTTAAACAAATAACATACACACAACATTACAACAACACAACTCAGTCACACACATTACTCAATACATTCATTGAGTAATGAATTGAATGGCACTGTGGTAGGGGCAGCAAAATACAGGATTTCACCATAAGATAGAACAGTGGATTGTATAAAGGTTGTTTGTTCTGAAAGGAGACAAATACTTTGTACTCTGTATTAAAAGTCAATTTGAATTTTAAGGTTTTGAGTGAGGTGTTTAATGTGTTCAAAACTTCTATGCTCTTGTGAAATTCAAACATTTGGCCTTTTTGGAGTTTGGAACAAAGAGTTTCAAATGAACAGAGGACTGGAGCTCGTCAAAATCAGGCTGATTTGCGCAAGGAGCATACAAAATGGTATCGTCAGCATAAAAACGGACACTGCGATGTTCAGTTGGAAAATGAACATAATTTATGTATGCAGTAAATAGTAGTGGGAATGTAACAGTCAAGGATTCTTTCATTAATACTTTTGGATTTTGTAGCTGAACCAACTAACGGCACCTGCCAGAACCTGCACGAACTTGCAGCTAATTAGCCGACTACCGTCTCCAAACAGAAGCCTCCATTGTTCTGAGAATTTCCACGGTTATAATTTGTTGCTCGCTAATTCATGTGAACCTGAGATGAGAATGTTTACAAAGATAAAAAACAGCTGAGAATCTCAACGAGGGCTTTCTATTTATACAAATGCTTGTAGCTATGGTGTGCAAACAAAACCCCTGCAGCCACTGACCGGAGCTGACCTCCTAATCTACTGTAACAGACACTCTTTTCTATCAACACAGCAATCCCAGTATCAACCACATTTCAAATTCCTCCATTAGAGCTAATTCTCACAAACTACGGCCTGCTGCTTTGTCCTTCTCTGTGCAAAACAACCTCTGCTGGGTTTTGATAACCATGTTGACCCTTTCCTTAACTGCAAGGCACATAATAACCCTGTGTCTTTCTGCCTAACACAAGACTCCTGCTTGTCAAACCACCACATTAGCTGGCTGTTTTCCCCTTGGCTGAGGCAAGGGAAAAAATGATACAAGTGTGACAGGCAGGGGTGGTGGTTGTCACTTGTGCTTTCTTTTCATGTTGTCACGTTATGGCTGAACTCTGTGGGTAGCAGCAGCACAAACAAGGTGTTTAGGAGAAGTGCTGTTTGCTCACCATTTCCAAGGCTGCCTCAATGGCTGTCAGTGTCCTTCTGTTCTGCCAGGAGCAAGTGCTGCTTAGGCATGGAAATACCTCTGGAATTTGTGGGTGAATGCTGCCAAAAGTTTATCCAAGATTACTTTAATGATAAATCCAACATAACAGAAATGCATCATTCTTGCTTCCTTTTGGGTGTTGTGCGAGTGAGAGCTGGAGTCAGTATTGTGGAAAATTGGCGTTGGCAGTTTTCCTTGTCATGACATAGTGACATTTCTGTGAGATGTTGTGTATCGGCATGAATGGAAACAAACTGATTCAAAACAAGCAGTCACGGAATAAGCATTTAGCATAGGCTGCACAATATGGTACAAAAAAGTCATATTGCGATTATTTTGACAGATAGTTCGATATGGTTCACGATTAGTTGGAATGATCATTTTATGATTTCATTTTTCACTGAAAAAATGACTAAAATCATGAAGATGTGACATCTGTTGGGATCTGTAGTACCAAAGAAACATGTTTTCTTACATTTGTAGAACAGGATTTGTAGGCCAGGGCATCTCTTCAGAGCTAGAGTACTTAATTATAATGCAGCTGTCTTATATTTTACCTTCATCAAACAATTGCAGCTTCTTGCGATTTGGATAATGATTTTGATTAATTGTGCAGCCCTGATTTAGCAGTTGCACTCATTTGGCCAAAATACACTGTTTAGAAAATTATTTTTTTTCTCTAGATAGCTATCGCATTTTTTGCAAGCTTTGCAGCTACTATAGTTTCTCCTACATGCTAAGAAGGCTGAGCTGTAGTAAAATGGTTGCAATCTGCATCTTCACTGCTAGATACCACTGAATCCTACACACTGTTGCTTTAACAATTCACAACAAAAGGCTAAATTGTTCATGTATTTGCAGTGCTTGATTTTGATCTACCACCTCATAACAGAGTTGCAATACCATACATTGATCCCAGTAGTGCTGATAAACTCATACCACATTATGTTAAAAAAGGTGCAGTAGCGATACATATTAAGATTTTCTTACATGACACTTTCACAAATTACCTCAAAAGCTCTACTTAGGAAGGATGCATGAATTTATGTTTTGCCCAACTGGGAGCAGAGCAACAAGCTGTAAACACAACACTGACATATTATCACCTTATAAAGTTGTTAAACACTTGCCTATTCACACTTCTAGCAGCCATGAGGCAACATTAGCATTTATTCAAAGTCATCACCACCTGGCAAATGTAAGTTCAATATCCACTGTGTATTTGTCTTCAACTCCTGAGAGAAATATTTGGCTCTTTAGCTGCTAAATGCTCCACTATGTTCACCAGCTAGTCGCCAAACTGTGTCTGTCTGCCATTAAGTACTCGGCAGGTGGCTTACAGTCAGTTTTTAGAGCCTTTTCTCTGACAACAGCTGACTGCTGTGGCCGAAAATGCGCTCTGAGAGCGGTGAGAGTGAACCAAAGCAGCTGGGGTGGTAAAAATAACACGACAAGGTTAATATAAAAATATCAGTTAAATAATCTTCTTTGTTTGATGCTTTGGAGTCTTTTTAACAGATGTAGTAATCTGAGTGTAGACACTGTTAGTCTGCTTCCTCAGTGTTAAGCCTCAGAAAGAGTTAACTGTCATGCCATTTCTGTCACCATAGCAACTTGAGAGTATTTACGCTGCCTAAAGGACTGAATGTTGGAAACCACTTAGTATTTTTTCCTATGCATGAAAACTGTTTGAGAAGTGTCCGTTTGACCATTTCCTAAACTTAATATAAATACACCCTTAAGTGAAACATAATCAGATTTTGTGCAACTGGCCACAAACAACCAAGGACAACAACAACACAGGGTACAGTAAGTGGGTCTTGTTGTCACAACTGTCAGAGGGAGTACTCTGGTTGTATGAACAAGTGAGGTTCATTATATTCACCAGGAAAGTCAATCCAGCAATGTTACATATTCCATGGGTGAAGGCGACTTTTGTTAATGGCTGTGGAGCTGCTGAGCTGTCGCATTTCAGAGTAGGTGCTGCGGAGCTGAGAGAGCTGAGAGAGCTGAGAGAGCTGGAGGGAATGCAAGTAAACGTGGGGGAGGGGGTGAGTGAAGGAGTGGGTGGAAAAAACAGAGAGACAGCAAAAATGAGACAGAAGGGATGAGGAGAGGGAGGGGTGCTTGGAGAAAGGATACAGATAGGACAGCGGGAGAGGTAGAGAGAGGGAGAAATAGAAAGGCTGGCCCATCGATTGGCTGAGATAATTTCCCATTGATTGCTGCACTGTTTGGAGATTGCTGGAGAAAGGTTTATTGCCCACATGCTGCAGCTGGGGAGGAGGCCATAAAATAAGCACAGGTTGTCTGCAGAGGGCTAGCTTTCCATCATCAAGCCCGTAAAACACACTCCTGAACACACACTCAGCCACACAGATGCTCATACATACACTTGGATACCCTCCTTACATATTCATATGTATATGACTGCATGCATACTATTCACATTATAGACTGTGGAGGACTACAGCTCATTGCTGATGGAAAGCGCACTCGCATAATCCCTTGAAAATCCAGGGCCAGTAGTGCAAAGAGTATTTATTAGTCTGAAATACAAGTCCATTGACATTCTCTCTGACATCAATAACATGCAGGTCCATCCACTTCCTTGTAGTAATAATCACAAGAATAATTGGCTGGTTGCTGTTTCTCTTTCTGTGAGAGTAACTGACTGCCTACACACTGAAGAACAAAAAGGCTGAATTTGGTATTCTAGGTTTATTATGCAGGTGCATTGGGACCGGTGTGTAATAAAAAGATATAACATCTATGCGTAGACACTTAACCACATGTTGATACACCTTCTGATGACACACTTTGACATGATGAAATTATTTCATGCCTACAAATGATGACACAGAAAAGGAAAGTTAAAAGTGGAGCACCACTAGCTCTGTGATTGAATGTAACACCTTCCACAGTATCTGTTACATTGATTCCCACTGGGCTCTCACAATAACCAATTCAGAGTCTATCACAAGTATACTGCCTGGGAGAGTAGAAAGAAGTTCAGAGTGGATTTTACACGTCTGCATTTTATTGGAAAGCTCAAATGACCTGATGAATCTTTAATTCACTCCTTCTTTCAGGGTCTGGTAGATAAAGTTTAAAAATGTTTTCTCTGAACTTAAATCAGCAATGTGTTATGGACCGTCTACATATAACACATTTTATATCTTTTAAAAATAGGAATAAATGTATATTTTCATTTTTAAACAAGACTAACAGTTTACAGCTATGCTATGTGAGGCTGTTTAGGGCTTTATGCTAAATGACAACAATAGCATGCTAACATGCTCACAATGACAATGCTAATATGGTAACGCTTAGCTCGTTAGTATGCAAACAATTGCTAATTAGCACTAAACACAAAGCACAGCTGAGGTCAATGGGAATGTGATTAGCTTTGCTGGAGTTAAAATTCAAACTGAGATGAATACAATACAATACAGACTAAAATACATTCCTCCGGGCACCATGAAGGTCTGTTCAAAATTTCATGGCAATCCATCCAGTAGTTGTAGCAATATTTCAGTTCAACCAACCGACCAACCGCGATCCCAAGAGCCATACCACTAGCTTGGCTAAAAAAGGTCAAGTCATTTCCTACAACAGCTGGGTACTCTAGTTTTTAGCAGAGTTACTGAACAGGATAAAACATTGTTACTATTTTCAGTGTTGGATTAATATACATTGGGTGTTCTAGTGAGTATCTGGTGTATGTTGGACCGACTCAGATTAAGGAGTCAGTGCCCACGTTCGTTATATAGAACACAACATGTGGCTCATCGGTGTGGTTTTAATAGCTCTGGACAACAATGGAGATCTTTGAAGCAGAGGACTAATCTGTATCAGACTTTAGCTACACAGGCTGTATTTGTTAGTAGGATCAATTTATTTTTCATTTAGCTCTTTTCATGTGATTTGTTTGCAGTAACAAAAGTATTGCCAGCCTTATCCTTTTACACATAAAAAGAATTGAGTGTACTTATGTTAACAAAGCTGCAGCAGTCAACATAAAATGTTTGCTAAATGCTAAAATGTTTCTGAGAAATCACATGTGGCAGTTGTATTTCCCATATTTCAGTAAGCACGAAAGGTCCATTGGTTTTGAAGATGAAGTGAAAGGGCTCCCAGTTCATGATAAATCAAATAGGTTTTTTGAAAAGGCTTCAATCTGACTGCCACTGCCCTTCTATCTTCTTTTCCTTATCTGGCCTCAGCTTAGTACACCTCTAGCTGAAGTCATTCTGCATGTGAAACCAAGCTGACAGCCTCGAGCACTGCAGGAAAGTGGATGTGTACAAAACCCTCGGTAGCCAGGGGAGAACAGCGAGAGAGGAGGGGAAAAACTGCCTGGATTCCCATCTTGCTGTTAGTCACACCTAATTTACATTCCCTTCCTGTGCTGCCGAGCTGGTGAATTTACAAGTGGATAGAGAAGGTGCTGTTTGAGACTTGTGTTGGCATGCTGTTTGCAAGGGGTTAGGGAGAAGCATGAACCATGCTTCCCACTGCAGAGAAAACAGTCTCTCTCCATCTCTTGGTCCAAACCTCCCTGCCTGAAGCTGTTCTCACAGACACTGAGGAGCTGTAATGGCTGAGTGATTTCTCCAACCAACAGCGCACTGTTGAACCGGTTTAGTCACGCACATGACAGTTCATCACAACTCGCTAGAGAACCAGTGTCTGACAAGTCGAGGAGATGTGGGGCAGTGAGGACATGGTGATAACTGCTTTATTATATCAGTGCTCTCAGAAATCCCATGCAACTAGAACACGGATTGTACCTGCTATCAGTTCATTAAGCAAGTTCTTTATTTGCCTGGCTTTATTTGAAATAATGTGTTTTGTGTTTAATAGCAAAGTTTGAATAAATATGTAGTCGAAGATAAATGAGATCTTAACAGATTAATTAACAGCAATTTAAAATTTCTTTTAAAAATCTGACTATTAAGTCCAAGTCTCTATAATTAGCATTCATTAGCAGTGTATAAACATTATAATGTAGCTGTAAGCAGATTAAAGTGTTACTGTATTTGTCCACAACTATAACGAGTCCTGTGCACACCAATATTGGAGGTTGGTGTACTAACAAAATTAATGAATGACAATATGGTTAAATACAATTGTAATAATATAAAATGTAGAATTGTTGACAAATACTGTACATTAGTAAACACTTAAAATGACCTTATGTCTTCTTACAACTACATTACTGTGCATCATAAACAGTTTATTAAGTGTTACCAGCTCATTTGATGACTTGCTAATGCCTTTATATCAATCATAATCATCTATAGTCAAATAGTATCATTAGTAGCGTTTCAGTGATTTTGCAATGGAAAAACAAATGGCCATTAAATTGTAGTGGCAGCAGCCTCAAGTCGAGAATACTATATACTAAAACAGAACAGGGTTGGGCTTTGAGACATCCTTCATGTCAGGAAATTAAAGCTGTAAAATATTTATTAGAGCTGCTAAATTCGTAGGTGGGTTGAGAAGCCGGCTGTCATTTGCTGGCACAAGACTTCAATAACCAGGAGAAAGAAAATAATATTTCTTGCATTTAATGGTAGCACAAAGGTTGCTGTATTCGCTGGTGTGTATTTAGTACCAGATGTACAATTCTGATTGAAAAACGCTGTGTGGTGGTGAAAGAGAAAGTCTGCATTGCTGCATATCTTTCCTGGTGTTTAGAATTTGATTATATTTTCAGTCTCACTTCTCCTGCCTCTCCTCTGAAAGCAAAATGACTCAATCACTACCACAGTGGCAAAAGTAGCAAAAAAAAGAGCCTGTTTTCTTTCCAATAAGCGAGCTGACAGACTGTCAGAACAGAATGTCGTCTTTGACGTATATATATTGGCCTTGCAGATTATGGAGTGAAGCTGATATTTGTAGAGTTAGCAGTTAAAGCAGTAAAACATCCTGACAAGCCAGACATATCTGAGTATGTTTATCCTTTAACAACGTCAGTGTTCAAGGGCCTGTAGGTGAAGACTAAACCCTTAACTGCTCACTAACTTGTTCTGGTCAACTCCCAAATGTGAATCTTTGTACATGTTTGATTGGCAAGCAGGTTTTGCTCTAAATAAACTACAATTCTATGCTCAGCAAATATGAGCCAAACTAAAATGCAAACTCAGACAGAGCGAAGTGCAGCTTGGGCAAAGTAAATGTTGTGTATATAATGGGCACCTACAGTTAAATAACTGAGTTCCCACCCACAGAGCTAAACAATACACATATTGTGATTATTTCGTGGGAAAGAAACCTGTTGGCAGTAATCAATCAAATTGTGTGAGAGTTAGACAATGGTGTCACACAGTATACATATTGATTACTTGCTGGAGCCTGTTCTGTGTGTAAAAATAAATACATTAGCCTACATTAAATGAGACTGCGGTTCTGTTTTCAAAACTTTTGAGGACTCGGTCAATGATCATTACTGAGGCTACTGTTGACAATTTTGTCCAATTATGGTCACGTTATATTTACAGGCCACAACAGAAACTCAACGCCGGATATAATGGACCTGATGTCATGGCTCCCATCTGTAGTCACTTGGCTGTAGCAAATGTATTTGCTTCACTCTTACCACACATTTAAACTACAAATGTACATGATAAACAACTACCAGGGGACCATTTCGTATATACGCATTTATTTTATCTCATTCATTTTATTTAAACTAATTATTTTCTTTTTCTTTATGATTTGTGTTTACATTCTAAAAATACAATCCTTTACCTTTTATTTCATCTATCTTACATCTATGAATGTAAATTAATATGTTTTTATTAATCTTTTATATGGATGAAAATAAGCATTGACACAATTGTATACTGTATATGTATAACTTTCTGCAACTCAATAAATAAATAATAATAATAAAATAAATATTTGAAAGAATTTCCTGTGGAGCTGAACAACCAGGAAAGCTCAGCTGATGTGTGAACAGTTTAAAGTCTGTCAGCCAAAGAACGTAGGACGTCATTGACAGTCAATCAGATATCCTGGCAAGTGCAAACTGAAAGTTTATTGCAGCTGTCCAGTCCTCTGGAAATATGGAATAAATGTTCTAAAAACAGCTTGGAGCTTAGTTTCGTCAGTTTAAGAAGTTAATATTCATCATAATTTTAGCTTGTACGATCTTGGACTCTTAATATTTTATTCTGGGCTTATTTCTGCCCTAAGCTTCCCTACAACACAATACTAAAGCTGTAAAAATACACGATCTCGATGTTTGAAGCTCTGCTTGAGACTGCAGCACGTACCCAAAAAGAAGCTTCTTGCTTTAGTCATAATAAACAAAGTTGCTCACTGAGCTGAATGTGGGTTGCTGGCAAGACAGTGTAACTTTTGAAAGTTGAAATGGCATTATCATTGCAAATGAAAAGTTGAACTCACAAACAGTAAAACGCGGCTCACTCAGGGGTTTTGCTGCTACAGCCTTACTTACTTGCTTACAGTAGAGCTTTAGATGTTACTAAGCTAACATTAATGGCAGAATGTATAGACTCATAAAAAAAGAGTCCCTCTCAATCATCACTTATGACCCAATAGAGGCGTGTGACGGCATCTGCATCTGCGGAGAGCCTGCTCTGTGCCTGTATTTTCTTATGTTGCTGTGTTCAGCAGTGTAAACCTTTGGGCAGTGGGTATGTAGCCCCCAGCCAATAACAACACACAAGGGGTGAGGGCGGGACACTATAAAAACGTAGCACCAGCTGCCAGATCATAAGCACACATCCAAGAAGAAGCTATGGAAACGGCAGACACAGCGTGTGCCACTGAGCCGGGGAGGTGGGGTCAACTTTGAATGCTGTGTTTAAAAAATCACAATCGACAAATGCTACTCATTCTGCTTTAAAGGGCTAGTGAGCACTCAAATGTACTTAAAATGTTGGCCCAAAATGGTAAAGTAAAATTGACTACAGGGGAATCTTTGTTATTATATCTTATTGAAGTTAATTTAGAATTTTTGATTTAAAGGTACAATGTGTGGAGTTGAATGGCATCTAACGGTGTAATTGCAGACTGCAACTTACTCGCTTAAACCCCCCTTTCCAAGGGCAAAGGAGAAACTATGCTGGCCCCAAAATGCACAAACAACGTAACCTATTTAGAGCCGGTGATTGGGTTTGTTCCTTCCGGATCACTGTAGAAACATGGCGGTTCAACATGGTGGCCTTCAGCGACCTGCGGTGTCTGTAGATAAAAAATTCTCATTCTAAGGTAACAAAAACATAGTGATTATTGATTTTAGGTAATACACTAATGAAAACATACCTATGAATATTATCTTCCATTTCTGTCAATCGATCCTCGGTATTGTTAACATGGACTTTAACGCATTCCTGTTTAGTGGTAAGTGCAGAATGACAAATTGTTTTAAACAAATTATGTAAGGAAGCAGAAAGAAGAAATTCTTAGATTTTACAGTTTTGCTTGGATTTCGCTCGCATACCAGTTCCTGTTGAATACAAATGAATGAGCAGATGGATCTTCCTTCTGGAAGCCATGTGTTACATGTCCTACTCTGTCACAGCACCATTGATGCCTGACTCTTTCTTTTGAAGAATGCCGTTAGTTAAACATCACCAGTTTAAAAGCAACACTGGCCCTGGCTTTTCGAGCACAATCACTGGGAAACCTGTAATGACGGAGCGAGGTCTATCTGTTACTGATGTTCCCTAACAGAGAGAGCAGGTTTCCCCTGTGGCAATGAGTGATTCTTGAAAACAGGTCCAGAGCCTCACAGCTTATCAATCACTGCTCTAACAATATGCTCGGTGGGTGTTTGTTATTGAGAGGACTGGAGCATCAAGGGAAATAATTCACATATTATAACACATTTCTTTTAATTCTCTACAGATATTTTCTAAATAAAGCTCTGGATTTGACTAAAATAGTTTTGGAAATTTTCAGAACAATTTAATTCAGATCTTTCATCACTTTGTGTTGCATTTTGGAGAGAATTTTATTGAGGCTGTATGTGGTGTGAAAGAAAGCACATGTTTCTGTTATTTGTGCCTTTCAAGTAAATTTTACTGCCAGGGCCACCAGGTTCTGATTTTCATTCACAAACGGCAAAAACAGAGAAGTCAGCTGGAGACAACATGAGCGCTACAGATGAAAATGAAATCAGTTCTGTGCACTGTGCCACATCTTGTTGAAAGTATAAATATATTGTAGGATCAGGGGCAGGAACTCTCTGTGTTTTATGGATCTATTTAGCATTTCCCCACAGAACTGTGTCTGAGCATTAATGTTTTCCTTTGTCCTGACTAGGATCCCAGTGAATATAAAGACTCTAGGCTGTTGCTTAAACAAATTGAATTTCTAATTCACTTACTGGATCCAAATATTCTGGCTTTACGCTCTACTAGAGAGATACAGTTAGGATTTTATCTAAACCAGTCCTGATTCTGATTTGCCTTAATTTTTCCAAGACTTGTCAATCAATGTAATAGAGAAAAAGCTTGTGACACTTTGGATTTGAACGCAGCGTGATACACAGAATACAGAAAGCAATGTTTCTGATGTATTATAATAGAAATATTATTGTTTTGATTGTACATTTCTCCATATAGCTTATATAAGACTGAATATGGTTAAATCTTAAAGGGTTAAACTGAGTTTAACCAAGAATACAATAATGTAATAATGTCTCAAAAAGATCCAGTGAACATAACAGTGTTTACATTTTCCCTATATCACTACACTCCATCATGTATTATTCATGGTGGCTAGACCACACAGAATAATTCAGAAACCATACTTGACTCTCAAAAATCCAGTTTTAACCAACTTGAATATAACAAGAAATCTGCCTGGTTATCAGTCACATGCAACTTTATAACAGTGATTTTTTTCTTAAGAACACTGTCGAGGTAAGTTGTTCCAAAGATGTGAATGTTAATGACTTCACAATCATTAAAACAGCTTAACCTGGTTGCCAAACTCACAGTGGTGAGATTATTCATTGCACTTCTTTCATATGAAAGCTGAGCATCACGCTATTATAAAAACACTGCACAATTTTGGCTGCAACTCAAAAGATAATTAGAGAAAAATGAGACTCATCAATCGTTTAAGCAAATGCCTAAATACTACATATGTTTATGTTCAAGAGACAATGCCTTGTACCGATTGTAGGAATTCTTACTCTCTGTCCATTGGGAGCGAAGGAGGGACTAGTGTGATGTTGTTAGACATCAGACTTTGACATGTAAGAAGAAATCGCTGTTTGCTACCCGTGAGGGCATAGACAGTCAAAGCTGGTCAATGATTGTTGTCAACTGCAGTCAATGATCGCTTCCTAACCTTAACCAAGTTGTTATGTGCCTAAACCTAATCAAACCTTCACAATAGTAGTGTCAAATTACTAAAATGACTTTGTTTGTGCAACAGTTATTAAAGATTAGGAAGGTACTTACAAACGATATGGTGATTCCACATGGCGGACTCCACTGAAGGCAACCCGCAGTGTGGGTAGATAAAAAACGTCTCATTTTAAGATAACGAAAACACCACAATTACTATATTCAGGTGATAATACACAAATGAAAACCTACCTATGAATATTATATTACATTTATGCCAATAGATCCTCCTAAATGTTACACACTGGACCTATAATTTAGATGTTTTTTTACACCAAAGCACATAAGTACAAACAAGTAAAATACTCAGTTATGATGTTTGTTGATAGCTACACACTTTACAAGTCTCAGCTGGTACAATCAACTGTTGTTAGTTTGCAATAAAAATTCTGGTGATGAGAAAATGTTGTATCCCGATCAGACTTCTCACCACCCTAGAGGGAGCATTCACACGAGTGAAAATGAGGGCAGTCATCCAGAAAATTTTCTTTTCTCCTTTAACATTAGCTTCTATCGCATCTTCTTGTAAGAACATGTTGTCACCAAAACCCCAACACGAGCAGATACTCACTCTGATACAAACTCTGAAAGCCCTGTAACTGCGTGTTGTTAAACAGCTGTCGAATCTCACCAATTACAACAGGAGAGTTTTCATTTAACAGAATTATACAAACAACTGCTAATTACACCGAGATAAGAATGTTAATCCAACAGAGTGAAACCAGAACTGACTGCGTAGAAATGCTTCAAAGGCAACTGGATTCACTGTTGAGCACTTGGTTTTTGAAATGTAACTCTTTTGAGTTTGAGTTTTTTGTTTTTATAAAAAGTGCAATAAAATCGGACCTAAAACTGAGTGGCCGATTGACAGAAAATTTATGTATTTTGATCACAGAATAATCATTTATGTCTGTTTTTTAAAGCAGAATTGCCAAAAATGCTTTCCAAAATACCAGGAAAATTAAATCTTTATTCACACAAGTGATAAAACACAAACCTACTAGGACTACAATTACACGTCCTTTATGCTTAATTGTGGACAAATTGGGTGTAATGTCTGCAGTGTTAGCTTTTCATTCCTGCTTCAACACTACATCTCCATTTCTTACAATTCCATTTACAATTCATCCTCGAGAGACAAGAAAACCTCTTGTCAGGCTACACACACTCGGGCGCAGAGGGCTTTAAAAAGCTACTTAAATCCTCAGTAGCCACAATGTCAAAGGGACAAAATATAAAGTGTAGCCCGCTTTTTTTACAGCCGCGATGGGACTCTGAAAAGGTGAATACAGCCGTGTTATTAAAAAGGGTCCTTATAAAGCGGCCTTGGCCACATCTAATTAGAATGTAAATGTAGTGTGGGCTGGGGATGGATCACACAGGATAGACATTGGCATTTAGATTATGCTGAGACTAGATTACTGATGACACTGTGTGTTGGTGAGATAGCCTTTTTGAGAGCAGCATGGCAACTGACTAATTGTGTTTCACCACTAGCAATGTAGGCCGTTGCTGTTCTATCGCTGGTAATTAACAAGCAGGGAGGGAGAGGTACATTGTTGCGTGTGCACAATACAAACAGTCTTTCGACAACACCAAGACTAAAACACACACATGCAAGAGTATTGCACACACTCAGGGCAATCTTACACCTCTTGCACCTTGTACTAGATTGAAAGAATGCACTAAGCCTAGTCTTGAAGCTGCTCAGTAGAAATCCTCTCACCTCCATGGAATTCCTCAGTGAGGGCATATGCCATGAACACAGCAGCTAAGACCAAACAAAAAAAAACAAAGACAGAATGGAGACAGCAGAGAGAGAAGGAGAAGTGGTGGTGGCGGGGGGAAGAAACAGAGAGGGAGGGAAGAACAGAGAGGGAGGGTGAGTGCAGAAAGAGGGAGAGAGCAGAATGGAATAAATTGAAGCTGATCTGGTGCTCTGCATTCTGAGGAGGCTGGATTTGCATATCTGTGCAGCGGTGCAGAGGGAGAAATGTGTCGGTGCTGACAGCAAGCTGAATATCTTAAACCTCCGCTGACACCCCTGCAGGCACTCTCTTCTCGCATACACTGATACACGGTGGAAGGAACACACTCACACACAATCACACTAACACACACACACACACACGCTAGACTTAAGGTCAGGAGATGGGAAGCTTTGTGCATTGCTTTGTTCCTGCACAGTGATGTACAGTAGCGCTTGTTGTTTAGCAGTCAGCTCAAGTACAAGACTCATCTCGGGGGAAAGGACCCAGTGAGGCAGACCATTCTCTGATGCGACATAACTATTAATATGTGTGTATATGTATATGTATATGTATATGTATTTATATGTATATATGTATATATATATATATGTATAT
>NW_023339663.1:6546292-6546486 GCF_004916995.1 Morone saxatilis
AATGAGCCATTTGAAAATCAGACTCTGTTCTATTGGTGGCAGCTACACCAAAAAATCAATTTAGAGCAAAGCTAACAACCTTTTTTTGTTTTTAGGGAAATATGTGGCAAAATAACAGAAGCAAACCAATAATCTATTGTAACTTTGAATATACAGTGTAAATATGATACCTTAAATCTAATCAGAATCAGAAT
>NW_023339663.1:6546586-6546708 GCF_004916995.1 Morone saxatilis
TGTATATGTATTTATATGTATATACATTTCTACTTTATTGCATGTAGTAGCTTGAGTTATAAATACTGTATATTACTTTTGGACTCAACAGCTACACGTACAGTTGCACTTCAAATACTGGG
>NW_023339663.1:6546937-6577732 GCF_004916995.1 Morone saxatilis
ATACAAATATACAATTATTCAAAAAAAGTTTTGACATTTAGAGAATTTCTCTATCAAAAGGTTAAATAGTTCAACATTTTGGGGAATATGCTTATTTCTCCAATTTTTATGCTAAGCTAAGCTAATTGGCCTCTGTGGTATTGACTGATATTGATTCAAATTCAAAACATTCCTTTACAAAAAGATGCAATTTTGGACATTGCACTCTGTGGAAACAATATACTATAATTAAGTCAGCAGTGGAAACTTGGCATTCAGAGGGTACCTCTCTGTTAACAGCGTACAATAATGGTGGACCACTGTGAATCCAACCAAGCTTCATTTATGGATTTCTTTGCTGACTTCTTTGCTGATTGTGATTTATCTAACCAACTGCAGCAACTGAGAACAGCAGCAACAAACAGAGGCAACTGAACACAGAGTACAATAGATTCTCATTATTGATTTTGCAGCACTCTCAGAACAAAATGACAGATATGTTAATGCACCTTGCTAAATAATTTAGTAAACCCTGATACTGGAATAGTTCTTGGGAATGTGCACACATGTACAGTACCTAGGCTGTGCATTTGACATTTCAATATGAATATTACCTTCTGCAGGGTCCTTTCATAGGATTATATGACAAAGCTAGCATGAGGTCTGCTCCACGTCTTTCAAATGTTTAAGATCCTCAGTGGGTGAGTAGAACAAAACCTCAGCCTCACATGTCTCAGACAAGACGTGTGAAAGGGATGATTTCTTGTTTGTGACAGTCAAATCCAAAGACGTTATACTTTGCCAGACTATCTTCATGCTGTTTATCATAAAAGCCCAGAGAGGGATTTAATTTGGCAAGTTGTGTTCTCGCATTGAAATCAACAAGAATCGGGGAGAGAACACATTTTATTTGCCTGACATTGTCTAATAGCCACCATCATTTCTGATTAATCTTACACTGCTCGAGGATTTATCTATCTGTGTGCTCCATGTGGTGTTGTACAGCTCAATAGGGAGAGAAGAGCACAAACACTGCCAGGGTTAGTGCCTCCACTCCCACTGCACATAATTCTTACTACTTTGGATGAAAGCCTGCGCCAAATGGTGTGTTTCTGTGTGGGTGAGGGTAGCAGTTCTGACAAAAATAATAACAGCTGGGCCTTTTAAAGTGACCAACACTGTTTTTCATAGTTTTCTACAAATGCTTTAGCAGCAAGTTTGTTCTCATTTTAGGTTCCTGCTAAGGTGCTGGAGTGCCCATGGCTAACATTATGACCAGCAAATATCAGAGGAATCTCTTGGGTCTGGTTAAGTAGCTCATTAAGCTCAAGGTTAAGTTAGCTCAAGGTTATGTTTGGGTCTCTACAGGCTGGCTGTCTGTAGAGTGAGAGGAAGAAAAATGCTGATGGGCCTGTCAAATGTCAAAATGTATCCTGTCTAGTGATGGGTGAGAAATAGTGAAGGAGAATGTGAATTTGTGAGAAATACTGTATGTATGACAAAGTGTATATAGTTGTTACTGTGTGTGAGTATGTTGGGGAGGGGGTGAGTGGAAGCAAAGGCAGCAGTAATACAGTGGACTTAGTCCTTGGCATGCCAGAGGCACGATGACATTGATCCAGCAAACCTCTCTCCATCACTCTCCCTGACAGAGGTAACTGGATTGTTCATAAAAATGGAAATTGAGCCATGTTATTCTCATGCGCACAGGCAGACACTCGGCACACAGCCAGATTCATCCAAAAATAAATGTACCTGCACATGGGTGTGCACAAATAAGGTGTGCAGCTCGACAGAAAAGCTTGTGCATATATATACGATTCATTAACATTATGGTGACGAGGACTTCCAACAGTTGAGGGAAACCTATAGTGTTGTTTGAACATAAATGTACATATACAAACATTTCCTCCACCAGTGCAACCCTCTGTTGTTCAGGCAAAGAAACACTTCAAACAGATGCAGAGCAAATAAACAGAGGCAGCTGGGGGGAAGGGGACACAGGGTGAAGGAAGTAAAGCCCTTTCCTGATTAACAGTTTGCTGTCACATGCATTATAATACTTGAAGAGGCTAACATTTCAATAGAGCATGGGTGGCTGTGGAGGTGGGTGGGGTTGATAATTACGGCAAATATGCCACAACATGCAATTAGCTCTCCTATATGCATCGTTTGTTAGCTTAGCAGTGTTCTGTGTCACAGGCTAATTACCCACAACCACTGTAGGCATGTGACTGTGAGTGTGCTAAAGCCCTTTCATCATTATTTCAAAAGCTGTGGCAGGCATGGGTTACATGTTCATGTCTATTTTATCGGAAAGTTATAGCAGATGAGTTTCTTTGTAGAAATCA
Source organism: Morone saxatilis (assembly GCF_004916995.1). NCBI lineage: Eukaryota > Metazoa > Chordata > Actinopteri > Moronidae > Morone > Morone saxatilis. Next base: position 6,549,268 of record NW_023339663.1, read on the forward strand.
TCAGAACATTGTGAATTAGTTCAATGCTCTGCTGCTTTTTTACTGTTTCATCAATGTGGACAAACTTAGAAATCATCATCTCTAAAAATAGCTTGATACTTAATCAATTTAGCTCACCCACTGTTTGTCTCCTTCAGCAATGAAGCAGGCTTAGCTGTACAGCAGCAGATGTTATTGATTTTTTTTTTAAGAGTGGGGGTGGTGAGGCACAGAGGAGGTACGGCTAATGATGGAAATTTTCAGAATGACTCCATGCTTTTACGGGGAGCTGTGTTAATGGTGGGTTCAGTCTGATGAATCGGACACGGTGCAACCTTCAGAAAAGAAGAGGCAAGGAGACGGCGTTTCAGGCAGCATCAGCACTGACGAGTTGGATTTACAAGCAGGGTTATAATTGGTGCTGCATATTCCAAGCTTGTCTGTGTCTAAGCTGAGCGTGACAGGGGCACTGATATTTACTTCACAGCGCTAATAGGATGCACTGTTGTTTCTTTTTGCTTTAATGTGTAAATATTGATGTAGTTTGTGACAAGGGAAGGGAATACAAAAGATTAGCCCAAATTCAGGAGGTATGCCTGTGGTTTACTAAAAAAAAGTTTCTTTTGAAACGTCTGAAATTGATATTTCTGATAGTTTGATATATGTGAAAAAGTAAGAAGCAAAATAATGATAAAAAATCAATTTAACAGCTAATGATATTACAGAAAATTTAATTAGATATTTTACCAGCTACAATGGTGTCAGAGACAAAGGTTTTCTGTATCATTGATGATCATTGAAGAAAGGATTCTTTCTAAACTGATCATTTTGCACATTCAAACAGTAACCGCAACAGACGTCAATGGAGGACAATGCAGCCACAAATGTGTTTGGGTAAGAGGTGTGGCTACAATCATAAAAATGTCACATTTGTGATTTAGTTAGCTGAATTTTAATGCCTATGCAAATGAAATTCAAGTTCATGTCTGTCACAAAATCATTTCTGCCTGACTGCACTGAAACTGATGTGATAATATCGAACAATGAAGAGTGTCCAAGGGAAGATTTTTAGCAGTGTTGATCTAATCCCACACTTTGTCATTTTGACAACTAATGGACGTCTAGGGGATGAATTGGTATGTAATTTTGTACAGACGTTTATGCTCAAGAGAATGGCTAATGACTTTGGTGATCCCCTGACTTCTTTTAGCGCCACCAACAGGTCCAAAGTTAACATGCTAACCATTAATCCATCCATTAATGCTATTATTATTGTTCCAGCTGAGACTGATGAAGCTGTATTACAGGACTAGACCAACAGTACCTCTAGTTAGCACTCAAAAAGTGAAAGCAAATTACTTCTAATAACATACTTACATTGTCTACTGAGTCGAGCAACGTCATTTAAAACCACACCATAGGGATTTTACGCTGCAATTTCTATTTTTCCTGTTAAGTACTGTGTAAAATGGCATCAGCTTTAACAATAGTGTCCTTGTGTGTTTGGTAAACAGCTGACACACTGAAGTTACAGTGCACTAGGATCCACTTTCAGTCAAATACAGCGCAGTCAAATGAAAATGCAAACCAAACCAAGACTTCTGCCAGCTGCAATATGTAACATGTTTAAGCTCTACTGTCTATGTTGGAATATTTTGTAGCAGATCAACTACTTTCACCTTAAAAAATATCACTTACAAAACAATAAACCGCTTGTTGCTGTTCTCCTACATTTAATTAATTCTCAAGTGTTGCATTCATTAAAATGGATCTTCCTCTCTGTTGTAAACAATATGGCAGTGTCACTGTTATTTGACTGATGCAGGTTAAGTGTCCCTAATCTACAGAGTGTTGTGGGGCTCACTGAATAGAGAGAAAGGAGCCAGGTTTTCGCCCACAGATCTGCATGTAAAGTGGGTCAGCCATGCTCCTGGAGAGCTTAACAAGCTGCTAGAGGAATAAGGCAGCACACTTGATAATTAGCAAGAAGAGGAAGGCATGTTTGAGGGAAAGGGGGGTGCAGGGAGAGGTAGATTATGAGAGAATGTGTGTATGAGACTGGACGAGCAAGAATCAGCCAAAATATTATATGCATTTTGCCATACAACTAAGCTAATATTTACTATACGTTTTCTCCTTGCTTATATTTTTTAAATTGCATTTGTGGGTTAATATTCTATTTTCCATTTCCTTGTTAGACTGCATTAATTGTGTTCTTCACCTCAGTGTCGTCTATCTAAACTGTTAAGCTCAGAATTGTAAAACTCTAATTTTCACCATTTCTCTGTGGACCCTTTTCCTCCCATTGTAGCTACACTGTGTGGTGAATGTAGTATTGTTACACATCTGTTTTGAAATAATTAGGCCATGAAATGAAGGTGGAAGATTTCACAGAAGCAAAGTGTTTCTAGCTGATTTTGACCTTTTCAGGCAACGCTGCTGTTTGATGTGAGTGCAGTCAGAGGAGCAGAGAAGGAAATGGTTTGAGAGGCAATCTTTTTCATGTTTGCTATGGTAATTCTTCTTTTATTCTCTAAACTGAGGTCTATTCCTCCATCTAAATTGCCTGGTTTTAGGGCTTACAGTCAAAGAATGCCAACAGTAGTAGAGGACATACTTTTGGTTTAAAAACAAGATCCAAGACTTTAATTAAGATAATTATTATAATTAGAGTTTATTTCAGATTATGCAATGATGGCTAGATTTGAGCAACAAAATTAAACAACAAAAAAGAAAGAACAAACACTAATATTAACTGCTGTCATGGGGGTTTTAGTAATAACTTACCCAACCCTACAGCAAAACATTTGTGCAAATACAATGCTTTGTCTTTCTCATTTAATGTAACGGACAGAAAGAAAAATGACCCATAAAGTTCTAGTTTACAAACACTGCATGATCAGATTTTTTGTTCCTGTTGAAAATCTCTTGGTGTTGGGCTATATCCGTTCCCAGCCATCAGTGATCAGGCTATTTCCACAGCTGAGGGAGAAAGATGCAGTCGTAACAACACTGTAAGCAGGGGGGCTCAGCTGGAGTTGATGTGTGCGTGTCTTTTGTGTGTTGGCGTATATATATATTAAAAAAAAAAATATATATATATGTGTGTGTCCTTTCCTGAAAGCTCAGGTGCTCTCAGGCGAAGTGTGAAGAGGGTTATGTGAGGCAGGGAGAGAAAGAGTGAGATAAAGAATTAAGAGCTCATACAGTGAATAGCTGCAGAGCGAGCTGAACCGAGAGGAAGAAGTCACTGTTACTTCTGTCCTCGTATAAGCTTAGCAGACCACACAGCCTCCGTTTCCTCAGTCAATTCTAGTGTCTTTCCTTTTCTGACAGGCCCCCACTGTCCTCAAGCAATATACAGATTATTGCTATTGCTAGTTTGCTACTGATACTGCACTACAAATCCAAAGCAAGCATGCATGTGCAAGTCAAATGCCAAGAAAATATTGTTTCAGGTTCTCAAATTTTATAATTTCCTGATTTTCTAGGTCTTGCATGACTGAATATTTTGGGAGCTTTGGACTTTTAGTTGGACAATACAAGACATTTTATGATGTCACTTTCAGCTCTATATTGTGATGGGCATTTTGTCAGTATTTTCTAATGTCTTATGGACCAATCAATCAAGAAAATAATTAATAAAGGTTCAAGCACATAACGGCTGGTAATACTGTATTTGGTGTATCTTTTGTTTAATTGTATTTATGTGTGTGCAAGTGTAAGGTCTTTCAACATATTGGACACATTCTGGACTGAAATAGATGGTATTTTGTCTTTTAATTTTCACATTTCTTTGTCTGTTTGCTGAGCCTCCAGGACCCAAACCCATTGGGAGCAGGCAATCTCATGTGAAAAGCCTTTTCAAGTGGTGTGCTACTCAAACACACCAATTTCACAATCAAGTCTGTGCTTGGACTAATATTAAGTGGCCAGTGGCTGCTATTAAGAGCTTAATGAAGGGCAGGAAGCAGGAAAAATGTCTTTATTATGCTGGAATTGTCACATCTGGTTTTGTATGTTTCTCTCTTGTTGCTTGGCATTTTAAAAATATGTTCGTCAAAATATGTTTGACAGCTGGTTAACTCTCTACGCCTGCTTAATGAACCTGACCCGAGGGTTAGACAGATTATTCTGAGTCTGATCAGCTGTTTTGGACTGGTTAAGGTTTGAATCATGCTGGGCCAAACTGACTTTGACCTTTGCACCAAGTGTCTAATGTGCTTTTGGCAGTGTTTTGAATATAACTGTGTTGTCATGCTAATGAAAAACACAACATGCAACAGGCAACATGAATATAACATAAAATGAATAGATTCTTTTTTTTAACCCTGTTTAGACAAAATTCGAAAAATTAGAGTTAATCAGCAGACCACATCTGTGTTATGTTTTTGCAAATATTCCAAACCAGTCTTGAAATGCATCCAGAGGTGAGACTGAAAGCCACAATATCATAAAAGAGTGAAAAATGCACACTGAGACGTCATTAAATGCCTTGTTTTGTCTAACAAACAGTCCAAAACTCAAAAATATTTGATTATAAGACCAAGAAAAGTAATTCTCACATCAGAGAGCATTCAGGAAACACAACACATATTTTCTTTGTCAATTTTCTTGCAATTAAACGACATGAAAATAATGTTCTGAAAAGAAGGACATACCAATTCCAGAACAACAAATACTACATTAATAGTCAGTGTGCTAATTCATATTCACTTGTGCCACAACCTACTGAAAAATAGCAAAACAATATTCTCAGTATATAAATCAGTTCTGGGCACTGGCCTGTTGCAATACAATTCATAACACTTCACATCCAGCAGAGGACAGAAAGTCAAATTACTGGAGTGGTTTTCTTTCGAGGCTCCTCTACTCCCTTTACAATTTGCTGCCTTCTACAATTCTTAGAGCTTTTTCATCCCTCATAATATTCTTGAGCATCATCCAAAAAGAATTATGTCTGGGGCCATGAAAAAGAAATATTCTTTCCACATAGCGTTGTGCATTCTTTGTCATTTATCTAGCAACCACAAGTAGTAAAGCATACTCTCCTAATCTACATTTCACCATCTGACAGGTTTGTGTGTTGTTTACACAGACAGTGTATGAAAGGTTATGGCACACAAGGGTAAACTAAGCACTTCAAGCTTGCAGCCTTCATGAACACACCATCCCTGACAGCTACAGCCACCATCTCTTCTTAAAGGTCCGGTGTGCAACATTTAGGAGGATTTATTGGCATATAATATTCATAGGTATGTTTTCATCTGTGTATAATCACCTGAATATAAGGATCGTTGTGTTTTTGTTACCTTAGAATGAGCCTTTTTATCTACGGGTTAGGGTACTATGGAGTCTGCCATGTTGAACCTCCATGTTTCTACAGTAGCTCAGAATGGACAAACCAAACACTGGCAGTAGATAGGGCCTTTCACTGTTTCTGAGAGTTTCATAGCCACCATAGTTTCTCCTTCTCAAAAACACGATTTCACACAGTTTTCCTAAAATTAGACTAAAATAATTGGTGTATGTATCACCTTGCTGATAGTATTGCAACAGATCGCAATATATTGAATAGTAGCCCTTATATCGTGATCCGTATTGTATCGCCAGATTCTTCCCAACACACAGCCCCAACGCGAGCAGTGTTTAGTTAACTTCACTGCTAGATGCCAACAAATCCTACACACTGGTCCTAGTAACTCAACTGTGTGGCTGTACATCATATCTATCTTTTAGCTCTCAGTGTATTTGTGCACCTTCAAATCACTAAACATACCACTTCATACCATTATTTCAACTAAAAGAGACCCTGGTTCACGCCATAGAAGAAAGAAATGAAGGATACCCTATGGACACACCACAGGAGATGAAAACAACCTGGAGTCTTCCATCAAGCTGAGCGAGTCCAAAAGAGGCTCAAGATCAAGTATAACCATATGCCAGTAGAATCAATATGTTATCATATGTCATATTTTGTTTTTCTTAACAAAAGTGTAAGCCTAATCCCTCTCATCACACACAATCCACCCACAACCCACTGGCCTCTAAAACAAACATATACACTCATACCCTCTCTACCCTTTTCCCCTCTTTCTCCACCCTCCCCCAATGGATGTGTTAGTTCATCCAACTCAAACAACCCATTCACTCCATCTTTCCCTTTAAGCCCTGGACTACAAACAAAGAGAAAAGAACAAAGTGGGACGAGACAGTTTGGTCAAAAGAAAGAAGATGTTTCAGTCTGCCTAGAGGGAGCCCCTAGAGTGTGTAGGACTGTTTCTCCAATAATTGATGAATATCAATTGTTGAAAATCAAAACAGACATAGAACATACAAAAGATAAACACAGCTCTGAATAAATTAAAAAATAACAAAACACCAGGGATGGTCTACCAGCTGGGTGCAAAAAAAAGTCTTCTGAAATTATCTTATATTCTTCAATTCCTTTAATTGGACACATGAGAAAACTTTTAAAGAGAGAAGTGATTATTACTGCTTTAACACAAAAGAGCACAGATTATGTTATGTATCTAATATTGAAGAAATGATGGTCTAAACCAGGACAAATGATATGCTTGATTCTTTTATCATAGATTCCTTAAATTACGACCTAAATTATGATGATCAAAATATTTTGTAAGAGGATGTAGAGAATGGAAAGATTCTAGGCTGATACAATACTGATGCGTAAAACAATAATTTGTCTGCTAGCTAATGCTGCTTTCTTTTGTTATTTATTTGCCCTTTTGTGCCACAGAAAAAAAATTAATTCATTTTAATTAATCTACATTTCTGCCAAGATGGAAGACGCAGAGCAGAACAGCTGCTCAATGTCCACGCTGCCGCTTGGAGCATATTGGTATTTGTAAAAACGGAGGTGATTATTATAATTATTAATATTATTCCCTAATATCCGAGTTGAAAATAACCAACACAACATTTATCCAGCGCCAAATTGGTGTGACACAATAGATAAAGATCTGCCACTGACATCAGTCAATGTCATCGTATTTGTTGCTAGACTGATGTCAAGCAACAATGCAACTATCGGCTGAAATATCCCCATGAATACCTGTCAGAGATGCTCTTTGTCACCAACCTGTTTTGCTCTTCATATAAAACGTTTGGCAAAATGGGGAAAATTCAGGGGATAACACATATTAAAAGCTTGCAAAGTATGCTGATGATGTAGTATGAAATGTTTATAACAAAATATCTGCAATATCTGACAGGTAGCACTCAAAACCTCTCATTTTTAACTGATAAGTTTGTGGGATCTGACAGAACAAAGGCAAATGGATTTTGTATGGATCACAGTTTTAAAGCTTGTGTTGGCAGAAAAAGAGACAATCCCAGTGAAAAATGGTGTAGTCTATGCGTCACCATCAGCCCATTCATCTCAGTATCTCCAGGTCAGAACTGTGGGGAGATGCAAAGTCACTTCAACTATTTGATGGATTGCTGAAGAAAAATGTTTGGTAAATAAAGCATTTGACAAAGGTTGCGTTAAATTGGGATGGAATTAGACACCAATCACAACTATGACATTTGTTAACTAGACTACAGGAACTTGCAGAAAGCCTCTTTAAAAATCTTATCCTATAAAGTTTTCTCTTAGAAGGCATAATATTTTACAAAGAGTTAGTGTGGTGCTTCAGTGATTCATTGAGTGTGCTTTTAGTTTTTCCAGTGGTTTAGCTGTAAGCAGCTATTTGGGACCTGGCAGGGGGGACAATACAGGAGGAACTGAAAATCTCTCCAAGTTGGCATCAATTTATTGGCAATGTTTTATTGGCAAATCATAATTCCAAGTGGGAACAATGGTTCAAAGAGTATAGTTAAGCTTATATGTATGCATATATTTACCTTTCAAAGGGACAAGGCCAGCATAAAACCAGCTGTTGACAGAATGTTTTAAAATCCTTCCCACTAAAAAAGTACATCTGTAAAACAATAAAAACAAATACCTTTTGTACTCATCTGAGAGCTGGAACATGCAGCATATTACTATTGTTAGATTTTTTTGTGTCTGGCCAGCAAGCACACAGAGCCAGCACTGTAGAGTGAGCCACTTACAGTTGCTCAATAATCCATTTACTTTCCTTTGCTATTGGCGTGACTGTAATTTCAATCACATGGACAGTAGGGAGATAAGTGGGGGAGCTGCCTACTGAACGCTGCCTGATGGTGACATGGGTTGAAGTCGAGTAATGGTTTCTTGCTTGTTGCCTTAATCAAGAATCATCTGCTCCACTACAGTGAATGGAAAGCTTGAAGGTACCTTGACATTTCTGTGAAGAAGCTCCTAAAGTCGATTATGGAATGATCCAACCTTGTACTGTACTTTTGAGTGAGAAAGATTTCTGATAATGGAGCTTTTTGACAATGGCGTTTACTCTTTTAGTTTACAATTTTTCTGTTTTCAACTTTAAGATCAACAGTAGAGAAGAAATCCTGTTCCCTTTGTCTGACAGAAAATGTATTGTATTTACACAATGACACTATGTGTGTGCAATGATGTAGCCACTCTCCAAGAGAATTGTCCCTATGCCACAGTGAGCCATATTACCATATCACCATCTTTCCAGGCAGCTTCTTTTCCCCCTACAAACCATTACTTGCTGCCTCGCCTCATTAGCATTGCAAATAAGACCTAAAGCAAGAACAGTGATGGCAGCAGCAGAGGAAACAGGACAGAATTAACAAATTATGTAAGAAGTGTGGAAGAACGGAAGGAACAGAGTGTAGCAACAAGGAGGTGGGTGATGAGGAGGAGGTGGCATGAGTATATTACAAATCTGATTATACCTTAAACATGACATTCTTAGATGACATTCATTTCCATTGCCATACCTCACTCTTCAGGTGCTTGCTGTTACAGTTTATATGCAGTGCTGTCTTTCTGACAAGCAAAGCATGAGTGTTTGTTAAATCACACACACTGCACAGACAATATTTTAGTTTTCTGACTGAGGAGGTGTGTTGTTAAGAGTGAACAAGCTACAGTACAATAAATAACTGAACAGTAGCTTCTCACTTGTAGTTAAGGGAAAACATCCAAATGGCAGAGAACATTAACATTAACATTAACTTGAACACAAACTTCTATATTTTCCAAGAACATATATATGATGCATCATTTAGGAAGTTAAGGCAGACATACTTCTCTTCAGACCAAAGCTTTTGATTTATAACCAGTACTCATATCAACCTGACTTTTTGACAAGTTTAATGTGTTTTCAAGCTTTTATTTTCATTAAGATGTGGTATTGCTGCCTCACTTAATGTTTTTCTGCTCTCTGTTGTTCAGCTTCATTACTTAAAGCAGAATTTTGATTATTTGCCAAGGACGTTAACTAATATAAACTGCTTGCCTATTTCCAACTACTTTTAAGACTTCCATGGTTTAACACCATCCAAGAACATGACATTAATATATATTCATATATTCATATACAATGGACATTTCAAATGTGTTCACTTTCAGTTTTAACAAAGAAAAGTTCTTAAAGGAATAGGTCAAAGTTTTGGTAAATAAACTTTTAGGTCAATTTGTTTTGCAGGGAGTAAGATGAGAATATCGACATCCCTCTTATGTCTATGCATTAACTATGGTGAGTTCATTAGTTTAGTTTAGCATAAAGACTAGAAGCAGAGGGAAACAGCTAGCCTGGCTGCATTGTGTTTTACGCACTTATTCACAAAACAAGATATGTGTTAATTAGTTAGCTGTAAAACAGATTTCTAAGAGAGCCCGGCTGTTTTACCCTTCTTCCAGTCTTTATGCTAAGCCAAGCTAATGGACTCCTGGCTAGCACCATAGTTAACCTATAAAAATTACCTGTCTTATCACCATATCAGTTTATCTTACTTACCTTACCAAAACTACAAAATCAGACTACAAAACTACAAATCTCCATTCAGTCTTGTTGGCAGTACTAGAATGAGTGTGTGGGTAATGGACTCTGAGAAATGCTATACTGAAACGGTATAGAGAAAGAGGCCAGAAGGAAGAAAAGGTCAGGCCGTGATGTAAGTGCCACAACTCATCATCTGGTAAAGCCAAGGTCAGGGCCTTGTGTGGTCCCATGGTATTTCTGTTTAGCTTTTAAAGAAATGGCCAGAGAGTCAGTCTGATGCACCGAATTGGCTAGGCAAGACTCAAGCTGATTGCCCTTTATTCTACTGACCTTCCTCAGAAAGCTTCGACTTAACAGAGAGCTAAAATGTACTAGAAGACAACCATTTACAACAACCACGGCCATGCATGTGTGCATTAATGAAAACCATGCCTGTCCTTTTTTTTGCCTCCGCAGTAACTAGAAATCCTTTCATAACAGAGTTGGAAAAAGAGACTTTTAAACAGCCTAATCAGAGATTACATGCCAAAAAAAAGAAATAAATAACAGTAGTTTTAAGTGCCAGCGAATATTGTTCCATTTTTTGTGGCTGAACTTAATATAATTGTTTGTGACTTGCAATGAAACAAGGGTCCTCCCTGAAGCAGTGTGGCAATTATGTGGTGTGAAAGCTGGTCGGGTTTGTGTGGTGTTTCTGCCTAAATGTGGACAACCCCCCCTCTCAGTGGGGACAGGCTTGACTTGGATGCTTCGGCACTGTGGCTGCAACTCTGCTCGGCACTCAGTGGGGGTAACACAAGGAGCCCTATAGTGCGGTAATGCAATATTCATGGTGGGGCGTGAGCAGAGCAGTTAAACACAGCAGAGTTGTGAGAAGACCTTCCAACCCTCTATCAGGGAGCAGCTGCTGCTGCCCGGGCTTGCTCCCCTCTCCAAAGCCTATCGTCTTGCTCAAGCATTGTCTCTTTCTTCCCCTGCCCTCCCCTGTTCCCTCTCTGCTGTCTCTCACTCAACCATTAATTTTTAATCACAACTTAAATGGCTGCCTTGGCTGCGGCTGTGGGGGCAGCAAGTCAAGGGCTCTTGCCTCTGGTTACAAAGTAGGAAATAAATTTGAAGAGATCAAGCTAAACATAGAGGGAGGGAGAGGGCTGACTAGGGAGAAAATGTACAGGGAGGAAAAATATCAACTTGCTGCTGCCATTACAGCTTAATTAGAATTTCAACTCTTTCATCTTGGACTTTCAATTGCGACTGCTACAGGAAATTGAGATTAAATTAAGATAACGAATTGGATTTTTCAAGTTTTTTTTTGGAGGCCATGAGAAAGTAAGAAAGGAGGGAATGTGTGGATTTAGGTTATATGTACGTAGACTGACAGCAAAGCTTAAAACAATTAATCTACTGATAAAAGATTAATTAGCAACCATTTTGATTGATTGATCGTTCTTTAAGTAATTTTTCCAGTTTCTAAATTATAAAAATTTGCTGTTTTTCTTTGTCCTGTGTGAAAGTAAACTGTATATTTCTGTATTAGTCTGACAAAAGAATCAGTATTTTTGTGACATTTTACATATCTGCTAATTAACCTACTAATAGAGAAAATAATCAGCAAATTAATCGATCATTTTGTAGGTTAGTTGCAGACCTAACTGGCACATCGTATTGCTCAAAATCACCAAAATACTAGGAGCATAAAAATACAGCTTACAGTGGGAGTACATAAAAGGTTGAACCACTTATTCATGAAGGACAAGGTTGTGTGGATGTTGTCAGTGAGGTGGCAGCACTCAGGTTTTCCCCTGCATTATTTATTTTCCGTATTGGGGTGGTCTGACCCACTCTTGTAATGAGAACTAGAGTCACGGTCTGTTTGGAGTCCCGGGGCAACGCTGTGCGACCGTGTCCCAGGATCGCTGCTCAACCACACAGGCCTCTACACAGCCACTGTTTGCTCAGACTTCACTTGGACTGTAAAAGTCAAGCCTTGTTGACACATCTGTGCTGTCTCTACCCGAGGCTAATGGCTATTACATCTGTCTGCTTCTTTTCAGAGGGAAAGGAAAACTACTAGAATCAAATGCTCTTTTGAAAACGGGCAAAGTGAAAACACTGACAGCTGATGGAAAGCTGACAGCCTCCTCCGAGGAGAATTATACCACTGTTGATCTTTCTCACAAGTGCAGTAAGGTGATTACATTGGGTTAAGATGTGGTTGGAAAGAAATATTGATGGCCTTATGGTAGCAGTGTGTCAATGTTTATACTAATACAACTTTGTTTTCAGCAGGTCACTCCATAGCCGGTGCTATTAAGAGGCTAGGGGAAGCTTAGCCTGCCCAAAATTATCACACAAAAAAAAAGTCACTTCACCAGCTACCTCATGTAGCAATAGTGCTGTCAGCGGTTCAGCCTATTCAACGTAGGCTAATAAAGCTCTCATTGCACTGAGATCAGTGGGGAAACCTCTCTGTCACATGTGATGTGAGCACACTTTCCCGTTATTTTTATATTATTATTATATGAATTATTATTATATATTTATGAATTATGAATTTACGAAAGTTGGGAAATTGTGGTTGGATTTGTTTTCAAACGTCCTCAGGGTAACTTTTTTAAACAACACTTGGCAGATTGCTTTGAAAACGTTAATGGTGAGTTCAAATATATGTTTAACAATCGGGTCGATTTGGAAACTGTGCCGACTTTGTCTCGTGTTGTGTGGCCTCAGCTGCGTTATCCTCTCTCTCTTTAAATGGCATATTTGATCTGCTGCTGATGTTTTGACTCTTAAGCTGTTGTGGTCTGGGTGAACTAATGTGCTGTTTTAGGACAACTAACTAAAATGTGCAGTGTGATTTGGGGGGTCTGTGTGTGAAGTTACCTGGTTAATGGTCAGTGCCTAATGTATCTAACTTTATGGCCTCACGCTCGCATATCGCGTATAGGTTGTTGTGGTGGAAAAAGCTATAAATATTGTAATTTTCAATAAATTATGTATATGTGTTGGTAAAATATGATAACAGGCGTGAAAAGCCGCAAATCTTTACATTTAAGCATCTGCAACAAAATAATTTTTTGTATTTTTTGATTGAAAAATGACTAAAACACTGAACTGATTATAAGAATAGTTGCTATTTAATTTTCTGTTGATCGACTAATCAATTAATCGACTAACCTTTGCAGCTCTAACTGGTATCTATGTATATGTACCCAGATTGACAAAAAAATGATGAAGAAATTATAAAAGATAAAAAGATTTCTTGTTATTTAAACAAAGCAATTAAGCTCTAAAGACACCTTTTAACCACCTTTAGTGATTCATTGGCCATATCTAGTTTAACATCCTCACCTCCTTCAGCTACTTGAACTGTGCAAATAATCCACCTATTGATCCTCAATTCCTAACTTGACAAATTAACAAAATCAAAGCAGCAGGCTAACGGCATTCATGCTAAATAGAAGACCTCTCCAAATCAGTCGAACACGCACACGCACACGCACACACACACACACACAGACAGGAGTAATCTCTCACTAATCAAGGACATCGATCACATTGCAAAGCACATCTGTCTGCATCCCCCTCCACAGCGCTGACTCAGATTGATTACCCTGACAGGCTTAGTACAGAGACAAAGACGGAGGGAGAGAAAAGATGGAAAAAAACAGAGAAAACAAAAGGATATGTGGGAATGAAAACAGAAAACTCAGGGCACACAACATAAGGGTCCTGTCAAAAAAAAAAAAAGAGAGCCAGATGTATTCAAATCTTTGTTAGCTAAATATATCGAAGTGCCCAAACCAAAACAGCAAATGTGAAAAACACTGACGTTGTTGCAAAAGCACTGTGATGAAGTGAAGCCAGTTTATGTATCTCCCTTATGTGTGTGTTCCTTCGTGTGATCCATATAAATAAAGAATGTCAAACCACAGAAGAAACCATGTGTTTGGTGCTTTGGGAGCAGCTAAATGTTCAAACCCTGAATTAGGATGGATGGAGAATGAATGATTATCTGTGTAGTGTATAAACCTCAGGTAAGAATGAAAACAACTACTTATGATGGCCCCAGACTGTGTGTGGAAAAAAGGTTGTTTTTCTTCCTCCTAGTAAAATAAAAGCGAAGACCACTTGTACCATGGAAATAATTTGGTTCCAATGCTTTTTCTCAATCCGCTGTGTTGAGCGCATAAAAAAGCATTACTCTCCCTGCTACACTCATCCATGTTATATTTCTGAAGACTGAATCAATTTTACCCTCAGGAGTATAAACCCCTCAGGCGTCATCAGAAAAACTGGGTTGTGCAATAATACAGTAACATCTATATCTCAACAAAGGACGCAGTAAGCTTCTCCCACATCCATAGAATATTTAAACACCTTCATCACACATGGAGAGACAGATACTAGCTGTTCAAACAGGGGCCACATGTATGAATGCTGTGTACATGTGAAGCTCTGTTACACATTCCTCACGTAGATTTTACCAAATGATTACATAATTCATTCACATCATATTAAATAACAATGCCATTCATGCAGTAAACGTGACACAAGAGAAAGCACTGGTATGTCAGATGCTGATTGCTATGGGTTTTGTAATGGTGACTGATAAAGGCTACAAGGCTGAGCTAAGATAAGGAAAGACAAATCTATTGCTACAACAAAGAGCAATTTCTTTACACAGGCTTTTTACCCTTTACTGAGACAGAAAGGTTTCATTACCAAGAGCAGCTGATAAAACCTCTGGGCTCAAGTGCAATCAAATACTACAACGCTCTCAGGCAAAGCTGCTCTCTGTCAAGGCTACACAATCCTAAAACTGTTATTTCAATAATATAAAATATATTGACATTTTTTTAAAACCTGCCTCTGATCTACATCAAAACACACAATGATAATCATGGGATACAGTATGTACAGGAAGACAAAGATGTCCTTGAAAATTCTAGCTAAGCACCTTGAGCCTTTCCTGCTCTGAAAAATGAATCACTACATTTTATTGCAACACGCCAGCTTCTGACGTATCCTAATAGCACCATAACCACAGCGAAGGTAACAATTAATTCCTTCATAATTGCCATTGTTCTGTGTATATAATGGAAGCTAACCATGTCTTCTCTACCAAAGCTATAGTTGAAATGAAAATGGGGGACTGTGCTACCATATTCAGTCACATACAGTCCACACAGTCATACATTTTGGGCCCTGGAAACCCTTGCAGATAATGCAGCCACAAGGATATATTATGATTTGAGCTTAAGATAGTGCAGTGTGTAAACACTAGGTCAAAGTACATCCTATTACTGTTTATATATAGTAGTAATAATAGTAGTATAAAGCAAAAAACTCTCTTTGTTGCAGATCCTAATTTAGTTGCCAGTGAATGCAATTCAGCATGCAGGAGTATTGTCACTGAATCTGTAAGAACGAGCAGATATAGTATGGCAAAGTTTATTGCTTGGGGCTCCCTCTTGCTTCCATGACTGTGTGCTCTGGTCTCTGCTCAACAGCTCAGCTCTCTCCTCTCTCCTCTCCTCTCCTCTCCCCATTAACCGGCTGACAGATCAGTAATAAACACAGCCTGTCACCTTCAAGGCCTGCCTCTCATTTACTAGAGAACACATGAAACCCCGCTCTCTTGTTCCCTCTCTATCTATCTCTCTCTCTCTCTTCCCTTCATCCGCTGGGCTCATTGGAGCTGAAACCTGATTTCTGGCCCCGGCCGCCTCCGAGGCAGCAAATTCTCCTCTGCACCCAGATAGTCCTGAAAAAGGCATGAATATTAAATTGAAAAGCCATGAATAAATAACCCAAAAAGGACTTCCGTCGCTCTAACCTCTTTCTGTCTCCCAGCAGTGGATGACAGAGGAAGAGCACAGCAGAGAAACAGAGGAGAAAAAAAAAATCATGACCACCTCAGGAGAGAAGGTGGACATTTGTTAGGTAATTGGCTTTCTCTATTTGCAATCCCATGGTGCTGTGATTTCACACATAAAACAAAGAGGTAATCACAAGGTAACAGTGCAGCCAATGGTTAGTGGAGCAAAATCCAACTGCAATATTTTCACTGGGAATATAATGTGTTATTTCCATATGTGGGGCAACCTGAGGGATAAAAGCGATACATATTGCAACAGCTTGATAATGTATGCGTGGAAAATGCAAATAACATTGAAAGAGTGCTGGAAGTGCAATGTGTACAAGGGATATGATGTTGAATGCATAAGAAACAAATAAAGAGAATCATTTATTTGTGATATATACTCACTAGTCCCTTGGCACGTGGCTGTTACACAGGAACAAGTAAATATAGATTATTTCGCTTCAAGCTATTCCCATTAGGGTGCTTAATACGGTATGTATTGTTCTGGATTTCAGTGGCCTGTATTTTCTAGCAGGGCACTTGAAGACAAATCTTAAAACAAGCATACGGTAGCTGCTAGTGAATAATCTATATGTGTTACCACTGTATTATGTGCTATAATGTAGCAGTGTTATATGTTACATACACTGTAAATGATGAGTCAATTAAACAAAGAATTTTAGCAGTAGAATAATACTTAAAGGTATAATCTGACCCCCTTTTTGGTATCATCTATGGAAGTCATTGGTCTCAGCAATTGTTAATCAGTGTATTTACATTCTATAATTACTACTCTAGATAGCATTTTTCATTGTTAGTGGTGGAGTCCGCCATTCCCACACTTCAAATTGTCTTCATGTGCACGAGGCATGTAATCCAGAGTTAGTGTATTAATTCTATCTCACTGATATCAGCCTCACTTGCTTGCTGTATCAGAGCTGTATTAAGTTACCACTAATGCAAACCCAACTGCTGCTTCACATTAAAATCATTCAACTGACAGATGGTGTGGCTTTTATTGTTAAGCAGTTGCAAGAAACGCAGTGTATTTGTCATTAACGTTAGCGCTAACTGCAACTGGTTATCCAGAATGCATTGATGAAACAAACCATTGTCATTTCTGGGAATTTTTTGACAGTGGATAAGTTTTAAATATTGCACGGAGTAATGAAACAAGGAGGAGTGAGATGCTAGATGAAAAACTGACGTTTGTTTGGCTGCACTCTAAACAGATTCATCAGTAGCACATAGCAAGTAGTGTTTTCTGATAAAGCAGCTGCTTAATGAGCCAAATCAACTACAACTGAAATCTTACGGATTATAACTTTAAGGATCCATGTCCATTTGAAAGGGAGAGGACTTTTCACATGAACAAACATGTAATAACACATGATAAAGACAGACTGATTGAGCTCACAAGAAATTAAGGCTTAATTTTGTTGTGGGTGTCTTAGAAAACAAAACCGATAAGGAGTGAAAAGGAATAGACAATGTTCTTCAGTTTGACGGTACAATTGTTCTATGATTACCCAGCCCAGAGCTTTAGAATATGCTACTGACAGCGTGTACATTAAAGGTATTCAATTTTGCTGGCAACATCTCTTGACATCTCTTTTATTTTGAGAACCTGGCTCTTAATATTGTTTTTACATCACTGAATGGCAAATATGACAGAGCTGGCTGTCCAGTGATGGTGATGAAAATTACATTTCTCTTGATACCTACCTGACATATTAAGAGCACATATTCTCATTCATGGTCAATCTACAACAAAAATGTGATACTGGAAGAGAAAAACTGTTTGGATAACCATTATATACACTGAAAAAAAACGTAGCTATTAAATAGTTGAATGCTGCTCTACATCAGAATAGATCATCTGAAGAAATGGATGAAAATGATGTTGGCACCTCAGGCTTAAGACAAGAGAACTACTTTGTCGACCTTGAGGTCCTTTGAAATGACTCCAGTCTCCAGTGATGTTGAAATTATATATATCAATGACTTGACGCTACTAGAGATAAAAAAGATCTCATCATGACCTGCTGCTGGAGCTGAATTTCTCATCTCAGCAATTATAGCCATGACTTCCTTCCCCATAGTTGGATCAAACCTTAGCCAAAGAGAGTTCTTTTGTGTCTGCGGGAGAGCCATCCGAGTGACTAATCTTTACAGAAAACGATTAACCAATATTCACAAAGCACTCACTGAATTCATATGCAATATCACAAGAGTTATACGTTCAGCACAAAACTGACAGAAGAACTGGGAATGACCTTTTCTTCTTTAAAAGACACTCTGATTTCTTTCAGTCGTGGGTAGCACTCATTCTTTCCTTCTGCATTTGTGAAATACTGTATGCGATCACAAAGATGAATTTACATGCTAAGCTCATGTGTGAATGTACTTTTATGAACCCTTATTCACTACAGAATTACATTTTTTATCCTGATAACATTTTCCGCGACATCACCTAGCATTACCTTGAGTGCCAAATTATCCAAAGATGGAACAAAAGACATGACATTGAATTTATCAACCACATTTTGAATACTACAAACTGAACTCTCCATCTCCTTCAACTAATTCAGTGCTTTCTTCAGTTGAATATAGGAGTGTACAAGAGATTTGTATGTTTTACTCTTTCTGGTTGAGCACTCTTTAAACAAGGCTTAAGGCCATTTGATTCACTCATGGAGCATTATTCTGGTTATGCACTCTTCATGGAAGTGATATGATTTTAATTCTTCGGAGGCATCGTAATGGGAAGGTCAAACATAATTCTCAGGTTACCTAATACTTTGTTCTGCAGAACAGCAAGTAGAGGATTCAGGCCCGTTCAGCAACAACTGTCCCAGCATGATGTCTGCCAATGTTTTGTTGATATGGACGTTCTGCCTTGAAAGAAATACTTACAAGCTACCTACTAGATTGTGAAAAGAGATCACATATTGAATCGATAACAGTAGTCTGGGCTCAGCTCTTGTTCAGATTTGTCCAGATTATAGTAATAAAATTAAATGTTTTGGTATGTTTTAATTTATGTTTGGTGGGTAACTTTGATGCCTCCAGCTGGTTTGAGGTTCAGTGTAGAGCCGAGATTTAGGTCATGGATCTCTTTTGTGACCTGTCCTATTTTTTTTATTCTCTTATATCATTACATTTGAGTGTATTTGCATGATTAGGATCAATTGATGTTATGGCCCAGTCATTTGGAATTTGACTTAAAAGGTAAAACTATTAATTAAAAATAAAAAACAGTGTTATTGTAGGGTGAAAAGCAGGTTTGGTTGGGTATTTTAGATTAGAGCAAACATACACTACATGAGGAAAATGTCTGAACCATAGTGATATATGGTTTGTTTTTCACTTTTCTAGCTGTGTGTACATAGCCACAGCGAGCAGAGGATGTCAGGCTATTAAAAACATGAGGGCAAGTGAAGGATAGCTATAAGGAAGAGAAAAAGGAAATGTGGGTTCATGTCAGAGAGCCAAATAGCTTTCAATACCCAGACTGACCTTCAGCTTACACAGAAGCACACACACACTGATACTAATGTTCACAGGATGTGACCATAAACCATAATGGACATCCCTTATTACAGGGAGTGAGCCTTGGCTGTATGCCATTTTAAATGTCACAGACTCCTCCACAGGCTAATGACTGATCAACCTGAGTTTGCATCTAGCGTAGCCTAGCATAAGCCAACTATAAAACTGGCTGGAGAGAGCGGCGGCATCACATGTTTGATAATTGCAGAATGCATCCAATAATGTTCATCCACATGCAAATGTGCTAGCTTTTCCGACCTTTCAAGCTTCCAAGTGTAATATGCAATATCACTACACTGTCAGTGTAAGTCGGTAAAGCAAAGTGTTTGCTAGTCTGCAGCAGCATCAAGCATTCAGCTCATTTGTTTGGATTGCCTGCAGACAAATCAAAACAATTCTCATTCATATAAAAACAAAAACAGCTGCAATTTCCAGGCACAAAATGCAGATGAGCCAAAGTAAAAAGTGGCAGGTGAAGAAAAACAAACCTCCAGCAAAACAATAGGACGAAGATATATTTCACCACTGGATAACAAACAATCAGATTAATGTTCAATTTAGAGTTTAATACATTACATGCTTGGTTTTGATGTTATTTTATTGTGTTTGGTGTAAGAGTAAACTAACTTGGATGGGGATTACTTAAGTTTTGCTTAAAGGAAAGCATTGTGTAGGAATTTGTGGCACCTAGTGAGGTTGAAGAATGCAACTGAACACTACTCACATCCGTATTTGACAACCTGGAAATGAGAACGGGCTCGGGTGTGTAGGAGAAATTACAGTGGCCACGAAACCTCGTGAAAACCTACAGCTAGTGTTTGGTTTTTCCATTGTGTACTGGCTACTGTGGAAACATGGCGGTTCAACATGGGGCACTTCATGGAAGAAACGCCGGGGATGTAAATAAAAACCAGGACTGAAGTCCCAGCAAACATTTGACAGGTGGAGACAAAAAGGACTTAAACTTGATTTTTGTTTGACTTTTAAACTGTTAAATACTCAATAACCTGATAGTTTGGAAATATCAAGGCTCATCGCTGTTAACAGTTCATATTCATGCTCCCACTGGCATTTTCCACAACACATTTGCTGAATTTGATTAATAAAAGAATCAATTTTAGAAGCCACATAATGCAACTTTTACATATTACCAAAGACGGTATCTACCACATGAATGTTTAACACACTAATGGAAAAAACAACAATTGTCCACGTTATGTAATAAATCACTGAGTCAGCTGAAATGAGTGGAAAGGCAGGGAACTGTACCCTTTTCTTTCTCATTTTGATGAGGCATGAGATGGTTTGCAATGTCAGTGACAAGCTGATCTTGTCAATGTAAGCTGCTGTGGGAGCAAAAAATTCTTGTGCTAAGCCCCCTTGAGTAAGATGAGCGGCAATGTCTTGACCCGTGAGATGCAGTGGGAATTGAGGTGGAAGAGGGGGCGAGAGAGCAAGAGAGTGAGATAGTGAAAAGCTAGCTGGTGACAGAAGACTCAGACATGCTGGACTGTGTAGGTCCAGTGGGTCGGAGTAACCAATTCAAATACCTAGCTAATGTGTACAGCAGGGAGCAAGTTGTGATCATTGCACACTGCATGAAAAAAGCATGCAATGTACAAAAAAACTGACATTATGCAATGGGACCTGTAAATTAGTCCAACAACTCAACATATATGATGATGTATGATGTATATTATAAACAAATAACTCATTTTATTAAAAGATAGGTAAATAACTACTGCATAATGAATACACTTTTGCATTTGTTATATTCTGAAAAACATTTTTATTTAGTTTTATTTATATAATGTAATGTAAAAATATTTCAGCTTTATCTATTTATTTATTTAAGCTTCATGAATTAAAAATTGTCCCACACCCAGTGTAGTATGCACAGAATGGTCATCTGGTGTCTGTGAAATATCAAGGCTCTTACATTTGTTATTACATTGAGATTTTGTGTTACTAATCTTAGGATATTAACTGTTAGTTGAACTAAACTTAGAACAGCAGTCATCAGGCAGCACTGCTAAACCGTCATCAGAAAATTAGTGGTGGTGGTGGTGGTTGTAATGGCGAGTGTGTGTAGGTTTGGCTGAGAATAAGTATATCAAATTACACATGTGAGAGCCAGTGCTGGAACAAGGCTGGGAGGCAGTTGGACAATAAGGAAGACAGCGAATCGTATTGTGCCAATACATCACTCGGCAAGCAATAAAGGTAACCTACTTGAAAATACTGCTGGTATGATTTCTTTATGGACGGTATAAATGCAAGGTCATCCAAACTAAACCACAAAATGAAGGCTCATGTGTTTCTATTTTGTGCGAGACAGCATTTGATCATTTTCCAGATTACAAATCTGCTTCAGTGTTTGCGTGACATCATAAATTTCTCCCTTCTTCTGGAGAAAGTTTTGAGTTGTCACAACTGAAATGGAAAGCAAGCGACTGCAGGTATAGTAAAAGAGAAAAGAATACTAAAGTTTATTAGTGGCTTACATTTTACTACTGGAAAGTTAAACAAAGCCACCAATAGAAAGTGACCTGCTGATTCATAAAACCACAAGCTCTTGTATGTTTAAATAATGTAGGTACAGCTTATCCTACAGCAATCTGTGCCTCCGACAGCGAGCCTGTAGCAGTGTGTCAGCATGTTTCATCAAGTTCAGCCTTTTATTCAAGACCATTAATTCCAGTTAGAATTAAATGTATGAACAATTTAAGACTACCTGAAGGTGAAAATGAAAATAAAAGTGCAGGAGGAGAATTATTTTTCACTCCCAAACAGAGCCTGGAGACTTCAACAGTAGTTACAGACTTTTGTATTAGTAATCAAATTCAACACATTTTTCGAGAACTGCTGACATCCTATTCAACAAGCACTTAGTTTCATTTGTCACCGTTAAGGTCTATGCGCAACCTCTAAAACGTTTTTAACTGTTCCTCCTATTTACAAAAATGGAGACAAGGTCATCATATCCATTTTAGGTTTTTATATATATTAAAAAAAAGGTACAGCTCCTGCTACATTTTACCTTGCGCCTCTCAAAAAGCCTTCTCCATCGATCTGGAAAGATCAGAAAGAGGCACAGCTGCATACACAATCCTCTCAAGTCTTTAGAGGGTTTTGAAATATTAACAAAAGAGCTTGCAGGTACATCATTTTGCAGCAGCAGCTATGGCAGCAGAGGGAAAATGTGTTTGAGTCCTATTATAAATCACACAATACAGCAACAACATTGCACATCCAGGCCTAGCTTGTCCCCCAGGCAACCTGACAGCAAAATCCCGTCTTTACAGATGGCTCTCAGAGAGGATCTGTGCATGTGTACGTGGGAGAACACTTTGTCTGTGTGTGTGTGTGTGTAATTTTGTTTTATTAATGAACATCTAGTAATCAGAGCCAGTGCCTAGCATTATAACTCTTTCACATGTCCATTTATGTATGCATGTGAGCATACAAGTGCAGATGAGAAAGCTGATAAAAAGTAAAGAAATAAAAAAACCTTAGTCGGCACAGGCTAATTTCATCCACTCCACTTCCCCTTACATGAAAGAAGTAGGACTTACAGATCTTGTGCTTTCCTTTCATGGGGAATTTCACCAGCAGCTCCTGGGGGTTGGTGCAGATGAAGACGAATGGGGAAGAGGACTCCTCACAGGTACCAGGGAACTGCAGTGGTGGTGGTGGTGGGGGAAAGAAAAGAGCAGTTTAGCATCATCTTACACAGAACTAAGCATATTGTGCACAGAATATGTTAAAGCTCATGATGCCTGGTATCACGGTTATGAATCATTCAGTGAGCGTCTCTGTTTATACACCTACATAATGCGAGGTGTCCTCCATGCCTGATGTAATACTACATGCCGTGACAGCAAATTATACAAGTCTCTCTGGATCTTATGCAGTAAAATTGCACAACTAATGATGCAGTTGCTAATGAGAGAATCACTTGCACTAGCTGTCAAGATGAGATGAAATACGTTACAACCAGCACCAAAATCCAAGAGATGTAAAGCCTTTTTTTAGATGCAGTCTCGAAGGTAAACAGACAATATTGAATCACATAAATAAAATAGTAAAGGCCACATGTACACTATTTATGTTTTCATCTCATTACACATATAATCATTAACTTCTAACATAACTCATCAAAAGTATACTTCTAAATCTACATCACATTTAACCACATCCATGACATGTTTATGCATACCCTATAACATGCTATACCACATTCCTATGAAGGAGAGGGTGTTTTACAGCTCATAATTGACAGCAGCCCACAGCATACAGAGGCCACGAGACAAGAGAAAACCTCTCTCTCCCTGTGTTATTGATTGGTCTCTCAGGTGAGAGTAGGGAATTGACTGACACAGTGACAAAGGAGTCATCTTTCCCATCACTGGCAGCCAACGGCTCTCAGCTCATCCAATTTCCTCCGGCGCTATCAGATAGTGCCCATGATTGCATCTAGCCAGCCAGGAAGCGGCTCTTTTCATGACAGCATGCTTTTTCCTCCCCCCCCCCTCACTCTCTTATTCACAGTCGCTCTATCTCCCTCAAAGGAGCACTGAAGGTTGTGACAAATTTGGAGCTTTTAAGGGAAATCAACAGAGTCGGCAACCCATCTGTATGGTCCCTGACAAACTGGGGAGAGATGATAGAGATGTTTATTTCAGATTACAGTTCATGTCGACTTTAGTGTAATACACCGGTGAGTGATAAAATATGTAAACACTCAAAGTCGTTAGACATTGGTGGGGACCCTTAAAGAGCCCCTTGATTCCTCCTTCCAAATAACACAGTGATACCAATTAAATTAGGTCTCCCCGTCAACTATGCAGTCTCCCAGATAGAAATCTTTCCCCGACAACCCTTGAACAACACTAGCTTTGAAGTGGGGTTAAACGAGACGAAGGTTGTGAGTTATGTAATGGGATGAGGCTGGCAATATTCTACATTTTTTGTATCAAATGTCATCAAATGCCATGAAAACATTACAGGTGCCACATCATTGTCTTGTAAACAAACAAAGTTTCTGTTTCCATTCAGCATTAAACCATTGTGTGATGTGCGAAACCATGTGAATTGTATCCGCCATGTGCACGTGCATACTTCTGCACGTGCACAAGAACAAACACAATGGGGACTCTGTCTGAAAAATAAATATAAATAAATAAATCACTCCATGCTGGCAAAAACTCCACAGGCGACCTTTAAAACCAACAATGAATGTATCTTACAGTCCAACTATTGACTGAGGAGATGAAGCCTCATATAGCTTTACAGCTGAAACAATTAGTCAATAGTTGACTAATCAATTAGTCGATAACAGCAATGAATTATCAACTATTTTGAGTAATTTACAGTCAATCAATTGTTCGTATTTAAAAAAAGCGTTTTAGATTAGTTGGACTGTTGGTTGGACCAAACAAGCAATTTGAAGATGTGACACTTGAACTTGTGATGGGTACTGTTTAATAATTTCTGACATTTTTTGACTCAACGGTAAATATAATCAACAGATTGGTCAATTATGAAAATAAGAATCAGTTGCACGCCATAGACCTCCAGTGTTTCTATAACACACCGTTGCACGTTATGATGAACACTGGCTCTATTTTGAGTCAGTCCTCACTATTTACTCCTATTTGAGCAATTTGTGCTAAAAGCTAGGAGAGCCCACTGTTACAAGAAATGATTCAGCCTTTTTTCAATAAAGAATCTATACACGTATTCATGACACATTTTTTATAGATTTATGTCTTAAGTAAGAACCAGTTGGCTTCAGGCTGGATGCCTCAGACAGGATAGGGAAGTAGAAAGTAGAATGGACTAACACATTGTTGGCTTTGGTCTTTGAAAGGGAAAAATATGGAATAACCTCAGACAATCACTGTATACCCCAATTCATACAGCTGTTTTCAGTTCATAACAACTGTGGAAGAGTCCCACTGTAACAATTAAGACCGAAATTCGAAAGAAGGAATACCTTCTTCTATTAACTAGCCAGAGGGGACATTCATTTTCACCTACACAATGTAAAGATCGATCCTGTTAACTGTTAAGACGATGCAGTGCTTCTCAAATAGCTTGCTATGTTGAGTAGCCTAATTGAGTCTTCATTTAAATGTCCATATCAGGCACTTAGAATGACACTTTAATCCCATTTTAGCATTGTGCACAGTGATTACTTTTACAGAACCATTAGTGTCATTCATTAAAGGATATATATATAAAATCTGATATTATTCTGTGGTTTACTGGTGATGTGATTGGAGGTTGTTAAATATTTGTCACACATGTATCCTATAGCCCATTTCTGACATGAACCACTCTTAATTGAATGCTGTCAGATTATTGTAAAGGCTGCAGTTCAACATGCAGGGAGAGAGAGAAATGTGAGTCTCAGGTCACTGCAATAAATGTAACATCTCACCAACATCATCTCTTATGCACAAAATCTTTTTAATAAACTAGGACACTTTTAAGTTGTTGAGGAGATTAATATCTTCTTGTATCAGATCAGTGAAGATGACCTAAGGAATAACAATACCAGCATGTCCTCTCCATATTTTCAATTTTTCATTCATGCCAAATGTTGAATAAATTAATATCCAGCCAAACACTTTATGCAGAATGTGAGCATGTTAATTAAACTAAACTTAACATCCTGTCATTCAGTGCTAGTGCATCACACCAATGTCTGAATGAGAAAAAGCCATCATTGATGAAGCCTGATAAGTAATGTTATATATTCCATGTCTGAAAGGGGAAAAAGCACAAAAACATTTTTTTTACTGAACTATACTCATTAATCAGTTATTTGTCAATTATACTCATATTTCTATGATCTAAGAATAATCATCAAAGATGTTCTGGGAAAAGAATAAAGAAGACAGACAGTATTTGTGATTAAAAGTGCAAAGAAGAGATGATTCAAGAGGAAGAAAGTAACATGAGGCACTCATTTCAGATCATTACAAAAAAACCTCACGTTGCACAAGATGGCTGTTATCTGAGGTAGCCAAGGAAACAAAATGGTGGTGGTCTTGCTAAATTCTGATGAAACGAGCGTGGCTGCAGCCTCAGTTAGAGTGTGTTCATGTGAAACCCCGCCAGTTGCCTGCTCTTTCATCCTCCATTAGCTAATTAGCATTTAAAGCTGTTGAATGTGCTGCTGCTTTGCCTCACTACCTCCCCCACCTAATTGTTTCCATTCCATGTTAATCAAAAGGGCACAAAACATCGTGGTTATGTGACAAAGAGGTTTGCTAAAGCCCTCCATATTCATCAGGAACGATCTAATGTAGTCAGAGTGGACCTGCTTACAAATGCAATTAAATTTGAGCTTGTTGAGAAAAACAGGTATTGAATTAAGGAACTGTTAAGTGGAATTATGTGAAAACACTACGAGTGACAATGACGCCACACTGCTTTCAGTTAAGAGTGAAATGAGCCGTTATGCTGGTTTCTTAGTATGAAAGGTCTTGGTTACAGCCCTAGGGCATTCTGGGTTGAGGGACCAAAGTGTTTGACATGAGGGAGATCTGAGGGTGTATGTTCTTGTGACAGGTGCATTAAAATGCCTGTGTGGATCGAGTATCACTAGTTGGTTGCCTCAGGCCAATTTACTTGGAGTTAGAAGTCAGACAATTGTTAGACAAGGACTCCGCAGCTTCTACTTGCTCATAAACATCACTGACAACTGGCTCATGTTCAACACAGAAAAGCATCTGCAAGTGGCAGACTTCCAAGCTTGTTTTTAGAAAATAGATCCAAAAACACCTCAACCTTGCCAGCGTGCCAACACGTGATAAATCTAGTCGTCAGTCATGTATTTTAACCAAAGTGCATTCTTTTGCATCAGTTTTAACCGCCCATCAGTTTGTGTGTGCACAATTCAACCACCTAGTTAGTTCACTTAAAGGAATAGTTCCACATTTGTGAAATGTGATTATTTGCTTTCTTGCTAAGAGAATGAAACCACTCATCTCTGCCAGCAGCCAGTTAGCTTAGCATAAAGACTGAAACAAAGGCAAACAGCTAGACCTAGCTTCTCTAATGCTTGCTATATATTGTTCAAAGTGCAAAAAACATGTTGCAGTTTTACAGAAAGTTATGCCCTGGGCTATTTCTTCCTTGAGTCTCGTCATCTCTACCTTTAGTGAATAAGCAGATTTCCCCAAAATGTGGGGAAACCTATTCCTTTAAAATGTTTTAGCTACATGAAACGTAATTCAGTGCTTAAATTTCTTATAGACAGTAATAAGTAGTTTGGGGTTAATCAGTTCTTCTGGCTAGAGAATAGAAAACCAGAATGTGCCCAAACAATTTAAACTGAAGCATCTTTTTTTATTTTCAGGCTAGACGTACTGCAACGCTGCGATAATACGTGCTGAAGCCGGATGAGTGGGAGTTAAGGAGGCAACATGCTGTAAATGTGGATTCAAAACATTTTAACCACTATCCTGTTGAATAAAAACCTACATACGAAATACTAAACAGGAAAAGAAGTGAGGTGAAAAATTCATACAGCTTCACAGCTTCTTCAGAGACTGCCAATTCAATAAACTGCCCACTATTTAATTTGTTGGGATCAAGCCAGAGGGGATTCAACAATAACCAACTGTAATAATATGAAATTCACAAGTTCATTGGAAAAAGTAAAAAGGGACGGCAGGGCACAGGCGGCTGGAAGGAAGCCTTTGGCTATGAAAAATAACAGTGGCTTAGAGGGCAGGGAGAGGGCACAGTGGCCATATTGCACTTACCACATATCCTTATAATAAAGTAACGTGTGCTGAGGTTTATACATCATATGAGTCTTTCATCAGCTTCCTTTCCTCAAATAATCGTCTGCGTTCTATATACTGTACTATTCATTCTCAGTGCAGTCCAAAACACCATGAGTTCCAACCAACATTTGATGAAAACAACATTCATCTTAATAAAACCAACTAATACAGAGCCAGGATTTGACAGCAGGAACACAAACCTTTGAGTCCAAGCTTGTCAAGTAACAGCTCAACAAGCCAACACTGTTCCCTCTCCTCTCTCTACAATGTCTCTCTCTCTGGCTCTTTTCAGCTGCTGTCGGCAATTAAGGGCAGCAGAGACAAGTAATCTCCTTCTGGGCGACAGGGCCAGACCAGAACAGGCATGTGGAGTGGTCTGTGCAGTCGGGGGGGGGGGGGGG
>NW_023339663.1:6577832-6578543 GCF_004916995.1 Morone saxatilis
GGAGTGGTCTGTGCAGTCGGGGGGGTGGGGGGGTTGGTTGGGGGACTGCGAGGCTGGCCCCAGCCTCAGCCCTAGCCAGGCCCTGCTTGGCTGCACTCAATCTCAGCCCAATAAAAAGCCCTTCATTGGCAGGGTGCAACTGAGCCAGACGGGCTGGGAGCATGTGGCTTTTAAAAATGAGGAGGGTGGAATAAGGGGGAATAAGGGGGAGGGAGGCACAGAATGAAGGGAAAGAGGAGAGGGGGAGAACTAGAGAGTAAAAATGAAGAATATGATTTGGTGAAGAAAAACAGATAATGAGAGTATATGGTGAGGGAGAAACACATAGGCAGAGATTTTGATAGATGGGGAACTACACAAAACCAACCGTGTCTTCCCAGAAAGGACACTTTTGAAATACTGCTTAGCCAGTTCTGTCAAGCCTGGTTTCACCCTGGGAATGAAGAAACAGATGGGTTGTCTCTGAGCTATGGGCTACATGTGGGAGGTGAAAGGGTGTTGTTGGGAACTGTATGCAACAGCAATCGTTTGCCAATCGTTCTTTAATCTATCGTGTTCACCAAACAACACAAGCTTGTTTCTGGCATTCATTAACCCTCCGTCAAATGCAGCTGCCCTCAGGAAGCTGTACTGTTACTGCCTTTCGCGGTTTTGCACGCACTTAGTGTATTATTTGTTTTTCCATCGCTGCACAACACAGGGCCAGAGCGC
>NW_023339663.1:6578615-6578816 GCF_004916995.1 Morone saxatilis
CACACACACCCACACACACAAACAAAAACACACACACACACACACACACAGACTGTTCATGTATCACAATCCAAAACAATTTCTACAAAGTGAACTGCAGAAATGATTCAAAATGATTACAAAACCAGAAATGATTTCAACGAATGAGACTAAACAGGGTCAAACCTTCAAGTATTGACCTAATTGTAGACATTGTACAGC
>NW_023339663.1:6578854-6582231 GCF_004916995.1 Morone saxatilis
TTGTTTATTTATTTCCTTTTAATGCAAAAATAGAGCTGCATTAAGACAACTGTGTCTATACCATCACATATTCAGGGTTCAGCATATGGGGACGTTGTGACTCAAGAGAGCAGAAGTAGCCTGTTATCTCCACTGATAATAACCAATTTGTGCACATTATATTGGTCATATTGGGTCAGCAAGCATAAATGTACCATAAATTGTCAAATAGTGGACGAGGTCACTTTATTTCTAATTCCCTGTTTTTTAAAAGTGCTTCATTGTATTTGAGTAAAAATCCTCTGTATTTCCTGATTCATTCCCATCTGCTGTTTGCTGTTAATGCAAACTCATTCCTCCATCTGTTTCACATTAAAAGCCTTCCAGCGGTTCAGGAGAAATAATCTTTTCACGTCACATTTACTGTGAAACATCTGCAGGAAGTGTTGAGTTTCATTAAGAGCAGCTTACCATCATGAAAGGCGGCAAAGTAGAGTTGATCAGAATGAATGAAACGGTGAGTTAGAACAGCATTTCTGCTCAAAAGGGAAAAGGAGCAGCAAGTATATATTGTGTATATACTGTGTTGTTGTACGGGTGGCAATAATGGTTTAAACATTTAAACTGGGCAGAATTTACCAATTCCCCATGCCAATCATTATAGTACATGCACCAGTTATTCTGTATTGTACTCCTCTTCCCTTGGTCCTAACTTGTTTTATTATTGTAGCACTAGCTTTTATTCATTCATTAGCTACTGAGGGAGTGGGTCCCTCTTGTACGGAGTCCGCCATGTTCAACTGCCATTTTGCTACAGTAGCCCAGAATGGAAAAACCAAACACCGCCATTAAATCCTACCCACTGGTCCTTTAAAACAACACATGTTACTAGGACTAAAAAGCCCCTTTTGGCTTTAGATGTTTCCAACCTCTAATCTGTGCAGCTTTATTGGTACAATATTTAGTAGTACCATGGTGCTCATAATTGTTTTTTTTTCCATTCAGAGATAACCTGCCATTGATAAGTAAATAATGGCCAAGGTCACTGGTGAATGCATCAATAGATTCTTTTAAAGAACAGCTCAGGTGAATAGGAATATTTTGTTAACTGGTTTATTCATGGTAACAAAGACACTCAACTGCAAGGGTTCATGTAAACAGCTTAACGCAAACAGGATCCCTACTGCAAAATGGCAACCAGCCAAATTACACCATGCTTGTAAATGTAGACAGCGGCCCCTTTAGAAGCAGAAGTGCTTTCAGGCTTTTACTTCAGTTGTACTTTGTTTCTCAGCCACACAAACAGCGAAACCTTTCTTGGAAAAGAACACCAAATGATTGTGTGTTTATTCATCTTTCTATTTGTATTAATATCTATCTTTATAATTGTTTATTACCTTGCATCTTCTTGCATTATTAATAATAATAATAATCTTATAATCTTTGTATGATTGGCCATAGAAATGCAAGCAAGTAATGTTTAAGTCCAAACCAAGTGATTAGTATTTCATATTAATAATATGCCAATGCCTAGAATGCTTATAGTACGGAGCATAAGTGAACCTGACAAGCAATCTCTCAGTCCTGACAACAGCATAAACGATGAATCAATTAATTCATTTTTACAGAAAAATGCCATTTAACATGGCCAAACATTCCCTAGCTTCAGCTTCTCAACTGTGACGATTTTCTGTAAATTAAATATCTGTGGTTTTTAGATTGTTGCATGGACAAAAAAATTAATTTTAAGAAATTACTTTAGGGTTTAGTTAACAGACGTCCCGAAGAGGCTGCCAGCTGAGCTGCTGGTAACGTTAGCTCAGTTTGTTTCTCTAATGACTTAAGATCCAGATGTCCAATAACTAAAATCCTTCATCCAGTTAAAATATTCTGATAAAATGACCAAGATCTAAAAAGCGTATTAAATAACGTGGCTTAAAACTTTAATTTTACTGATTCCTCTGGGTTTGAACATTGTTGGATGTCTGTAGGTCTCGTGTTTATAGACATTTTAATGCAGAAATGTTACATATTATATCTTTAATGTCTGTATACATACATAGTTTTTAAGTTTTATCTTTAGCTACACAGGCTTTGAATCATATTGGTGCCATGTGACCTTAACCCAAAGCAATACCTTTTCCATCTAAATAGGCACCTATTGCGACTCATTTTGTCCCTTTCATTGGAGCTCAGGCAGAGTGAGTTGCACAGTGATGATTAAAAATTTAACATACTCATAACATCACCTACAGAATCAACTGGTGTCAAGTTGGAGAGTGAACATTAATTATCTAGGAGTGTCCAACACTGGCTCCTGAATCTTTACATTATTAATATCTTCAACACAACGAGAGACATGTCTCATTATTAGAAGCTCAGCACCAGGGTCGCGATTTTCCAATTACTGCCACCGTGTCAGTCTGTTCAGCAGGAACTTTCTTTTGCATTAAAAATGCTCCCTGTTTCAATAGACGTAAAGGCTCAATTGGCACATTTTGCACAGACACAAAGTATAAATCCAAGTTACTGCTTATATAAGTTTGCACTGTGAAATAAATTAAAGTACAGTACAGTGCAGCAATATGACAATTACATTAAACTACCAAGTGAGAAATCTTTGCAGGATTTACTAATATTAACTGTGATGCCTTGGTGTATTTGTACTGTGGTGTTTAGTTCAAAAACCAGCTCTGCATGTCAGCAATTGAGGCTTCATTATCGTCTTGATGTAAATGACTTCAAGCTGTCAACAGCCCTCCATCCCACTATAAAAAATCCCTGCAGATGGAGCAAGAGGTATTAAAATTATTTTCTACTCCCCTGCCTCATAAGCATAACAATTCAGCTCTGCAAAAACATTGTTGATAAAGAGCAAGCCACACACTAGCCTTTTAGCTGCAGCACTAGTGCTGACAGGTGTAGTCAAGTCATGTGTTTTTGCAGCGAGATTCACACAGACTTCCTCACTTAGCCCAGTTCCACTTTCCCAGCCACGTTTATGACTTCACCTCCTGCAGTGCCCCTCGGGCAAGAAGAAAACAAGACTGCCTCACAACAGTCAAAGCTTTTTAGACTCAACAAGCTAACTGTTGGAACTTTCCAAGGAAAAGGGTCCTCTCTTGTACTCACAGTTAAGCTTCTGTTTGAGGAGTGCAGGACAAAATTGAAAAAAAATACAGATTTCTATGGTGCAGCAGAAAATTGCATTTTAAAAAAACAATAATCACAATAACATAAAGAGGGAAATATAATGCAGTGGTTCAGAAGTTACAAATGCCAAATGTGAAGAAATAGGTATGTTATTATATTTGATACCACACGACTGCACACATTTACAGAACATCACACAGGAAAACCCTTCTACTTAGTAGTTTCCTTTAACACACACACACACA
>NW_023339663.1:6582289-6593372 GCF_004916995.1 Morone saxatilis
CACACACACACACACACAGCAAGAACCCCTGGAGACAATTACCATGTCTGCTTTCAAACCTTGACTTCAAAGAAAAATTCCAGGGAATCTAAGGCATTAAAACTTCTTATTTTCCACCACAATCTCCTTTTATCGGTGCCACAAATCCAGCTCTCCTTAACACAGGTGCTGTCAGCAAAAAGCCTCGTATTTTAAGTAAGGTAACAAACCACTTCACAGTGGGCATTTGATTTCATAATGTGGAAATTGAGAAGGACTGGGGAGTTTATGAACATGTCTGTCTCTTAAGGTGAATATTTGCTTTGATATTCCGACACTGGGGTACAGCCCTCCCATCTGTGTTCACTCAGCCTCTGTGGGAAATAACTGTCTCTATCCTCCTTCTCTTGAGGCTGGCAATGTGCACGGTTTGAGAAAGGAGCACAGAAGGAAGGCAGTCCCTTGATTCTTATCAAAGGCAAGTTTTAGGTTTCTCTAAGCCCATGGGTTAGTACTACAGCTTACAATAGATAAAGTGATCGTAGTGATATGCTCTAAGGGAGGACACAGTGAACTGCTAAACAGAAGGTGTTGAATAAGAGCTCTTTTCAAGTCCTTTTCAATTTATACTTTTACACTTTTTGTAAGTGGGCTAAAATATTTTTTTCCGCTTCGACACAACTTGGAGATTATATGGATGCTTGAATTTTCTTTGCACTCGTGCAATCCTGAATAATCTCAGGCTCTCAACAATGAAAGCCTTCATTGAAACAAAATAAGCTAAGCTAAGCTCCACCACTTCTTAGTAACTGCTGCTGTACCCATCAAGCTTTCTATTCTTGCGCAGCACATATGGGGTTTACAATGACAAACAGTGGCAGATTTTGGCGTCAAATTCTTCGTAATTTTTTTTAAACAACCGGTCCTTGATTTTAGACAAAGGCAGAAAAAAGACGCTTTTCATTTCTAGCTGGTGAATATCGATTTTGGCGACTAAAAGGACAATTTTAATAGCAGAAGCACAGCGAGCTAATTAATTAGGTAAGTTGCTTGAAAACACCATCACCGGCTTTTCAACGTTTCCAGCTGACTCTAGGATCCTGCAAAATTACCTTAAATGTTCACTTGGTGGCTACATACGTGGTAAACGACTAAGGCTAAAGCTGCATGTCTCAGACAAAAAGTTAGATAGTTAAGCTAGCGAGCCGCCAGCTTATGTAAGAGCGGATAAACACACTATTTAAAGGACAGTGTTAAGGATTTAGTAGGACTGCACAATAAAACATCATATTGTGATTAATTTGACAGATTTTGCATCACAAATTGAATTTTCACTAAAACAAAAATATTAAAATCAAGATGATGTGACATTTGTGTTGTTTTCTTAAATCTGGAGAACAGAATATGTAGACCAGGGCACCTCTGCAGCACTACACTGCTTCATTATAAAGCTGTTTTGTCACACATTTTACCTTTATCAAAACATTAAAGCTCTTGCGATTTGCATATTGCACTTGGCCATGTTGTGATTTCGATAATATTTCGATTAATTGTGCAGCCCTAGATTGCAGATTGCAATCAACTGTACTCAACCAGGTGCAAAGAAGAAATCTCTGCCAATAGAGCCTCCTAAATGTTACACCCTTTCTTTTTAACTATATATTTTAGCCAGATGAAGAATTTTAGTCATCAGACATCTGACGGTACTTCTTTTTGTTATTATTTGATATAAGAGACCTTCTAGCGGCAAAAATTACATATTGTGCGTTTCATTATTTAGATTCTTTTATATTATCCAACTTTCTGTTTAATGTTAAAAAGATTCTCACATTGTCCATTTCAGGTCATGACTCAGTTGCTTCGAGGCAATTCCAATATTATAATAGTGGCATCTGGACTCAAAATGAAAATAGTTCACAGAAGAATTTTTTTAATTTAAGTGGAAACAATATGTGTTCTTCCAGTGAATGACCAAGGATACAGTTCATTGGCGATAGTATGCCTATGTTTTTTAAACACCCAGCAGAGGCAATGTACAGTTTAAAGATATGTGGAGTGCCAGCATTATTCAAGTAATTATGCTGAATCTTATTCTTGCTACACTGACCACCAGAAATTTGAGTGGGAAGAAAATGATGTTGCATGTAAATCAATACTGTACTTCACACACTGAGCCTGCAAAAGCATTTAATGGCATATTTGCCCAGCGGACCATGGCAAAAGGAGCTTGTGCACTATATGCTTCAAGAATTTTCTCTAAATATGGCAAAAGCACAAGAGATAAATAGTTGCAGCAGGCAGTACAGGAGAAAGACTGCAAATTCCATATTGATTTTAAATACCCATTTTAATGATGATTAATTTTTGAGTAAATCTGAGTAATCTAGATATGAGTAAATCATATATTATGTTAAATGTAAATAAATGCTTTTGCATTTAGAAACATATATACATACACACAGACACCTTCTGACAATGGCAACAAACCCCATGGCCAACATCCTACACTACCTGCTTGAATCGTAATGGACACAGGCAAGAATAAATATTTATAATGGTTCAGCATGCTCTGGGGAACCCTGAATCTTCTACCAGAGGGTAAGAGCTAGTGGAGATGGAGTTAGATCAGAAACTATTTTCAGTGTCTGTCTGATAATAGACTGCTCATAGATTATTTGGAAGGACAAGTATTTTTTAACCCCTATAATTTTCACAGCAGTCTGTGCCAGACAAGCAATTTGTGATTTCAGCTGTACAGACAAGTTATCATACCAGGGTGTTATCATGCTCTCTACGATTGCATGGTCAAAAAGGAACGTGAACTTTTGCTCAACCCCACTGACCCTAAGACTACATAGAAAATACAATCTCTGTTGTAATCTAGAGATTGTCAACAGGGCTCTTCCAACTAAGTGTGTTATCAATGTGGACCCTTAGGTACTTATAAGACCAGACCTGAGTGATGGATTCGTTGTGTATAAGCCCCAGCCTAAGATTGTCCACTGCCTTAAGATCAAACACCATCTCCTCAGTTTTCTTCACATTCAACACAAGATGGTTAGTGTCACATTACTGCACAAGGGCTAAACTGATGAACTGCTGTCTCTGTGCATTATTCCCACAATGGTGGTATCATCTGAGAAATGAATGATGAGTTTCAGGGTGCACTCATTTGTGTATAATGTGAAGAGGACCGTGGAGCTGACACAAACCTGGGGGGCACCAGTGCTGATATGTCTGTGCTCTGTCTGAGAGGGCATTGTTGACCCTAACCTGCTGGGTATGATTTTCAATCAACCAGCTAAAAAAACAGTGTTATAAGCCTCATGAGTTGGATAAATGTAATCTATGATACTTTGCTGCACAGTTAGGAAACTATTTGCTAATAAAATGCATTTCTAGATGTAGATTTCTTTCTTTTTAATGTATGTATGTCATGTATACCAGAAGATACAAACAGTTCTCTCACATGCTGAACCATTGCTACCCCTCTTTTACAGAAAATCCCACATGAATGTCAGTTTTTTTAATCAGCTGTGATTTTGTTTACCTATTTAATGGAGCAATGTGGAACAATGCCACATCATTTTTTACTTATTATGTAATTTGACTAATGGTGTGGTTTTAAATGCAGCAATTTTAATCTTGATTAAGACAGAGTTGAATTGTGACATTCAAGGGAACTGCACGTCGATTTTATTAGGATTATACCCTTATTAAATAGTGAGCTGTTTTTTTAAATAATTCATTCTAAGCTAAGATAGTGTCTCTGTGGATACTGAGACCAAATGGTCAGACACTTTCTGTAGTTTCACCTTGACACCCTTCAGCTCTAAAGTTTAAAGATATTTCAGTGAGACATCACGACACAAAGGAAAAGCACATAATATTTGATGTTCATTCTGCTTGATCACAAGGTACGTGGTGTATATGGGGCAGACTGTGAATTCCCTGCTTCCCTCAACACATATCACTGGAGCCTCATTGAAAATAATGATCTCACTCCTCCTGCCATTTTAGCAGCTCACACAAATGCACAATTCCCTATGTTGTGGAATTAAGACATTTACTGAGTAAGACTAACAAAGACAAACAACATTAAGCTGAATGTTGTGTATGACTGATTGAGCCTTACCTCCATGTGACAGTTGTAATGGACAAAGATCCTGAACCCAAGATATGGTACATGAACACATTTGTCACGGACAGTGAGCCAAAAGCAATGCCACTTTCTTGTGATTACAACAGGTCAAATAGTGTTATATAATGCACACATAAGCTGTTACTTGGAAACAATGATTCAATCTGGTACTCTGTGCCTGTGTTTGCCATTGTTTTCCAAGTCAAACATTTTTTAAGGCACTGGCAATCTTAAAAAAACAAGCACTTGATGACCAAGACAACAGCTGGCAGCACCTAGCTGGTATCTTGGCAAAGCAGTTTGTGGACATAACCTCTTAACAGATCCAATTAATGCATTGACCTAACAGATGAGATGGATAAACTTGTTGCCAGTCTCATATGGTTCTACTTTTTTATAACCTACTGCTGGTTACATATACAGAAAATCCCTTTTAAAAATGAGGAATTCTTTTATCAATGTAGCCTTTAAAAAATGCCTTTTTATTAACTGACTTATTCAGGGTGTTTCTATGATCTGTGATCACAGCTATCCAAACGTTTGAGGGTTGAACAGATGTGGTTTCTGAACTTAACACAACAGGTTGTTAACAATTTTCTTTAAGATGAGAGTACAACCTTGAAAAATGCAAGGATTGAACTGGAATGGCATATCAGTGATCCACACTGACCCTTATAAGCCTGACTGGACCACCCAATATACCATCAAATATAATACATAGCAGAAGTGAATATGCTCATTACTCATTTTGAATTTTCCTTTAATTTTCCTTTAATGTTCCTATGGGCTATATCCTGGGAATTAAGATAAGATAAGATAAGATAAGATATTCCTTTAATAGCCCCACAACGGGGAAATTCCAAGAATTCGAATTGGACAGACTCACTGGCTTTATGAGCAAGAGGAAGTTAAAGTCTTTTTTTTGTTTGCTGCACACAAACAGAGAGAGATTAATGGCACTGGAGGCATGGATGGCCTCCCTCGCCTCCCCCTCTTTCTCCATACTTTCCTCCCCTCTGATGTCGCTAGCAGGAAGTTGCTGAGCAGACATGTCACCCAACAGAGTACAATTGAGTTTGTAATCTCTGACCCTGCAGTGGCAGAGAGTCTCTCGCTCTCTGTCTCTCTGGTTCTCCCTCTCTAGGAGAGATACTTGTGGTTATACTGCTGCTGGGTCGGGCTTGGCTGGATAAAGATCTCTTCTCAAATCACACACACACCACACACACACCTCATGCTGTCTCTCTCTCATACACATACACACACACACACACACACACACACACACACAGGCATGTGTGACATAAAGCAATTGCATAGGCATGCCTGGGGAATGTTGGCAAAAACACTCAATCAGCTAGACGTAATGAGTAAAGTAATGCTCACATTTGGATGGGAACAGGCATAAAGAATAATGATTAAATTGAGAGCTCTTCCAAGTCCTCATAACACCATAGCTGGGAAACACGGTCGCCCACTGACTTTGTGCAAAGTACTTACTGACTACGCCACACAACCTTCATTCATTTCCTCATTCCAAAACAGAAAACTGGCACAGACACTGGCCTCATGAGGAGCCATTTTGGGGCATCAAAAACAAACACCAGATGTTGAGATGTGAGATAAATGTCAAACATATTGATTCTATGCTTCATTAAAGCTTATTGTGGGGGGTTAGAATTTGCCTGTGGCAAGGAATTAAATAGATCACAACAGTAAATCTACAGAGGTCCCATTTTTTTTCTATTTTATGCTAACACTGTTTAACACAGTCGGGGCCATTAATTCGAAGAGAGCATGAACTGAGAACCAGAAGACTGTT
Organism: Morone saxatilis; assembly: GCF_004916995.1. NCBI lineage: Eukaryota > Metazoa > Chordata > Actinopteri > Moronidae > Morone > Morone saxatilis. Next base: position 6,588,232 of record NW_023339663.1, read on the forward strand.
CCATAAACTAAAAAGGAAAAGGCTGTTCCAGTTCCATGTACTGGGACCAAAAAGTTGACTGCCGAGCCATACTGACAGAATTGCAAACATACCTATTCAAAAACAGCAACAGCTAAACATACTTTAACCACAAAATCATAGGCTTTTAAAGTTTGGGCTGTAATGATTCCAGTCCATTGACCTGATTTAATTCCTTTGATCCTCTTTACTACACTCCTCAGTATATTTACTAGTATTTGAAGGGTATCATTGGTTTCTTCCATATATGCTATATCCACCATTCAAATTAGCTAGCAATCACAAGTGTTATGGCTGCCGTGACATTAGCAGGAAAGCTCACTATACAGCTTACATACAGCTAGCTAGTAATGTGCGAATGAGGTCTGAGAAGTAAAAATAAAAAAATAAAAAAATTCTATAATCAACAAACTCAGTAGAGAAACGTCAAAAGAAGCATTGTAATAGACATTTGTGAATCAGTTTTAGTTCTTTTATGTGTGTTATATATTATGGCAGAATAAAGAAAATAATTTATATTCTACCCTAACTTAAATCCTGAACACAAAAAATTGAAAAAACTAATGACCTTTCTTCATATGAAAACAAAACTATTTCTTTTTTTCACATTAGATTGTCTTATTTTCAATGCACCATTTACAAAACAAGAACAGGGACCCGTGTGTAGGATTTAGGGGCATCTAGCAGTGTAGTTAGAGATTGCAACTCCTTCGCTTCACACTCCCCTTCCATGCTTAAATAAGAAACTAAGGTAAGCACAAAAAAATGTTTGAAAATATACACGTCATGTGTGCATAGTCATTGATTAGGTTCATATCTTGTCATTCCTATTCTGTTACAGTCAATAATATTAGTCAACACTATATTGGAGTTCCTTGCAGGCTTGTTGTGTTGGAAATGATAGTACTAGTGTAATGACTGCATAATGACTATGACATTATTTCCAGTTCAGAAAATATATTTTTAAAGAACGGCTTAGAAATAAATCATAGGTTGAAGAGGTCTGATTTAAAAGAGCAAAAATGCATCACATCATTTTTAAAGAGAAAAGAATTTCAACCTGTTTAGCATTCAATCTAACACTTCATACAGCTTGGTATTCAGTTATTTCTCTTTGATTCCGACTTATTTTCATCAACACTGATGTCTTTCCGACCATTAAAAGGAAGCTGTCTGCGTTGCCTTTATCATTGTTCCAAGTTCCTGTGATCAGCATACAGTGAGAGGAACAAGTCCTATTAAATGAGCAGAACAAAATGGAGGAGAAGTAGAGATAATAAAGGGGGCTTAACTGTCAGCTCCACCAACAGCAGAAACTGTGTGACATTCAATGAAGTGGTCTGAGGGCAGCAGTGAAATTCTAAACAGTGTAGCAGGCCATTTCAAGTCTGGCAGATGGTTCTATGTATTTTTCATGCTGTTGAAAACCTGTGACTGAGGTTTGGTTGGTTGTCATCCAGTGCCTGGGGACCCTGGGCTGAATGCATTCTACACACCACTGCAGAATCACATGATGTCTGACCTCTCTGCCATGGCAAACTGCCCAGCATGGAAATGGGAGGAAGGGGAGGAATGTGAGTGTGTTAGTGTGTGACTGAGGTTATGTAGAAAGAGATAGAGAGAGAAAGCAAGAGAGAAAGCTGCATAGTTGCATGTAAGTGTGCACGTCTGTTCACTGAGCATAATCTGAATTCTACACGAATACGTACAGCTTCACAGCTCCGAACTGTAAAACATACTATTAGAGAGAAAGTGGGGAAAATATGAAGATGGAATGATGGCGGGGGGAAGGGAGCAGGAAGAGATGGGCGCAGCCACCGCTAAGGATTCACACAATGTTATAGAGAAAGAGGGGGAAGAAAAAATAGCACTGCCTGACTTACCTTCTTTTGGAATGCATCCAATATATCTGTGAGTGTGTGTGTGTGCTGTGTGTGTGTGTGTGTGGTGTGTGTGTGTGTGCATGCTGGCAAGGCAAAGCTTTCAGCATATAATATCCTTACCCACACACAGGAAACGCAGGCTCATCCGAGCTTCCAGCCGGCCTAACAAGCATGGGAGCTCCACTATGGAGGTCAGAGGTAGAGCTTGCACAAATGGAATTCCACAGAAAGCCGCACTTCTTTTAACAGATAAGTGGCTAGGCTTGCAGCTATGTGATATTGTATAAGCCAGTAGTTTCAGTTATCCAACATTTACTGGTGTGCATACATCTACTGAGCTGCAGTCTATATACAGTATGTTCTGCTACAATGGGGGATAAAATAATAAAGAGTAGAATAGAAATGGCAGATACAGAGCAATACTGACATGTTTTAAATGAAAAATTATTCCCCATTCAGTGCAGTTAGGATTATAAAAGAAACATGTAACCGACTCAGGAACCTCTTATTTTAAAACAGCAAAACTAGACCAGACTAGACAACAATTGCGTTATCAGGGCAGTGTCTACGTAAAGCTTTCTGAAATGACTGTGATTCTTTCACGGTAAGCATAATCTATTTTGGTATGCATTTTTGTAATTACTCTAACTTATACACAATTTCACACCAAATGACAGAATACATTCCTCTACCAGCTGTTTCAGCAGTGTTATCCAGCATGCTGTTATCATACACTATTACCTATATGTTATTCACATATGTACATGCAGATGATCTGTCACATACATACTACTAACGCCGATGATATTCGTTACATACGTTATTGTATGCAGATGATACTGTCACATAACCTGTATGCAGATGATACTGTCACATATTTGCAGATAAAGCTGTTTCATACAGTATGAATGCCTAAACAAAGGAAGAGAAAGCACGCAAACCTAACATTAGGATGAAAAAAACATAAAAGTATTTGGCCTTCACTGTAAACAAGACAACATGCAAGAAACTTTCAGCTTCATGAGAATTCATTTTATATTTTTGGAAAATTCAAAATTTGTGAAACAAAAAAGGCTGGAATTTGTTGTGCTATTACAATGCTGTTATTGGTTGTTAAGCCTTAATATGACAGATGTTTTGACCCTATAGTAGTGAAGCTCAAGAGTAAAAAACAAATGCTTTAGTCAGGAGTCCCAGTAAGCCATGACGGCGTGACAGTCAGCCAGCATACACAATATCAGGACCCTAAAACTGTAACAGCTAAATGAAACTCAGCCACCATTAATAGCATTATTTACACATGTGCTTCTCCCTCCGTGTCTTTAGTTAAAAGGGCCTTCTGCACACTTCTTACATTTGTTTTCATTTTGTGAATTTGTGCTAAAATATTTTAGCGGCTGGTGAGTTACTGATCGAAGAAATGTGACACCTGAGTCTAGAGCCCTTTGGGACCACTGCTATAAACCATCCTGTACAAGCCATGTCTCAAATATGTGTCTATCTGATATACATAACTGCCAGGGGACCTGGTATATGTCAGCCTTCAACAGAACTGGGGTTAATAAAATGTGCTTGTCTGTGAAATATTAGCTACCACAGACTGCATAACTGTTCAAAAACCTCTGTGAATGTTAGTACTTCCAGATTGCATCCTACGTCAACATTTCACCATGAGTAAATTCATAGGGTCCTTTGATTAGATAATATATGTACAGATCACACACACACAAATCCAACTTTGACTTTTTGCCTGCATAGTCATTTAATATGAATCAATACAGCACTGAACAGTCACTGGTTTTGCTCTCGGCATGCTTGTTCAAAAGACTAGACCTCTCTGACTAGTATTCACTAAGACATGTAGCTGTGCAGCTGGTAATATGGTCTTTGGAACAGAGTAATAAATAAGACCCTTATTAAGAGTGTGGATTGATCCAATCAATCTTTTCACCACAGGAGTAAGTTGATGGTGCGATTCGAGCTCTGTATGGGGTGTGATGTGTCTTTGCCTGTGCTGCGAACCAGACTGAGAATGGGTCTGTGCATGTGTAGATAAATGTTGTACTCAAAATATAGTAATGCTGCTTGACACCATTTTATGTGCAATTTTAAAATATTGCACAGTTGAGCATCATTTATATGTGAGAAGTAAACCATCTGCAGCATATCCACCACCCATAAACCTGCTTAGTTTGGCTGGAGCTCTCCGCTCATCCTTTTTAATTATCTCACTCTGCCTCTTCTAGCAAAAACATTCCAATTTTCAGTCTGTAACACACCTACCCTTTTTTCCCCCAACCCCCTCTGCTTTCTGCAGTGGGAAGGTCAGGCGTACATCTTCACCCGTTGCTGAGTGAGCACTGGGGGGTAGGGGTGAAGAGACAGAGCACAGATCATAATGGCCGGCCAATTATCAGTAGTAAGGGGGGCTGGGGAGCTAGGAAGAGTGAGAGATTATGGGGGGGAATGGATCAATACACCAGTCAATTTCTAATGAGGGAAAGAATTGGTCCAAGTCAAGCAGATGGAAATCCTGCTCTGCCTGGGGTGGTCTTTCTTCACTGTCTGTCAGCAGGGTATCAGGTTTTTGATGCTGCTTTGTACAACAGCGCCCCAACAGGGGAATGACTGCTATCACACTGGATCTGTGATATTCAAATATTTACAACATTTACTGCAGTTTTTTTTTGGGTTCACAGTGTTCCTCTCCTGCTCTCCTGGTCTACCCACATTCCACTTTCTCTAAATATTTCATATATCACTAGGGGCAGATTTAGAAAAGGCAAAAGAATAATGGCTGTCTGTCCTTCACCACCCCCTTCTTTTTAACCACCCACAACTGCCAGCACAGGACAGTAAATCCTACACCTCACCCACTCACCCAGCCCAGCAGCTCAGCTGTGTGTTACTATGCACTAGCACAACATGCACTCTTCTGCTTACATGAAAAGAAGCCAGCTTAAACTGCTACAGGCTAAACAGCAAATAGTCTCTGCTTTTTCCAAAATGGTGACTGAAATAAGCACCAACCAACTGTTCAGCACCATCATTAAGCCTTTGGTACTGTGGTTCTTCTCTGGTTGCTTCACTATTTTCTACATCTGCCTTTCTTTCTTTTTTCTGAGGGGCCTTGTGTGGGGTGGGGGTGTTATTTATGGCTGCTCTGTGCAAGTGGACACACACACACACACACACACACACACACACACACACATACACACAATAATTAGAATATTAAAA
>NW_023339663.1:6593472-6600754 GCF_004916995.1 Morone saxatilis
ACACACACACACACACCCTTTCACAGGATGAAAGGGCAGTCACACTGCCTGCAAACATGATTTTACAGCCCTGGGTGGAATGAGTGGTGGAGGAGAGAATGAGGACAGAGTACAAAAGGGGAAAGCCCTTAGATTTACAGGTCCCAGCAGTCAGAATGCAAACCATGTAGCAGTACACATTTTACAGCAGCTTTTTTTTTTTAAGCCCAAATGCAGAGTTCCTTAGAAATAAGACAACTGTCTTTATGCAAAAAGACATGCGTTAAAAGGTGCTCGCCACACACAAGTACAACAACCTAAAAGAGGATCATTGCTTTTTTCATGGCTCTGTTTTTTAAATTGGAACAGGAGACAATTCAACGCTATTTCCAAATGTGATCCGTTACAGTAGCTCATCAAAGATTGCATTTAAACGTGTGTGTGGATGTGTATGAGGGCTTGTAGCATGGAAGGGTTAGGGCAGGTTTGTGCAGTGTTTACACAACATTTATACAGTTTCACTGTAGACTTTCCAATATGTATGCATGTGTAAATGTTTATACATTACATAAAAATAATGAGCGGTAACTCACCCTAAGTTACCTCTCATTATTTTTTATGTTATGTATGAGGGTGTGTATTTGTTTAGAAATCTGACTGATAGATGTGGGGAAAGCAGAGTAAATACTCTTAATAAGGCATTTGTAGTTCATCTTTACACTATAATTAAAAAACTATTCATTCCTACAAATTAACATTTTCATAGTTGAGTTGTTATTCTTTAAGCTTTAGATTACTTGTATAACAACTCGGCAACTTATGATTATTCTTATTGTCAGTTAATCTGCATATCAGTTTCTTGATTAATTGATAAAATGCCTAACACAATTTCCCAGAGCCCAAATTGACATCTTCTTATTTCAGTCCAAAACTCCATTTATTATCACAGCTTAGAAAAACAGCAATATTCAGATTTTAGAGGCTGGGGACAGTGAATGTTTGGCATTTTTTTCTACAAAAGTTGGCCTAAATGAATTACTGATCAATATCAACAAATTAGTTATTTGATTAATAGTTTCAACTCGAACAATACTGTAAAGGGTTAACAACAGTGGGCGAGACAAAGCAGTCTCTCCCAAAGCCAGAGGCAAATCATTCAAGATGAGGATTGCAATTTAATTAAGTTAAAATGTATTCCATTGACAGCGAATGGGAGAGCGACTGTATGCACATGATGACTAAATAGGGAGTGGGGTGTATTTTCCTGTTTCCAGTTTAAACTGCAATTAATTAAAGCAATTTGGGTGGAAAGGCTCAAGTAAACAGTTTACAACAGAGTACAAAAAGGCAGCACTGACCATAGTGCCAATGGAGCACCTCCACGCTTTGCCACATCACAGATTCACAGTCAAACCAGAGTCCTCATAACACTCTGGTTAAGGGTGGATTTCATAAGTGTTCACTTAAAGACATAAAATGAAAAAGCATAGAAAGCAGCATTGCACTCTATTGTTATATCAGTAATCAGAGGGCGCTCTTTGCTATTCATGTCTTCTGGAGCTGTAGGACAAAATAATTGCTCTGAAAGCATGCTGCAAACACAATGGGCTGATGCCAATGTAATATATGTGTGTGTGTGTGTGTGTGTGTATATATATTAGTGGGAGGTAACTACAATGAGGGCTTGGATTTGTGTTTCAGTGGTAATTCCTGTGGTGCATACTGTCTCTAGTGGGAAATACTGTAAACTGGCAGAGAGTTTCTGGTGAAAAGGTGCAGTCTGACATCTGCTGGTAAGAGATTATATTGCAGCAGTTGTACACAGGACACAGTATGCATGGTCAAATACAGCATATCTTAGTAAAAGCTCCAAGAAATACAAGAAAGAAGGTTTTGGAAGAATTATCGTCCTCTTAACACAAACAACTGTCCAGATTTTAACTTCTCCAAGCAACCACATTCACAATGATTGAAAAACAAAAGAGTGTTTTTTTGTCTGGAGAGCCATTAAGATGTTAAAACATTGTTTGACAGTGTATTAGTGTTGTGTGATCTTGGATGAATCAAGTCTCTGGATATCTATAAAATCACAATGCAATGTCCAAGAGGTCTTTGTGTCAAAATTTCCAGGATGTTGTTTTACTGCCTCTGAACTCAACTACAGTTCCAATACTATTACAGGATGAGACAAAATGTATTCAATTATTTAAGTTAGGTGCCTTTTTTTGTTGTTGTGTACTGCAAGTAAGTATAGCCTCCAAGGGCAGAAGGACTATAACAGCCAAAAGGAGGAGGAGGATGGGAAAAGAGATCCAGCACTCAACACAGAATATCAGCAAAAACAGCAACAGAATCAAACAGTCCACTAAGTCAACCAAAGGCGAATCACACATTTTCACCTGTTACAATCTGTACTTGAATCATAAAACAACGAAACACTGAGACTCAACTTAACAAATAAAACCTCCAAGTCACTTCACAAAGCATCATTTCACACTTATATTCAAGCCTTACTTTCCTTTACACCTATTGAAGGTTGTAACAACATGCTCTGATTAAAATAATAGCACTTAAGTCTTTGGTTGATGAGTTTTGTGATTTACTCTGCCACTAACATCTCTATAAGTAAAATTTACTACTGGCATTAAACTCTGGTATGCTCTTATGTTTTACCGACCTGTTGTTTGAACTGCTCCTGAGACAGGCAGTCAGTCACGTTGACGCAGCCCAACAAGCAGCCGGTGGGGTATTCTTTGGGAAACCTGGGCTCTGCACAGAAAATGAGAGCAATCAAAGACCCACTAACAAGCACAACTACAAGCATCGTACCAGTCTAGAATGTGTGCACTTCATTTAAAATGCTGTATATGAAACATGTAAACAAGCCTGAAGCAAATCACCTCCAGTATTTATTTGTCTTATTTACTGGTTTGCTGTCTATGTTTACCTTTCTTGTAGATGTGGCGGTACATGGCTTCCACCTCAGCAGTCTCCTGGGGGGTCGGTGTCTTGGCTGCAGCAGCAATCCAAAGACGACCCCGGTGGGATGTGTACCAAGTTCGCCCCTCTACCCTACACACATGGGAAAAAAAATGCAATGTTACTGCTGCTTTCACTGGCCTGACAGAAAACAAGACTCCCTAAGAGTGATTTAGTTTCAAAGCTCATTTGGGGTTTTGTTTGCTCCGTACCTCTTGATGCCTCTGACCAGTAGCGAAGCCCACGGTTGGTGCATGCTGAGGCACCACCCCCCGTCAGACATCTCCTGCAGCTCTTTGTCCTGGAGCCTCAACCTGGAACGTTCTTCTCCTTTCTTGTCCTCCGCCGCACTCTTTCCCTGCTCCATTTTTCTCTTATAGTTCTCTTTGCCTCCGACATCCACCCACTAGAAAGTACATTCATTGTCATCATTATGACATTATTATCACCATCTACACAGTTTCCAGGATGGATAAAAAGTACATTGCAAACTAAGGAGGGAGAAACAACTGTCAGCTGTCAGTTTCTACCCATTTTACTGATGTTCCACATAAGTTTAATAATGGTACAAATGACTAGTCTAAAGTCTAAACACTTGTGTTGTAGTGTTGAAAATGTACCAGGAGATGCCGCCATTGTTACGACCTACCTCTGGTGCAGACTGCAATATGTTGGGATTGACCAGCTCTCTGTTGCCCTGCCCTCCACCTTGTCTTTGAGAGTACATTGGTGATTTTGGCGTAGAGTCACTGCCCATAGCCTTGAGGGTCTCATCCAACCTGCAAATTATTGCAAAATTTCAAAAGGAGGCTTTCAGGATGACTACACAACATAAATCTGCCCTTGCGGCCTTGATCCAGGTGGTGTCAGATTATCTTACTTGTTGTAGTACTCGTTGAGGTTCTTTCCCTCATCAATCACTTGTCTACCAGCAAAGTCCAATGTGATCTTCCTGTCCTTGCGAGAGGCATGGCGAAGTTCTCTAAGCTCCTCTTCCTTTTTCCTCAGCTTCTCTCGCTCACCAGGTGATAACCACTGATTGGATTCAGTAGCAAAGTAATCGGACTCATCGTCCAGAACCTGCGTTCTCCTGACACTGGAGTTGAAGGGGACAGTAAATAAATAGGTTAGTGTTATCACCCAGTTTCATGATTACCTACAGAAATCGAAATGTCCCGTTAAAGTGCTGACATGGCACACCAAGCAGTAAACCTATCTGCTCTTTTTTTCTTCACTGTGTGTTTTAATGATACCTGTTCTTGTCATATTCCAGCAGTTTGTCCTTGTGCTGGACAGCCTTCTCCAAGCCAGCCTTCATTATGGCCTCCTGGTGTGGGAGATAATCTCTTTCTCCACAGTCTGTCACCAAAATAAAAACAAATTCATAACATCAACCCACGTCGTTATGTCATAGATTTTAGTACTTAATAATTCTGTCTAAATTTGACTCTCACCTCCCATAAGCTTCTTTCTTAGTTTCTGGCTTTTGTTGGAGTCTCGTTGCAAGATCTCCTGCTCCTCTCTTGTGCAGACCTGAGTCAGAGAAGAGAAAATAATACTAATACTAAGAAAAATAAGGTTTGTCAGCAGTAGGGTGTGGCAATATTGATGATAACTGTAATCTTTTTAAAGAATTATATATTGAGATCATGTTAATAATACAGTGTCTCTTTCTTTTCACTGTTGTTTTTGTGTGTTTTTTTGTTGTTCTTGTTTTTTTGTTGTTCTTTTTGTACAGTTCTGCTTACAGACTCTCTCTCCAAAACAGAGACAAAACACACAATCACAGTTAAGGATAAAGTTGACTTATTCTATAAATATTGCAATAGTATCACTGTAATAATGTAGTGACAGACTCAAGTAGGTCAAATTAAAAAAAATTTAATCTAATGAATCAGAAGACCTGCGTACCAGGCTGCCGCAGAAGAGGCAGGGTCCCGAGCCCTCCTGCTCACACACAATGTGACCACAGCTGATGCAGTTGTTGATAAGTTTGTGCTTTTGGGCAAGGCACTCGCAGGCATATCGACCTGGGAGTAAGACAGCCAGCCTGTCCTGTCCCTCTTTATTATAGAGACTGACAAACTTATTTTTCTTCTTCGTTGAAGGAGCACTCGTGTTTTCTTGGGCCTGAGAAAGTAAATAAAGAGAGAAACAGATACAATAACAACGTAATGAATGATCTACAAATAAACTTAATGTCTCACTGTCACCATGAGAATTACCTCCATGAAGTTGGTGATATGAGAACAAATGTTCAGGCCGACGTGTACTCACCCTCATCAGATCAATGGGGGTTTTGACTGCCTCTGGCTCAGGTTCTGTTTGGCTCACAGTCATCACTTCTTGTTTGTTACGGCCCTTTCGTTTAGACTTCTTCTGGGTATCTTTGGTCATGTCTTGTGAATCTAGGAAAGGTGAGCAGTTGACCTTCAACAAATAGTATATATGTGCATCTGGGAGAAATGATGAATTATGATACTAGTTTATTACATCTCCATTCATAAGACATTTAATCGTTGGTATTTATATTTATTTACAATGTTTGTCATGTCCAAGTTCTTTGCATAGTAGTTTTACAGAAGGTTGTTTATAGCTGGGAGGAATTTAATAGGAAAATATATGATTATGATTTACAGAAGAGGGCACAAACACAACATACAATGGGGCATTAATCACAACAGTTAACAAACAGCATCTGTTCATTAAAAGCAGTAAACAGTAACCATGATAAAGTGCTGCTGAGCCGTGCAGTCTATTTATATATTTATACAAATATATTCAGACGTCATTTATTTATTTATTTATTTACCTGCCGATGAGACGGATTCCTTGAGAAGGAAAAGACTTGGGTTATCTGCGGCCTGTCGTTGAGTCTTCTTCCACCTGACGAGCAGCTCATCTATGAACATCCCTTTCCTCCCATCTGTGCCCTGCAGGAGGTCTCCCACGTACTCCTCGATCTCTTCAGCTTTTTCAATGGATAGAATGTATCTAGACAACAGGATGGCACAGTTAGTTAATCCGACATTCATTTACATTTCTTAAAACGGATGTTGGAGACATTTAAGACAAAAAAAATAAAGACACACTGCTTCGTGTGGCATCCAGCAACGTCTGGAGGTCTGCTTATTCATTATTTAATTAATATTTAAGAACTGATTTGCTAAGAATACTTCTTTTTCCAAGAATATTTACGATACTTGATCTTTTTTTGATGATGTTCTGATGGAAAATTGGGTTTATTGTCCTAAATATTTGTTTATTACTTATCTAATTAGGAAATTATTGTTATTATTGTGCTCACACTTTCACCCACATTTGAAAACACCTGTGGTTGAAAAATTGTGAATAATATCAACATAGAATAAAAAATAACAACAGGGAAACTATGTATTTTGTTTTTTATGTGCTGAGTTTTTACTAACAAGCAGCTGCAGATAGTTTCAGATGTTCTTGAGCCGCTAGGAGATTACATGACATTGTAAACATGCCGCAATGTTTCCAGTCATTACCAGGTTTCCCTTTTATTTTAAGGTTTTTAAGTTGGATAGCTTTATAAATCATTACAAAAGTGAATTTCAAAACGTAATCCGATTCATTTGACACAACCGGAACAACAACCAGGATGTTATATCACTCAGGATGTGTCACCTCTGGGGTTTAATAAAGTCTGATAAGTAAGAAGGGCTGCACAATTAATCAAAATCTAAATTGTGTCAGTATTGTATTGTAGTTTTGCAGAGATGTCCTGGCCTACAAATCTCCAGATATAAGAAAACATGTTAGTTTGTACAGACCCGGACAAATTTAACATCCTTTTTAATACGTTTTTCAAGTTTTCTAAGTTAGGGAAAGAAAGTAGTGGTTAACCATTAGTTAGTTCACTAGGAGTCACAAGGCCTTCTTGATATTAAGGGGTGTAAGAAAACTTTAAAAATCGATATAAAAGAGGCCTATATCCCAACATTTCATTCACGTTTGGGAAGAAAACTAAACTAAATTGTTACGAAAGTTTAGATTTAACCTGGACACAAGCTATATTCAGACAGAAAAATAGTTACAGTTAAAACAACCAAAGAGCCAATAGAACAATAAGGGGAGAAAATACTAAGTTTGTCATGAAAAAGAAGCATATTAAGTATGCATGATTGTTAAAAAATAATAATAAAAATACCTAATATTAACAGAGAATTGTATATAATAACCTTAAATATTATATAAATATACAGGGAATGACCACTGAGTCAGCTGATACACCTGTAATAGATAGATAGATAGATAGATAGATAGATAGATAGATAGATAGATTTTATTCATCCCG
>NW_023339663.1:6600854-6609441 GCF_004916995.1 Morone saxatilis
TAATAATAATAATGTGTATATATAATATGATGACTGAACAGATATATTACATGTATACACATAGATATTATAGTTACATTAATATTGATATAATGTAAACATGTGTCACATATTCAGCCTGCAATCTGCCTGCTCCTGCAGCAGCTGCTTAACCCACACCTATTTATCTGACAGCAGTGAGTGAAACAAACACCAATAACTTAAATTGATGTTATTCTGATAAACTTAAACACAGTTACGTCACCGTCGAGCTATCGTTAGCTCGTTGGCACGGTAACGGACCGATTATCCGTCTCTTACCGGACGATGTCTTCACAAGCCTCCAGCCCGAACTTGTGGTGCAACTGGTCCACACACCACTGCAGCAAAGCCTCCGACATTTCACCGATCAGACCCGCTTTAATGACAGATAATGGACCGGCACCGGCTGTCAAAGAGAAACTCAATTCATGGGTTTCCAGTCGGAGACAAAACAAGGGGACACACAGAGAGTGACTGCGTGGCGTGCAGAGAATCCCGTCCTGAACACAACACGGGCTGTGGAAGGTTCCCCCTTCACATGGTAAAAACAACCATAGCACCGGTAATATATAACGTAGAATAAACAGTAAAAACTTAAAATAAAACTAATAATAATAAAATAATAATAATAATAATAATAAGAATAATAATAATAATATACAAAATCGGGTTTACAAAGTGATTTACATGGTAAAAACAGCAAAAAAAAATAAAAAAAATACAGAACACTACAAACCATAGCACCAGTGACAATATATAATTATATTATTATATATAATAAACAATAAAAAACAAAGTAAAACTAATACTAAAACTAAAATAATGATAATAGTTTTTAAAAAAAAAACATAAAACCACGGTGTATAAAAGGTTGGAAAAGGGATCATGGGGAGGAAAGACTGCGTTTTAAGAGGAGACTTAAATTAAGTGATATAATTTATAAGTGTGTACCTGTTATGTTCGGTCACTAGGTGGCAGTTGTTTAATGCAGTGGTATACAGATGTCTGCAGATAGAACCTGAAATGTGAAAATGTCAGAAGTATACTATTAATACCTCCTGTAAAAACACTCTGTTACAATAAAATTCCTGCATTTAAATTGTTGCCTATGTAAAAGTTTGTAGGTATATTCAGGAAATACCTTCTTAAAGTGTTAAAAGTACTCAATCCAGAAAAATGGCCCCATGTCTCATGAATTAATTTATGTAGTTGGTTGAAGGGGAGCTAATGTTTAACTATCTGGATTTTAACTACTGTGGTTTTATCTGATTTCTTTTCTCGGTTAATTGATTGATTGTAAAAAATCAGAAAACTGGTGACTTAACAGATGAATGAAAGAAATATGACTTCCTTACAGAATGTGATGGATTGTTATAGATTAAATAATAATATATTACACAATAAAAATCACATCAGCTTAACTTTAAGATCTGAATATTTTCCTGCACCACTCATCTGTTTGTATTCAGCTTCATTCAGGATACCACCAAGTCAGTTTTATTTATATTACCCAAAATTAAAAAGGGCTTTATAATCTGTAACATGAGAGAATATTAGTGTTATTACTTAGTGCTGTCAGTACCTCGGTGTGATAATGCACCTGCAAATGGAAAAACTTTAAAGTATACCTATAAACTGTTACCATTACAGCATGATAATGAATTTTCCATCACAAAAATTGTATTAAAATATTTGGCAATCAAGCTACTAATAAAAGCTGCAAATGTTTTTTTTATGTTTTGTGTGAATTTTAAGACTCAGGAAATCAAATGTGTGTCCTCGTACGCTTAAAAATTGATTTGTAAATCTCACATACAGTCTTTTTTTAGCGATAACTAGTTGCAGTGGAATTAAAACAGTCCAATAATCAGTAAACTAATAATAAAATGTGATCAGACACAAACAATCAAATCAAGCAATGGTGAATTTTCTTGTTCCATACCATTTTTCATTCACTCTCGCAAAATGAAATGCAGGCAAACTGATGACTCATCTTTCTTCGCACAACTCTGCAGGATTTGTATTGGAGTAGTTTTTGGCTTTTGCAGGCTGGAAGCAGGAAAAAGATTTTCACTGTCAGTCTGTGTTTGCTTTAATTTGATGGCGCACTGAAATGCAGAAAAAGGGTCAAAGTTATCATTTGTATTCAAAGTATGAAAATATGGATGGAGCAGCAGCATATTTATACTGGTGCAGTTCTGCACAGCAAGAAGACACTAGATATGTTGTCCCATTTTCAAATAGAAAAAATACATTTATTTGTGGAAGGTCATAGTACAACTATCCTGTTGCCAAATGCCAAACTAGACCTACCTAACTGGAATTGGACAAATTATATGAATTACCAGCAAAACAACGGTAACATGGACAAGAACAAAAACATCATACAGTCAAATGAAGAGACTATTTTGACGTCATAGCAATCTTTTGAATTATCACAAAATGTTATAATAAAAATAATTAAGAAACAATAAGTAAGACCAAGTATGAACATTGTTAAATTTAGGTGTTTGGTTATGCTTATGACAATAATAAACAAGAATTTGTAGTTATAGAAGGGAGATTTACAATTTAACATTCAATCCGATATAACAAAGACATTTCAATACAAGTCACTGCAGCCATAATGTTTTGTAAATGGAACAATAGAGTTTAGTGAGGATTATCTAATATATACAATACAATAATACACAGGTAACATCACATAACAAACCACAGTTACAATGCTTTGCAGCAGGAGTGCTCTTTTCTGTTTTTTTCTTTGGAGGGCCAAAACAGAAACTTAACGGTGGGCTGTGAGCCAAAAGCAAACACTGCAGTGTCACTCTGCTCACCATGCTCAAGATTATGCAAAATAATTTGTGATCTTACATATTTAAATACAAAAAACAAAACAGCGTAAAAGTTATGTATCCCTGCCCCACTTTGGGCAGCCCTGCATTGTAGTATTAGTAATTTTAAAACAGTACAAGGGATACATTTAGATGTTTTCCTTTAGTATGTCATTAGTTTATCTCATATAAAAAGCAAAAGCTGGTATTTTTTACCACCATCATGTAACACATAAACTAAACTATTTATGCGTCACATAGCCTACATTTTGCCTAAATTTAAGTATTATTAATATTTGTTGATATACAAGTCTCATACTAGGAGACTTAACTGTATACAAATTGCCACACCATGACTTACCAAATTTAGCTGAAACATTTATTTCATGATAAAGTCTTAAGTAAAAAAGTCTTTGGAAATGGCCTCTACAAAGTTGGGTGCTGACATGAGGATCCCAATGGTGCAGAGGATAGTGAAGACGGAGAAAGCCATGAGACAGAGCCTGTCGATAACAGATGCAGCAAATTTCCACTCATTGCACACAGACTCGTCCTCGTCTTGGTTGCGGAAGCGTCTGGCAATGTAGCGCAGCTCCTCCAGGATCTTGGTCAGGTCTGGTTCCACGTTGCCCACTGAGGAGCTGTGACCCGTGGGGAGGAGCATCTCTTCCTCACCTGCTCGTGCGACCAGTCGTCCACAGAGGACCCCGGAGTCAGGCGAGGTGGCAGCTGTGGAGTGAATGCTCTCCAGACCATGGATGCCAACATAAAGCATGTTTCCGTTTGTGGATTGGGGGGCTGAGGCGCTACCACTGAGCTCCATGCTGGTCAGGCTGGTCCGTGGAGCCTTGTTTTGACAAGCTGAACGCACTCGGTCCTCACCTGGGCGCTTCATGCGCAGGAACCAGGCACACCAGTTCAGCAGGAACACACGGGTCTTTGGGATCAGATAATAAGAAATAAATCAAAAAGGCTCTTATTCACTTTAAATCAAACTTTTAAAACATGAAATTAAATGTAAGACAAATCCACCAAAGAACATACAGCCAGTTTGTTTGGGTTACCACAAGAACTTTTACTTCTTCAAAAGTCAAATCAGCATTGCTCCACTGAATCCTCCTGGTAAATGTTTGTGTGGCTAGCATATTTCAACACCAAGCAATTTTCCAGTGGAGGACCTCTCATTACATTTCTGTCTGTTAAAGATAGCTGGTGGGCACACAGCACTACACAAGCAAATGCATATTATTCTTGATAAAGTACTGTAAGTGAAGGAAAATGGACTCTAACTTAATAAAAAACAACAAAAGCAGGATGTCTACAGTTTATCATAATATAATAATTAGGGGGCATGGCTCAAGGCAAATTAAGTGATGGTAATAGGAATATAGTCTAAGTCACAGATAATGGTTAAATATGAAACGGCACTTACCCACTTCGGCATCTTGCTTCCATCAGGGTCATGGTGGTGATATTGTAAGACTAGAACTGTAGCAATTACTGAGAGACCAACAATGACCATGGTAGTGGCAAAGTACTGAGCTGGGTAAAGGAGAAATAGAGGAGACATTAAAAATGGACAACAAACAACAATGGATAACAATAAAAATGTTTCAGTATAAGGAAAAGGTAAAACTCACAGTCCAAGAAAACAAAACTGCCCTCTTGCCTCAAACAAATGACTCACTTTATATGTCTCGGATCAAATCTCTAAATAAAAGAATCTTAATACTGGATGGCTGCTTAAACTTAGTTACACTGTGATATAAGACAACCACTGATGAAAAATGACGACACACATTTTCACCCTCGCTTGCCCACTGATGGTAGTTGACACCCATAGCGACTGCTTTTAACTTTAGCCCTGGCTTACCTATTAAAGGCACCGAGTCTGATGTGGCGGGCATAATCTCTGCAACCAGCAGCATAAAGACAGTCAGGGAGAGCAGGACGGTAATGCCTGGGAAAGAGACCAAATCTCAGTTAGCGCTTGACAACAAAACTAAAGTGCAATGAAAAGTATTGAAATCACACAGTTGTGACAGGCCACCAACGATTCTTTGATGTTGAAATCTGGCAGGAGTAACATAAATTGGATGTTGAATGGATGATGAAAACATACAGTGAAACACACATTTCCATCCTTAAAGAATATTGTGTAATAATATGCAAAAAAATGTAGGCTATTCCCAGATTTTTAGCATTATGAAAAGGCATTGCTTTAGGTTTCAGCTGCATTGTACTCAGTTCCTTTCTGCTGTGCACGTTTTGTTCCTACTTAGTGTACAATCCTCCATGCATTTGTGACACCTTATTCTTATGCTAATTTTGCCTTGTTTAAAATTTTCTTCCACAATGTGGTGCTGAGCTGTAGTCGAACGTGAAGGAAAATCCCCCAAAATCTGAATTGCAAAGCCGTTGAAGCTTATAATGTGCCACAGTCACTCACTACATCACCTAAGAGGGTACAAGCAGAGAAAGACAAACATCTTTAAAATACCTGTGAGCAGACATTACAGTTTTCATTAATGAGCTGACATGGTTAAGCCCCAAGCTCTTGCCGTCTTACTCAAAGACTGAACCTCTCAGCAGGATTAAGAGTCACATCTTCAGGCACGCTGATATACATTTAACGACTGAAAAACACTTACCAGCTGCTTTATGTTGTCATGATACTGCTGCTGTTGTTTCTTATATGGGTGGGTCAAGGAGGAACATTTCAAATGACTATGGGTGGTTATTTCTTTATTGTACAGTGATGCAGGCATACATCACAAAGGTTTTAAAGCTCCTGCAAATAAAATACATACATAGCTAGATACCTCACTGGAAAATGTGTTTTTGCCTTGTGATATGGACCCTTAAAAAATGAACTCAGTATTGCTGATGAATCTTATATAGGCAACTCTTCACAGCACTGAATGCAAAATGCAGAGACTTTGAGAGTAAAGATTCACAAACTATAAAATACCTGTTGATCCATTTGTGTATTTTACAAATAATAATTCTCATGACAGCCCAGTGTGACTGAAATTAAATATGGGAATGAATGCTGCCATGAAAACACTTTCATTTCTCAATGAGTGTTCACCATTCTCAAATGATAAAGTCAACGAGTGGCTGGGTGATATACTGACTCCATATGCAGTAGATCTGTTTCACACACACACACACACACACACACACACACACAGTGTAGTAGGGAATAGTAGGGACTATAACTCATGATGTATGATGAATGTGTGCTGTGAATCACAATATGTCATAAACATTTTGTGATGAGCAGCATTGAGATCTACATAGCAGCATATTATATTACACGTAAGCAATTCTCATTTCTCACTTCCTCACGTCTATGAGCTATGAGAACATCAGAAGGAATGTACACAAATAGAAAGAAGCACACACACATAAGCTCACACATCTGGCTCTATAGCATGGTTAATGAGGAATCCAGCTGCAACGCAGTACTCTTGAGGAAGGAATCCAGCTGCAGGACTCTAATGATTTCCGGAAGGGACAAAACTGCATAAATCAACGCCTCCACTTTGCCCACCCACTCCCACACACAGTAAACACACACATACTTCCACCGCCACCCAGCAGCAGACGCTCTCTACATCAAGTTTGTGTAATTTATGCATGAAATGGGCTCAAACATTCAAGTCAACTGTGACAACGGAGATAAGATTAAACAGTTTTCTCGGTCCACTGACAGTTAAGTCAGTCTCTCAGTTCCGATTATCAGATTGCTTCAGAAGGCGACAGAGGAAGTGGATTAATAAGTCATTACCCACGAAAGAAATGGACTAGGATTTAAATTCATAGTAGATGATGAAAAATTGAAGAATAATAGAAATGGTTGGCTCCGTGTCAAAACCACTACAGATGTAAAAGATTTAAGTTTTTAATGATCTTAGTTAGTTTACAGTTGTGTTCTTTGAACAGCACACAGTTGTTTTCCATAGATCACAGTCAAGTCAACATGGCAGGAGGACATTAAAAAACATCTGTAGGTATTTTAATGTGACATTACAACACACTGTACTGTACAATATATCCATGCACCTAGACATTATATAATTGGAAAATGATGTTACCATCAGGGAGGAGTATGGTGTGCATGTATGTGTAAGTGCGTAGTGATTAAATTTTGAATGAGAAGTGCAGGTCACTGAGGTCCAGAAAAGGCAGTCAGCCAAACTTTTCAGTTTACAACTGAAATCCTCTTATAGGGCTGGTAAAAAAAATGTCTAAAGAGCTTTTTCTGATTCATATGGACTATAAATGTATAACAGTGCTCCACAGCAGCAGCCAAGGGACATAGAGGTGGGACAACAGAAAGGAATACATCTCTACTTTGGATTGGAGGTTTTTCTGTACTGAACGTAAAAAAATCTTACAGTGATATTCTTATTTTTTTATGAATTAGATCAAAGGAGACTGGAACTGGAAAAAGTACCTCGTCTACAGTCTTCTAGTTATACTTTTTAATACTTGTTTTCTTTTATACTATATATTTTATTCCCTTGCTTGCTTGACTTTTCAGGTCATTACACACTAATGAGTGAAATTATATATTATTATTATTATATACATTTCTGCTCATAGACCCTCCTAAATGTTACAAATTGGACCTTTAATATGACTACAGTATTTCAGCTCTAACAATAGTGAGGGCACTAATATTCATGTCTGTAATGAAGCAGGGCCAGACAAGCAAGCAAAAGTGTGTGTGTATTTCTTACCCAGTGAGATCTTCTCCCCAGAGTCGGCGGGCAGAAGGAAGACGAGCAGGGCCAGAGTGGAGATGAGGACACACGGGATGAGCAGGTTGAGGCCGTAGTAGAGGGTCCGTCTCCGCATCACCACGGTGTAGGTGATGTCAGGGTACGGCTCCTCACAGCACTCGTAGGAACGCTGGTTCACCTGTCCTGGAACCTCTGTGAGACAAAACAAAACACAAAACAGAGCATAAAATGATATGTAGAAATGATCATTTCAGTGACATAGAGCAATAATAACATTTGTGATGCACAATCCTCTGCACTTCGCAGGCCACTGAACACTCTTACCGACAAGATCCCACTCTCCGTTGGCGATGTAGCCGGTGATGTCTGCCTCTATCATCTTTAAGTCCAGAGACCAGCCCCCATACGTCCAGGAGCCAAACTTCAGGTCACATCTCTGGACATCAAACGGGAACCAGCGCACATCGATGTAGCAGGTGCTCTTGAAGATGCCTGTTGAGGTGAGAAACATGAAAAGACCAAGACGGATCACAGAACGATTCGCTTTGATATGTACTGCAGTTCACCTATAGAAGGCTACCGAAGAGAGAGACAGAAACAGATGGGGTGATTTTTCAAGCTGTGATTGAGAACATATTCTATTACTCTGGAATATAAGGAGCAGAGGGAGATTGAAGGGAGAAATGACAGCACCCAACCGTTACAGAGGCAGCACGAGAGGTTTTACTCCGACAAGATATGGAGTCCAAGTGCCATCAATCCTAACAAAAGCAAAAAATCCAATATGACAATGAGACAAAAGTGGTTCTGGAGAGCCAGGCCCCAAGCTAATTTCCATCCATATTTAAGAAAGATATGAGACGTCTGCAGTAAACAAGGTCTCTCCTCTCTCCCAGTGCCATGAAGATAATAAACCTCAGCAGGGAATGAATATAGATGGGGAACAGACGAGTAGTCCTATTTACTGCAATGAACCTAAGTGAC
>NW_023339663.1:6609456-6632082 GCF_004916995.1 Morone saxatilis
CAAAGACAAGTAACCAGGACACTCAAATGATTTGGATCGAGCATCTAGGTAAAATCTGCATACAGTTTTACTCATATAAAGCAGTTGTGTTGAGCTCAAGCGGCGAATTACTATTTTGCACCGATATTCCATTCAGTGAGGGTTCATTTGGAACAAAGTTGAGAGGCAATTTGTTTGTGACAGAGGCAATCAATCCAGAAAAAATTCAATGATGGTGCTATTTACGCCGGTATTGATTGAGATGCTGAGGTGAGTGAGGCCGACGCTTTTTGTGTGGTATGGGAAACAGGGCTGAAGAAGAGCCTGCCAGGGAGAACAGTAATCACCAGCTGTGACAGGAAGGCCTTCTCTTTTCAGTGTGTTCCCATGCATGTGTGTGTGTGTGTATGTATGTTGGTTTCACAGAAAGTGTGATAGATCTTTTAAAAACTGCACAGTGTGTCAGGGCCAGTAGGGGCTTGATCAGGAAAAGTGAGTCATTGCTCAAAGCGTGTGTAACAGTGTGATAGTGATCGATCCGTTGACATTAAGTTACTGGCAGTGGCGTACGTACCGCCGGTGCAGCTGGTGCAATGCCCTGGGGCCCCGCTGATTATAAGGGCCCACGAGGGAGAGCGACAATTGCCTAGAGTGTGTTGTTAATGATTTTGCTGAGCGAGAGGCCCATAGGATGAACTTCTAATGGGTGATTACAGGTGTCTCCTTGTTGTGGAGTGGGTTCAAGGATTCAAATTACCTCTCAAATGTTAGAAAATGCACACTTACTTTAATCTGTGTCTGTGATAACGTTTGGCCACTTTGCCATTGATGATGAATGGTGATTAATGAATTGTTTATTAAGTAATTGTGTGATCAGATGCCATCATCCATCCATTCATTCATACTGTGTAGGCCTATAATGAGTTGCTGTGCTTTTCTTGATTACTATTCAATCGCTATTTGAAGCTACTTTTTGTTGATTTGTTACTGTAGGCTGGTTAAAACTATTTCTGTTGTTTGACAGTCAGAGACAGCTGGCTGTGGTGGTTTGAGTCCAGGTCCTGTTAGATTTGTGTTGATAGATTTGGTACTTCATCTGCTGTCCGTGGTGCTGATCAAAGGCTGCAGGTTTGCAATTGCGTGGAGTCGTTGTGTCTCTATATGAGCGTTTTTGGGGTGGGGGGCGCACGCAAAATATTTGCACCAATCACAAATATGTTACGCTGCTGGTTACTGGGATAAGACCAGTTTAAAGAGAGTTCAGCATTTTGGGGGAATACACTTATTTGCTTTCTTTGCAAGAGTTATCACAATACGATGATAAATCTAGCATAATTTCTTCAGTTATGAATCAAAAGTGTCACCAATTCATTGTCTGACCATTTGTGAAATAAAATCATAAATTCTTGAGTTATGGCCTAAAAAGCTGTTTTGTGAGGTCACAGTGACCTTGACCTTTGACCACCAAATACTAAATCAGTTTATCGTTGATTCCAAGTGTAATCTGAAAACATAATGCCTCCAACCACGGCTGGCACTGGAGCAGAGGCATAAAAGCACAGCATAATGCTTATACAGTTAATCATATTTATACACCATAACAGCAGGAGCTTGCTAAAAGTCAGTCTGCACAGGAGGATTGTGTCTGTTTGATAAATGTGCCTCTGACCTTTTTTGTGCAAATTCATTCAATTTATATTTTTTATGAAAAGATGACTATCAATCAGACTATTGACTGATGATATTAGCATATCATTAAGCTGTGATAAAATAATCACACCTCATCATAGTTATTGTCCCCTGCAATCTGGTGTTGTTTTGATTTATGTAACATTATGCAAAACTGAAAAGGGAAAACTTCATTAGGGGGTTTGTGCTGGGGGGCCACATATTTCTGTTGGAGTGACAGATATGGGCCATTATTTAGCCACCACGGCTGTACTGAATGGATGAAGGAATCTGTGCACACAGTGCCAAGTCGAAGCTAAAAACTGGTACCTCAATAGACAATGAGGCAGGATCTGGACACAGTTATAGTTAAGACCCTTAATAAGGTGCATCTGCTAATGTTTTGACATGACAGGTGTCTTTATCAGAATAAGAAGAAGCTGTGGTAGTAAGGATGTTTAAATTGCCTTTGTCCTTTGTCTCTAATTGGACAGACAGGTTCTGGGTGTTGCTTACATCTTGCCATGGCAATACTGACACAGCATATACATAGATAGAGAAAAAAACAGCATAAATACAGTATAAAAACAGTAAGAGTATGAAACACTGTACAAGAGAAAAAACTGTAAAGAAAAACACAACAACACAAATGTAGTCAATATGGTGAATTGTGTTCAATATATATATCCAGCAGCTTTCTGTGCGTATCAGTTTGTTTTCAGTTTGTCTTGTAGCAGGCTGCTGTTAGTGTAACTGTTTGTCTATGAAAGAATTCTGTCATTACTGGTTTGTAATGTTTGTAGTCCTTGTATTTACACAGATAACTAACCATACTCTGACTGATTAATGACAAAAAACAGGGGGATAATGGAATAAAAAATAATAATAATAATATAATAAAAATCAACAAAGGACATGTGATTTACTGGAATAACAAACAATTTCTTTAACATAGCACCATGCCAGTACCTTCATCCTCTAGATTCTTGGTGCAAACAGCTGTCTTAGATTTTATTAAGTCTTATTGATAAAGTTCTGTATTTCTTACCCTTTTTTTCAAAGCTCTAACTATACCAGACCTCATCACTCCAGGAGAGATAATATTCATATATTATGTGTATTTTCTTTTAGACTCTAGAGGTAGAATATAAAGTTTAATATTGTGGTTTGAAAAAATAATAATTGATAATTGATTTAATTTAGAAGAAAGTACTTATACTAATCTAAGTGTGGCTGTGTATATCAAGGGTTTCCCAAAACAAGAAGCATCTGCTACTATTTTTTAAATATTTGTACGTGTAAGAAAAAAGAAAGGAAGCAATTATCCAATATCAAACATTCAAATGAGTAAACATCAGGTTATATCTGATGCTAAAGTGTGAGGGCTAACTGAGACCATATGACTCTTACCTGGAGGTATGTAGGAGCAGGACCCTGAAGAATTGACCACAATGTTGGTGCGGAAAGTAGCATCAAATCTTTCATCAGCACTGTGAACAACATGGAGCGATATCAGTATTTACTGCTCAATTATCTGTAACCAAAGCACAGCTTCTGTGGAAAAGACTGTAATAAATTTATACAACCTTTGCAAGAACCGCTATTAATTATAAGGATGCAACATTAATTTGGATGAGCCAAACAGGCAAACAGCGAGTGGAACAGAAGTGGTGGAAATATACAAATATTTCTGTAACTCATTATTGCAGCAGGTACACAGCACACGAGTACTCAAAACTGATGCAACACTTCCCTGGAGATGGTTATTCAGTGGTTTGCCTCATTCTCCCGTTACCCACAATTCACTGCCTCAAAATGAATTCCCCAGAGACTGAAGCGTGGTTGAGCTAAAGTTGAAAGAGTTGCTCGAAAAATAAAAAACTTAACTCACAGCAGCAACTAATTCAAAGAGTCTCAAATCAAGGCTTTACTGGGAGGGTCAATGACGAATGAAGTACAATGCTTTTCCCCTCATTAGTTGTTGGAGAGTAGAGTGCCTCTAATGTGATTTGTTCATATGTTTCTTTTAAAGATTGATTAATGGTGATCTCTAAAGCGCTTTCCATTTGGGACATATAATAAAATGCTCCTTCTTCCATCTTTTTTCTTCCAAGTTTATTCATTTGTCTAAATGATTTATTGCTCCAAAGCACTCCTCTCTGTCCTGCATATATTTAAACTGTGGAGCACCACTAACCTTGAAGTGTAATGCTCCTGCCTGAAGATTAGCTTACCTACCAGAACGAGCTGTATCAGTGCAACACGCTTAATGCATGTTGATCTTCTAAGCTTCTACCAGAAGTACATGCTTAGTTTTAGAAAATGAGAGATATCCAACTTTTTGTTTCAAAAGAATTAAGGATTAAGTTTATCTTGTGGAAGAGTGGGGTTCATCTATGTTTCATCTTCTGCTTGTGAGTCTCTGCAAGAGATCCTGAATAAACCCTTCGACCACATGAGGTCTGATGCTGTGCAGACAGAAACAGTATATTGTATTGTATTATATTTTATTTGTTTTATGAAATAGTTTCCATTTTTATGCCTTTTAGAATTATTTAATGCTTTTATAAACCCTCCCTTCCCCCTTTTAAACTAGTACTTTGTGCATAAATTCAGTTTTGTAGGTGGAAAATAAGAATTAAAGGAGAAAAGGCTTTAAAGGACCAGTGTGTAAGATACAGTGGCATCTAGTGGTGAAGCTGCAGATTGCAACTAACTGAACACCACTTGCGTCAGTGTTTGACGATCTGGGCTTGAGAACAGGTTGTGAAGTGTGTAGGAGAAACTTCGGGTGGCTGCAAAATTCACAAAAAATGTGAAAGACCCTATCTAGAGCCAGTTTGTCTGTTCTGGGCTACTGTAGAAACATGGTGGTAAAACATGAACGCAATGTCTGGAGAGTGTGAGTCTGTAGATAAAAACGACTCATTATTATATTAAATTTCTTACAATAGATCCTCCTAAATGTTACATCCTGGGCCTTTTAATTTAAATTAGGTTAATATGAATTTAAAGAATAACTAGATTTTAGTTGTTCTTTGAAATTTGTGTGATGGTTTGACCGTCAACATTAAAACACATTTTTCTCAAAATAATAACTTGACCTTTAAATGTATGCAATGGGCCTCATGCGAGAACTTTCTTACTTTGTGTGTGTTCTCTGAGTCAGATTGAGCAAACCTTCTTAACAGCACAGACTTATCATAAATTGCTCGTTTCAACTTTATGAATACTGCTCATGAGTAGGTGCACGTTTGTGAGATTTGTTCCCCAGCAAAATCAATGGCCTTAAACTGCTATCTGTCTACCTGTTCCGCAAGTCTCATTCCCCAAAAAAGAGCAAAAAGAAGAACATATTTAAGAGTGTCGGTGGTAGAATTAGAGGACCAAGAAAGACAAGAACTTAGAAGCCAAATACCGTATTTTAAGCATAGCCGTGCTTTATAAACAGAGGGTGTTCAAGGAGAAAGTTTTATTGAGTTATTCAAATTTCTATTCTAATTGAATTTGTCCACATCTTTAAAATCCAAATTAATTCAACAGGCATGCAATTATGGAGTCAAACAGGTTTTTTACAGGTCGCTGCACATGACTCGTTTGAGCCACTCAAAAATGTTGTTTATACCAAAGATAATGTTTCAGAAAATCAGATCTGTGGTGCCTAATATATCATAGTCAGTGTCACTGTAACAATCTTGTTTTTAATTCTAGAACACAAAATTCCCCAAATCCCTCAACCCTCAGAGATCCCCCCATTATATTGTGCAGAGGACAATGCATGCATGCTGAGTCTGACACCGTGCATATCCAATTACAGTGCAGCATCCAGCAGATCTGTCCGTACAACACCTACCTGTTATACAGCAGAATATCTGGCTTCCAAATCAGATGCTCAGGAAATCTCACTTTGGTCACACCTGGATATTCTGATTGATTCCAGCTGAGGTAATTATCATCCCAGTACTGTGGGACACAAAAAAACATGATGTATATTTCACATTTCACACATCTTTAACGTATGCATCTCTACTTTGATAAACCTCATTTGAAAGCTCAAACTGAGATTTTAACACTGGTGTATTTTTTTAGTGGCAGTGACAGTAATGGGTAAAATGAATGTAGGGGACAGCAGCTGTTGGTAACATTATGCACTGACATTCAACCAGAATTGAACTCAATCTCTGTGCCGGGTTTCAGTGGCATCTGGGGAGGAATAAGATTTTTAGATTTCTAAGGAACACGTAATTTTTGCAAATTTTTTTGCAACAGTATGAGTTATAGAGCACTGGATAGCTTGTTTTATAATGAGTGCCAAACAAAACTTATCAATCAGCTACATGTTGTGGGAAACTGTTGATTATTCAAACACATTATTGTCATTCTAGGTTAGTTAGTCACGTCTTCCCTGTGGCAGATATCAGTGCATTGAAGATTCAGAGCCACACTAGCAGCTCTATGATGACATTTAGCAGCATATGTTCACCATCTTAATTTAGTGTGTTAGCATGCAAACATTTGTTAATTAGCACTAAAGGCAAAGCACAGCTGAGAGTGATAGGAACGCCATTAGTTTTGCAGATATTTGGTCATAAAATAAAGTATTGGACAATTTAAAATTCTGACCTCATTGTGTCAAGGGATCACCAGAGCTATTACAATTCACCCCGAGGGGGACATGAATGTTTTTAAAGAAATGTCATGACAATCCTGTAGTTTTTGAGACATTTCACCAAAAACGTCAACCTGCTGGTGGCAAAGGAGGAAAAGCCAAAAGATCAACAAAGTTATTGGGATACATCTCCTTAGTGTCCAGCAAATATCAAACAATTTCACAAAATATATGAAAATGTTGACCTGCTGGTGGAGCTAGAGAAGTCAGTCAGTTCAAACCAAGGTCAAAACATCACCATCCACAGAGCCACACTGCTAGCATAGCTAAAAAGCTCAAGCCTGAGAGGTGAATGCTTGATTGCTTTCACAGAACCCAGGTCAGAGTTGAAAACAACAAACCCGTCTAGGCCCCTTGTGTGCATGAAATAACTTTGGCTGACTGATGATCAGGCTAACATATAATATCATATCTTTTTTTTTTTTTACACCTTGGTGAAATGGCTTTTTTATGGCTTTTTAGAAAAAGAAAAGATCTATAATTCATTTTTAATTAATTCAAACCATCACGGTATTCAAATAATGGCTGTAGCCAGCATGAGGAACTATAAAGGTCAGTCGTTAATAAAGCCTGAGTAAAGCACACTGAGGGACGCTGTCACCTGTACAGCTCACATGATTAATTCAGACTACAGAGATTATTCATGTCATCCTCACTAACCTGCTGCTCTTCTGAACATAAATCTCAACTAATCTCATTCACTAATTTCAATATTTTTATCTGCTTCTACTTCTTTTGGTCAGTATTAAGGTATTAATATTTTTGATATTGGGGAGATTGTGCTCATTTGCTTTCTTGCCGAGAATTAGACGAGAAGACTGATTCTTGTATTTATCTGTACAACATGAAGCAGCAAGTTCAGCTTTGCATAAAGACTGGAAAAAGGGAGACAGCAGCATTCTGGTCTGCCTGGTTTTCTGTACAAATTAATCGAACTGAACAAATTAAACTAGCAAGATATAATGTGACAGTTAGCTTAGTCAGCTTTTGTTACCTTCAGACAAAACCAGGCTAGCTGATTCCCCCGTCTCCAAACTTTATGCTAAGCTACGCTAACCAGATTCTGGCTCTGGCTTTACATTTAAAAGTTAAATGAGAGGCATATCAATCTTCTACTCTTGGCAAGAAAGCGTATTTCCCAAAACGGTGCACTATTCCATTAAGCCACCTTTAATGAAACTCACTGACAGCTCCAGAAGAGTAATGCGTTAAACTAAAATACTACACAGTAGTTTGTCATTACAGTCAACCCCTCAGTTGTCCTTAAAAAAAAGCACGAACATGATGCCTAAAACCAAAACTGAAGCTACTCAATTATTCATGTCCTCTTGCAAGATGTCATACAATTGTGCATTTATAATTTGTTCATTCCAAGACTATCCTGAGGCAGTTAAAAATCTTATAATTACTCCTCTCAGGCAAAAATGATTGAAAGCGTAATCTTGCAGAACCATCTTCAATGTCTAAAATTGACTTTCAGAGATCTTTAGGACATTTAAACTTTCTTCCCTGGAGTCCACACAAGTAGACTGAGCCAACATATGCTAGAGTAACTCTAACAGATGGTAGATACTGTGGATTCCTATCTTGTGTTTGAGAGGCGGTGTCGACTATGCAGGGTGTGCAGTGAGAGAGACTGAATGAGACTGCTGCTGTGATTCCACTGGGTGATTTAAAACAGACCAAGCAGCCTTGATACAGCTTGCTGACGGTGCAGCAGCAGGGAACTCGTGTCAGACAACGGACAGGCTGTGATAAAACATCCGTGTTCATACACTTCATCTCACTGCATAGAGGAGAAAGACGCATATTGCTCCTGTGGAAGATGAAAAGGAAAAGTCTGGGTACTAGTAGATGTGATAAAGAAGACTGTAAGACAATCAAACTATATATTTAAACTCAGACATACTATATTAGTACTTTGTAATGTTTGTTGAGATTAGATTTGCAAACTAAATACATGGTTAACGGCTAAAGTTAAAGGTACAGTTCAACATTTAGAGTAAAATACTTATACAACTTTCTTGCAAAAAGGTTAGAAGAGATAATGGATACAACTCTTTGTAAATATGAAGCTATAGCCAAAAGCTGGTTAGCTTAGCTTAGCATAAAGACTGCAAAATGTGGTAAAAAGCTAGACTTGCTCTGTCCCAAGGTAAAAAATCTTCATACCACCATCTCTAAAGTTCCCCATCTTGTTTGTTTATTTGACAGGGGCGGACAGAACTATGAGCTCATTTACATCTGTAATCCCTGGGCAGGAAACAGAAAAAACATCTCTGTCAAGAAATCTTATATACTAGAAAAAACAATTTTTTTGGGAGGATAATGTGCCTCAATTCCTGGAACCTTATTACTGTAAGGACTCCAGGAAGTCCCGGCCAAGAAATAACCCTTGCACATAACCCTGAAAAACCACCAGGGTGTAATCTGTCTCTCCAGTCCAGCATCTTGTGAACAATAACTGGCGAAGTATAAAAAAAAATGGCTGGATTTATTATGAAAACCAGTTTAATGTATTAAGTGTAACCATAAGGTTGTACATCTTAGTTTCTTAGTTTTCACATACATGTACAGGGAAACGTCTTACCAGTTGGAGCCAAATGTTGGTTGTTAAAACTTGATTCTTCTCATCCTGTTAGAAAAAAAAAATTATCAGTAAGATTATTCAGGTATTTTTGTGTATTGTTTTTCAGTTTAAGTTTTATAAAGGAGGAATCATGCTACTCAAAAAATGTAAACGTCCACAACTTCACCTCTCAGGGCCATGGTAATGGAAAAAGGATTGAGAGTACACAGATAAAACTAAACAGTCTGTGTTCATTTCTCTTCTTTTTTTTTTTTAAATGAGCTGCTTTACAAAATGCTGTGAGTTTGATTTGGGTGGAGGAGCGTTGGCTTGTGATCTTACCTTTTGGAAATGATTTCTAGTGATCATCACTCACCTAAAGGACCAGTGTGTAGGATTCTGTTTCATCTAGAAAAGGACCCACTGTCTCTATAGATATAAGCGGCTCACTCAAAGATACCAAAAGGATTATTCTTTTTTTTTAGGTGATTATCCACTAATGAATCTATACCTATAAATATTATATTCTGAGAGATTGACAATCTTTATATATATTCATGATAACTGAGTGTCACCTAAATAAGAGTGAGTTAAAGGTCCAGGCTGTAGGATTTAGTGGCATCTCGCAGTGTAGTTGCAGATAACAGATGTCTGTTCTGGGCTACTGTAGAAACATGGAGGTTGAACATGGCGGACTCTGTAGAAGAGGACCTGCTCACTCTGTAAAACAACAGCTTATTATAAGGTAACGAAAACACAACAATTCCTATTTTCAGGGGATTATACACAATAAGAATCAATACCTATTTTTAATAGTTATATTTGCAATTTGCAATAGTCTCCTAAATGTTACAAACTGGACCTTTAACATAAGACTGCCTTGCATAGCGTGTGGAGAGTCATTATTTATGTACCACATCCATGATCTGATTGAGGGTGAGGCCGAAGTGAACAGTGAGAGTCTGAGAGTCATTGACGACTGGTCTCTCCAATGGGTTGTAGTCAGTCATCAGGTCTTTGTACAGTCTGCGCTGGTTTGGCCCTTGAAGAGAAACTACAGAGGACACAGAAACTTGGACAGTAAATATACTTTCATAATCATTCATAATCAATATGAATAGTAAATAGTAATAGTAAAACATATCTATTGCCTATTCCTTTTTAATGTCATTGCCAAACTCCCATTTACACAGCCATCCTGCAGCACAAACATTTCTTTCTAGTATAAACTGGACTTAACGACTGTCTGAGGCATTCAGCTCAAAGCCTGCCTTATATAACTACAAGGCTTCTTTTTCAAGCAAGAGAAATAGCTGTTTGTTTGGAATGAATAGAGAAAGAGATGATGCACCAGCAGTGACCAACATGACTGAATAGACAATGACAAAAACTTTGATATTACTTCACCAATAGAGAATCTAAACAGGAGGATGCCACAGTACCAAAGTTTTAGCTAGTGTATCATAGTACTGAACTTTTTGTTCGATCAATTGAAGTCTACTTTGGAAAAGTGAAATGTTGTGCAGAAACACCACAGTAATGAGCAGTTATCCCTAAAGATGTTGCCAAAATTATCCAAACTAAGAGTCTACAGCTTTTCTAGCAGCTCTACTTACTGTATACACAGCTGTGCTTTGAGCTAAATGCTAACATCAGCATGCAAACCTGGTCAGAAGGATAATGCTAAAAAGCTGATGTTTAGCAGGTAATATTTACCAGGGTTAGTTTAGCCTGTAAGCATGCCAACATTTACATATTTGCACTAAACATAAAGAATAACTAAGGCTGATAGAAATGTAATTAGTTGAGCAAAGTATTTTGGTCATAAACTAAAATATTAGGCAAGTTGAAATATAAAACCAGATAGGATCAGCACTATATGACAAACACAGGCGCTTAAAATCATCAGTATTCATCCAATTTATCCAACACGTTTTTAACAAATGTTTTCACTCTGAACCAGAATGTCAGTCTCAGGGTGGCACCAGAGGAAAAATGATCAGAGGATCACCAATGTCAGTAAACTTTACCATCTGGGGAACACGAATGGACAATCAATCCAATAGAGATATACTAGTCTGAACCAAAGTAATAAACTGACCAACACTCCCTTCCTAGAGCCACAATGCTGTCGTGATCAGACAAATAATCATTTCATTTGTAGCAGGAAATTTACTTAAGTTCAAGGATGAGCCTGAGCCAAGGCTATATTTTCTCCATTCACCCACTCGAAGTCATCCTCTCTACTGATGCACCTCCAACTTGGACCATGTAGACTGTAAAGTCTTTCAGCACGTCTGACTTTAAAATAATCTTGCATTTCATTGAATGTTTGAACTTTTTTTTTGTTAAAATATAGAAACTCTTGAGTCAACGCCAACGTGGAATTTCTAAAAAATCTCAGTCTCAGGTGGTGAAACGCGTGCACAGCCAAGGCCATCATCCAAATACAATACCTGGACTTGATTCATATCACTGTGCAATCTCAAATCAGACCTGCCCCTCATTTTAACACACTCTCGTCTCCCCTCAGGAGTTATGGAGCGTTTTTGGCAGCATTTATTCACTTCGCTAATGGCCATAGCCCAATTATCCTAAACCACCTATGAGAAGCACATTATCCCAATTATTTGGCAGAGAGCTTGTTGACTGTAGGCATCTCCCTATTCCTCTGCTCTGTGCTGCATCCGGTTCTTTAATAAAATGACTGAAAGATTAGCTGAAAGCTTGTCTTTGTCCACGGCTGAATCCCCTGTGGATGTGTGTTCTCCCAATCCCACCATAATCAAATTTCACAATGAGGATCAGCTAGATGACATCAATGTGTGCTATTGTCCTAAGATGTTTCTCTAATACATATCAGTACATTAATGGCCATCAGACCACATGAGGAACATGTCTGATATATTGCTGGATGTGAGCTGGGATCTATAAAAGGGAGAAGGAAAACCTTTCTACCTCTTAATCAAATTGAAGAGCCTTATAATGTCAGAGAGATGGACAAGAGCTTTAAGTACCCCAGACATTTAGATTTGCATGTATGTAGGCAGACTAACACGACTTCCCTCCATACTGCACTCTCAGGGGAGCCTCAATTAAGTAGTGCCTGCTGTAAAGTGCAGACTGAAGAGCCTGAGCCAATTAACTAACTCAATCCAAATATTTAAAATTCAGAGCAAATTTGAGTAAAACAGATGAGAGAATGTCTTGAAGATTTCACACACTAAATAACATTTGAAGATCAGAGATCCTGATCATTTTTATTAAGTTTTTTTTCAGTTTTTATGGGGTGACCTGTTATGTCTGTTCTTCTAGACCAAAAACAGGAAGCAGCAGAGTATGTAGTCCATACATAGCGATGGAAATGAAGGACTTCATTCACCCAGTCTCTCATCTCAGTCTGTTTGTGGCAATCTCTCTCTCTCTCTCTCTCTCTCCCTCTCTCACACACACAAACACACACACACGCACATCACAGAATATACCAACCCTGCCTAGGAAAAGTGCTGTGATGTTACAGTAACTTTTTTTTGTCTTAGTGAAGGAAAACAATAAAAACACTGATTAATGCCACATTGCTTTCCTCATTTTCATCTCCAAGCCTCCACTTGAAGGTAATTTAGATAGATAAATAGGTAGATAAACGTCACATATGAAACAAAACAAAACAGACTTTGAGGCTTGAAGATTGCTAGAAACAAAGAATATGTGTAGTATCTTTCTGTACGCAGCAGATGGTGGCTGATCCCTCGCAACCCAGACAAACAACTTGTGACCCTTCCCTTTCTTCATCACCTCACGCCTCATGTTCACTTCTGCTGGCCTCATCAGTAAAGCCAGGGACCCCCACTAACTCCTGACACTTATACCCCCACCCCACCCTCATCAGTAAAAGCTGCAAGAAGTTCAGCGCTGACAGAGGAATCAGTCACACACTACACACAACATACAAAGCCCCTATGTCAAAACATGAGAAGTAATGTGTATTGCAATCATTTGTAGGCTGCATATAGGACCTTGTTTTTCAGTTATTACATCACTACATACTATACATGTACAAGTACATTTCATATTTAACAGCTTTGAAGTTAGAGATAACATATTTCCACTAATTACAAGCCACGCAAGCCCAAGAACCAAGATGCTTTAGTGACTGCACCGGTTCCATCAAATGGAAATGCAAATCTTGTCATTTACTTTGATACACATAAGCCACATTGAGCCTTCTGAGGTGGTTGACTACATTAATATAGACTTCTGGGGATTCTGCTTGTGACGCTGAAAAGGTTAAAAAGAAAAGGTTAAAAAGAAGAGCTTGGACAGTAAAACAACTCCCTCAAATGTTATAACTTCTATTAGTTTATATACAAGTGAAGTCACAGGTGATTCAAAATAGCATTAAAGAATGATAATGTTACCAAAAAGTATGGAATGTCATTCCAATTAGGAGGCTTGCAAATCAATCCAGCAGGTAAAATACACACAAGAAACGCAAAAAACCTCAAGAATAAGGCGACCCCCTGCCTCCTAATCCTAGTAACCGCAATTAAAGCGCATGCTGTCAGCCTACCTTTCACTTTGAAGGCGGCGACTGCAAGAAAAAGCAGAAATTTCCGCAGGTCCATGTTGAACCGAAGAGTGTGAGCAGAGAGATTCCTCAGTTCTTCTCTGAAGCAGCAGCTGGAAATGATGATAGTGAGTGTGTGTGTGTGTGTGTGAATGTGTATGTGTGTGATTGTGTGTGTGGGGTATTAAATAACTCCTCCTCATAATGAATAGCGCTGTTTGGAAAGACATTGATGTGATTTGTTGCAGCACCTGCCTACAGTAGCTTGTCTCCGTTATTGACCATGAACGCACTGATATACGGTTACGCTCTTACAGTAACATGTGTGTTAAAATTTCAGTCAAGAGAAGAAAAATAATAGCCAATAAATAAACAAATAAATAAATAACTGATGGACAACGATTATATTACCTGTAGCAACAATCTTTTGTAAATTGTTAACTATTACCGAAATTAATTTAAAAATCCCTAACAATTCCTCATATTTTATGTATTTTAATGTTTGAGACTAAATTGTCCTTAAAGATCCGAACCCCAGAAAGAACTATATCAGGACAAGCCCCCCCCCCTTATGCTTGCGCAATTTTCTTCTTCTTTATTTCATTTAATGGTGGTCGATTTGCCTCTTTTTTCAGATATATTATATATTATTATATAAAAGAGTAAGAAGGGGGCGCACAGGGATGCTGAAAAAGTTGTACAGCATCATCTGATCCATAATAAATGACAAAGGGACATCTGCTGGTCACTGAGCAGAATTACAACTACATTTAGAGAATTAGTCTTTTTGTTCCTCTTGTTTATCAGTCTAATTTTGCTGGCACTGCAATCATTTTGGAGCTCTTTTAATCAGCAATAAACAATGCAGGGAACAATTCCCCCTCCAGCATATGACTGGATTAGAGGGAAATACACAACCAATCGCAGAATGCAAAAAGCATAAAAACATAAAGAAATTAAATTAAATTGATAAATAAAACAATTTGCAGGAATATAAGACAGTGCTCTGGGGTAATACTGTAAAATGTTGTTTCAAAATAGTAAATAAAAGAAAAAAATAACAGATATGGACATCATATTGTCAGTGCAGTAATATCTGCTCATGGTGCACAAACTAAAACTATTAATTTAATTCATCCTGTGAAAACTCACTCAAAGTTGATCTTATATGTGACCTGTATCTGTTTACCCTCCTTTACAGGAACATGAGCCACATTAACACACTGTACCTGAAGGTAAACACCCACATACATGTATTTGCTTTGCCATTGAAGGTACTTTAATTTAGAGCTATTATTCTGCTCCAGACACATTGGAAAGAGTTGGGAGGTTTGTAGCCGGGTTGTATGCACTCTGCATGTCAAAACATGTGTTTCACCAACCTGTGACCAAGCTGTATTGTGGTCACAGGATAATTACACTGCCGATCACATTTCACCGAGCTTTCATCAGGCTGAAAGAGAGCGAGGTTTAATTAAATGTACACACAAGACAAAGTGCTGTTAGACTTTTGCTCATTACTGCATTGGGAGCTACATACATGATGTGTGTGACGTTAATATTAATATTTAACCATCTAAATATTATTGGAACTACTGACTAGTCTTATCAGGAATATTAAGCTTTTCTGTCAATGCACTCTTATTCATTTTTGTAATGTTAATGGGAGTTTTATGGATTTAATTCTTTTTTGTTTTCAATAATGGCTTTTTGGTACTTTAATCTCTGCAGCAACAGATTTGCTTTTATCTAAAGAACAGGGTAACTCCACATTTGTTTCTCTCGCTAGACGTATAATTATGTTGAAATGAAAGAATCAAGAAGCAAGATTTTGTGCACTTGTGTGTGTGTGTCTTATATTTAAAATCTATAAAAACAGAGTTCCTAGGAATCATAGGATACCTAACATCTGCTAACCGCAATCCTCCCAGAGGCAGTTAGGAATGTGAAGTTATCTTGGAAAATAAAAACAGGTATTTTACTCACTATGCACACTGTGTATATGTTAAGATCAGTTAATGCATATGTGAGCTGGAGACTTTAAAACAAAGACCAGCTTTTGGTTTCCTGGTAGCTCCTCAGAGACCACAGACCACAGTGAATATGCAACAATAGAAATAGATGCTGTGTAAACATGTTTCAACC
The DNA here is from genome assembly GCF_004916995.1 of Morone saxatilis. Classification (NCBI taxonomy): domain Eukaryota; kingdom Metazoa; phylum Chordata; class Actinopteri; family Moronidae; genus Morone; species Morone saxatilis. The sequence continues at coordinate 6,625,054 of NW_023339663.1, forward strand.
ATCATCAAACATACTAGTAATAAAGTAATAAATAATGTTGTGGTAAAGGGTCAGAACACACAGACAGAGACATAAACAGAGAATAGTAAGAAAAGCACAGGTGTAAATAATACAATTAATAATGGCTGAATTCCATTTACCTGCTTCAGTTTCAGGGTCGCATGGCTTACTGGGACACTAGAATACAATGGAGCCATCATTAATATTTTTGGTAACACCTGTTCTATTACGACAAGTCAAAAAGGTAAAAACAACACAAATGCATATTTTATCTTTTGTATTAGAATTTGTTAATACTGGTGGTCTCTGTTCCTCTTGTGTGAGGCCCAGATGCTCAGGACCTTTGGACAAGGGGTCCTCTTTGTTGAGTAAAAACAGATGTCAACTTTTAACTACATTAACATGTGGACAGAGCATGATCCATGCATGGCTCAATAATAATTGGACGAAAGTAACTTAACTAGGACAGACAGCCGATCACAAGAACTTCTTTGTCTCAGAAACATGATAAAAGTTGCAGATTTTCTTTGTTGGGTTTAGACATCTTTGGCCGATCTTTTGTATAAGATTTGTGTGTCTACTATTGTAATTACAGTATAAATTACTTTATTTTAACTGTAGTGTTTTGTGCTTATTTTATGTGTGTTTTCAGGCCAAATTCAATTCACCTCAATCGTACTGGTAGCGGAAATCTCTAGCCTATACTAAATGTCTGTTCAGTAGGGCATTAAACCACGGCGACCTCAAACTCCATGGCAACTATATGCACCATATGCCACTGAAATAATAATATATTTGAAGTGTTTCATTAAAATGAATGAATATAATCAAATATTAATTAATTAATTCAGAAACTGCAAATGTTAAACACCCATTGTTCACTCACACAGGTGTTGTGTGGCCTGTTGAAATCTGTTTTCACGCTGCACCTGTTGAGGCGAGGCAGTTTACACCATATTATTGTTATTGGTACATTCACTTGGTTGACTTCATGTAATTCCCAGCATATGGTACCACCCAGGGTCAACCTGAGGAGGGAGCCAGTCAGGCAGAGAATTGGAAAACACCAGTATTGTCACCAGCATTTTCTCCCCCTTTCAAACAGTGTTTCATGCACTGATCCCCCCCTGCTGTGGGGTTGGTGCTCAGGCTCAAGTTAGGTAATGGTTGGACATAGTAGAGATAACTGGTTGAGGTTATATAAACTGTCAATGGGTTAGGGGTACATTTTAGCTGATGTTAAACTAATTGGTAATAAAAATCGATGGGGAGACAATCAAGGCCTGTAAAGCACACACAGAATGAAAAGTAAAATCTAAAGCAACTTTTAAAAAATAAATTATTAATTCAGAATAATAAACTAGAATTAATATTTGCAAATTGTATTTTTCTTTAACTTCAGTTTTTAATGCATCAAATTTTTTTGTACAAATTAAATTCATATAGGACTGTAAGTTAGATTTTTCCAAGTCACTCATATGAGGACATTCATGATAATCCTGATATATTTACTGCGATAAACTTTAAGAAGAAAAAGATATACTTTATTAATCCCCGATGTTTTTATTGCAGTACACAATAATATCTTTACATCCCTCTCTGTTTTTATAAAGGATTTTACACACATTTACTGTAACCATAACAACAGGAAGCACAACATTTTACAGTTTACAGTTTGTTGTTCAACCTTTACTTTACTAGAACAGTTTTTTTGTACAAATATTTTAAATTAAATTTAATTTAAGAATGATCCCAGCACACTCCATGACAAACAACTTAAAAATGTAAGAAAAGAAAAAATGTATGTCTTTTATTTTTAAATTTGAGTGGAAGCTGGTAAATATGCCTACAAATCAGCGCTCAGGGTTTATGGCGCCCTTTACGTCTGACTCCTCTCCTGCAATGTGATTGGTGGATTCGGCGGTTGGGCGGGAAGAAGGCCACAACAAGGAAGTGAAGCCGTTAACTGACGTTTGTTACCGTAGACGTTAACGTTATACATAGATATGTCCATTGAATAGCCACACCGACGATACGAAACAAAGACGTGAAAATGACTACACGAAAACGACGCGGCAAAGATTTACACACAACACAAACTAGGTTTGTAAGTTATTTATTTTGCTGCCTTTGTAGCCGTTGCTTTGGTGTTAAGTTAGTTGTTAGTTAAGTTAGTTTGTTCCGGAGCTTCAGAAGTAGTCGAAGTTAACTCGTCGGTAACCCTTAGTTACCGGTCAGTTCGCCCTGCTGCTTGTTCGCCTGCGTCGAGTCAACGGTTGGACGCGCAAAGGAAAGCGAACAAACGCGAAGTGTCAACGGTTGGACGCGCAAAGGAAAGCGAACAAGCGCGAAGTGTCAACGGTTGGACGCGCAAAGGAAAGCGAACAAACGCGAAGTGTCAACGGTCTCAACTTTAACTTCTGCATAATGTTAACTGTCAAGACTTGTCGCTGTTTGTGGTTAATAAACGGGCACTTAACAGCAACAACACTCGGTTGGTCAGGCGACAGCTATAGATACGATGCTGGTGGTGGTTATGGTTATGGACTTTCGCCATTTAGCTCCTCTTCCTTAGTTAGGTCACTTAACCGGTTGCTTCGTACTCTAGTAGCTAATATTAAAAGGCATTTCACAGTATTTTTATTATACTGCCAGTGAACTCTGGAAAAGTTCTGCTGGTGCCTGTAGGCGTGCGAGTTGTGGGTCCATAGTTTGTGAATGAATGAGTGAAACAGTGCACATTAAGGATGCACAATTATTCGAAATATTATTAAAGCTGCAATTTTTGGATACATTTGTGTGATAAAATAGCGTTATAATGAAGTATTGCTGCAGATCCTACAGGCCTACAGATCTCCAGATGTACAAAAACATGTTAATTTGTACAGACAACCAATTGATCATCATGATTTCACAAGTTTTCTTCAGTGGAAATTAAATTTGTGATGCAAAAATGATACTGATAGTTTATCACATCGCAAAGTAGTAGCTATAGGATTTTTTATGATGGATATAAGCGACTCCATAAATGAGTTAAAAGGCCTACAGTAACAACAACGCCACATTTTCAAAAAGCTCGGTGTCAATTAGGGAATTCTGCTAAATAATAAAACTTAAAACAGCTAAAATAAAAACAATACCTTATGATAATGCTTCAATTTGAGGTCACCTGGGGAGTAGATGGTGGCTGCATTGCTGCCTGAAGACAATACTAAATAAGCTGTAGAGAGAATCACAAACTCCAGCTTAATACAACGGGACACACACACACACAACGCAGCAACAACACAACACACACAAGCCCCGAAAAGAAAGACAGCATATATTAATGCAAAAATATTCACTATATAATCAAAATTCAAAGTCATTTTCCTCAACCTTGAGGCCTCACATTTCACATTTCATCCCAGCAACCGGTACTTTGGAGCAATTTAAGACAGGCAAGAGACATCACAAATGCACAACAACAATCACTGGCGTTTATAATGTGAAACATGTCCAAAGAAATAAGACCACATAACAAGCCTCTGATTTGGACACAGGGTTTGCAATTTCATGACCCGTGTTTCCTTAAATGCTGCATGGATATTTGAACGACAGACACGGAGGGTAATGGCTCTGTTTGTAGTCCGTATCTGTTTTGCTGGTGTTGACAAACAGCCTGTATTCCTTTTACCTGACCTGACCTGAAGGACCCGCGGTGTATTCAGCCTTTTGTTGTCTTGGTACATACGCTGAACCATAGTGACTGACAAACATCACCTGACTGTGATTTCAGAAGGAAACAGCTCCCCAATTTCTATAAAGGCAAACATCCAATAATGTCACCATGAACCTAAAAGTGTGTGATGATATTTGTTTATAAGCTGTATTGTGCCATTTTCCCCTTCCCCATTTTACATGTTTACTATAGTCTGCTAAAATCTATGAACACATTTAGTGAAAATACTTTTATAATGTCATCAGATCTGTACATGCCATCTTCGTATACACATTTTTAACTTGTTACCTTTCGATGTGAAGGATGTGGCCGAACATTGACAGTGTGTGGGAATTTACCTTTTCTACTTTTCGATACTAACCCACTCCTGCCTCATGAAATAGATGTGTGTAATTTCTATTTTAAGTAAAAAAGCATTAAAAGCAGCTTGTGTTTAACCCTGATTGACTGCAGTAGTAAACACCACAGTAAACCATTACTTTACTCCAGTATTCCCAACATGCCAATTAAACACTCGACCTCTGTGCTGCCCTTTGCTTTTGTTGCTTTATTACAATGACTTACACTCACTGTCATTGTGTGTTGACAGCGCTGCTGGTGGTTTGAAGGACAATTCACAGAAGAAAATGCAGCACTTCCACTTGGACCTGTGGTTCTGTCTGACTGTGCAGAACTGGATCCTGGACTTTGGGAGGCCTATTGCAATGGTACGGAGGCTCAGCGACCACTTCGCCTGCCTCATGCAGTTCTAAATAGTGCAAATAACATACGATGGATAGTTACACAACATTTTACGGCTCAATTAACATCAGTTTCTCACATGTATTAGATTATCCTTCCTCTGGAGTGGTTTCCTCTCAACAAACCCAGTGCTGGAGACTATTTCCACATGGCATACAATGTCATTACACCTTTCCTAATGCTCAAGGTAAGTCTTAACACCACAACGTGACAATAAAGATCGTAAAAACTGAATGATGTTTTATGAAAGTCCATACAGTATGTACTAACCAGTCGACAGATCAGTAATTAACCCCAGCACTGATTGATTACTACTAGTGACAAAGAGCACAAAACATTATTTATATAGTCACATTGCTGTCCTTGGTATTTATATGAGTCATATAAAGAATATTTGCAGCACAACCAGTTGCTTTAAGAAAGGGCTTCACCTTCATCACGCATACAGGAAGCTAGATAACCTTAGACAGAAAAACCTTAAACTCCTTATACAATTTCCTTACAGATCTCATGGCCAGTATTTTTCTCAGTATTATATATTATTACATCATTATAATTACAGATCTCAGTAATCCGTTCTAGACCACTTCATCACGCTTACTTCTGCGAGGAGATACGTAGAAAGAAAATAACTGCTCACAACAAATTCTGTAGATTAGCAGATTATTAAGTCTCAGATGTCTGACTGATGCAGGCCCCTTTTGATTTGACAGTAAAAAATGTTGTTTTTCTATGGCTGATGTTTCTAAAACTATACTGACACTTCATACGCCAAAAAGTAATATGGTTGCCCAAAGAGATATACCTGCTTTTCAAGGCACACAAGGAAGATCTGGGGATTAATTCCCGAGTGTGCAGCCGGCCACATCGCAGCACTGACTGAGAGAGCTGCAGAAAATGAAGAAATGGGCTGAAAACAGAATGAAATATCTGAAATAAAACACTGGCTTTGGGGCACAATGGTAGCTCACCTGGTAGAACTGGGTTTGCTGCATGTCATCCCCTCTTTCTCTCCCTCCTTTCCTGTCACTCTACAGCTGTCACTATTAATTAAAGGCAATAAATGCCACCAAAAAAAATGAAACACATTGGCTTTTTATGCTTTGTGATTATGTTATTAAACCAAACTACTTGCTATGTATTATGCATACACTCCTAAAGATCTCACCAAAATAATAAAACAAAGATAATGTCAACTAGATACAGTTGGTATAATACAGAATGTGTGTTGCTGCTGCTCCATTCAGCTGATGGAGCGCAGTCCCAGGGCGCTGCCTCGCTCAGCCGTCTACCTCTGCATCATCACGTTCGTCATGGGAGCCAGCATCCACCTGGTGGGGGACTCCATCAACCACCGGCTCATCCTGAGCGGCTACCAGCTCCACCTGTCAGTCCGAGAGAACCCCATCTTCAAAGACCTCAAGCCTGCCTCACTGGTAAATATCTACTGGATCTGCCTCACAGTAGCTTTATCCTGGGAATACTGGGATATCCTGAGAAAAAAGGTCGACGTTTTGTTAGATTTCCTCTTTAATGTTTAATGTCTTCAATATACGCTGTTTATTATCGCCTGTCATTATGCCAGACAACAAAAATCTGTGTGCGTTGCTTGCCGCGAGCCTCTGGAGACAGTTCAGTGAGTTGAAACAAGTTTTTCTTGTCCGCCTTTGACACAAGCTGACAACATACCACACAAAATATATCTGCATTGTGATCCAGCAGAATTTATCCAGCCGTGTAGGAGTGTAGCTTATTTTTCTCTCTGCTCCTTCATTTCTATCACATCGTCGTACTTTTGACAATGATGTGGTTGTCAACAAGACGTTATAGGTTAATGTATGGCATATCTGGGTCAGAACAGAAAGAATCAGAACTATTACAGTATATAGGGTCACTATTGTGTGTTTGATGTTAAGATCGTAAGCACTGGCTCGGTTTGACCCCAATTTCGGAAGGTTAATATCGTCTCTCTCTCTCTACTGCTTCTACCAGTGCAGCAACCACTAGTGACTCACTTTAAGTGCAGAGAGAAATCAGGTGAAGGCCATTGATTTAGATGTACGGCAAAAACCTGTTCTGTTCTGCTTACTTATCGAGATTTGTTTTTAGTTTCGGATCAATTTTAAGTCAGACAGGATACACAGCTACAAGAAATAATTGTTTCATCCCACCTCACTGCCGGTGCGTTCAGAGTTGTGACTATACTGCACTACACCAAACAATCAGGTTTCTCCAGCAGATGTCACGCTGTGTATCATCTGGGCTTCTCTTAACCCAGAAGAGTATTGGACATTTCTTATTTCCATAATGTTTCATAAATCAGGTTCAGACAGGCATAAAGCTGACAATAACGATACTGAAGAACATATAAACCCACAGAAACCATCACAACAGATGTGAAAGGGCCTGTTAGGTTTCCATGTATCTGATCAAGTCAAGTTTATCAGCAATAATATGCATATTGTTCCCCTTTGTGTGTGTAATGCATTTATTATTGTGCTCATTTTAGTGATTCCTAAATCACTCGCATACGATCCAGACTCTCTGCTTTCAATTGATCAAAACAA
>NW_023339663.1:6632114-6654349 GCF_004916995.1 Morone saxatilis
TGTGAAACATCAGAGCGAATTTTGAGATATTAATTTTCTGCTCAAATTAAAATTCTGAAAAGAGATTGCCTAAGACTGTCAGTGTAGATGTCTCTGTTTGATGCTGTTTAATTCAATTTGTGTGAATTCAAACCAACTGTTCAAGAATAGTTTTTAATTGTTTACGCTGTTTTTATGAGCAAATTTATAGATTTATTTGTTCATGAAGCTGTAGGGCTTTAAAAAAGGCTGCAGGTCTACTGTGTGTATGTTCATAATACTTTCTGATTTCATTCACACTGATGCATGTGGAAAGGTAATTATTTGCAATGCATCTTTTTTTACAGTTAATTACAGAGAGGCAGGGCATTGATTTAAATATAAAATGTTGAAATTAACTGATTAGGACATTCACGTTTGAAGAGGATTTACCTCAGAAGAAACAATAGTGTAGTAATTGTAATTTTATAATTATCTCACAAATAGATTTTCACACTGAATGAATAGTGTGGATGTAAGACGTTACATTAAAAATAATAATATTAATAAGATACTAAACAGGACAAGGTGTACAAAGTCGAGAGTCACATTATTTCCACACTCAGACACTGAGTATGGAAGATGCTTTGTTTGTTACGTTTCTCCACTCATTTATTCAGGGATTGTCCTGTAACTTGCCACCCGTCTGTAGATGTTGATTTCTTCTTATTGCCGTATTAAAATGTAAACGGGACCAGAACAGTAGGTGGCACTGTTGCATAAGGCAGAACGGAGCACCACAGCGCTTCCCCACCGCTGCAGAACAACATACCTGTTAAAGCTGTAATGAGTTTCTACTAATTCAGCCTTTATGTCCTTCCTTCACAGATTGACTCCTTTGAGCTGCTGTATTATTATGACGAACAGCTGGGACACTTAATGTGGTATGTGTTCATGATAATTATTGTATATATATATATATATATATATATACTGCATATAAAGTGCTCGGAAATAACTGGAATGTATCAGAATTCAGGAGTGTTTTGCTGTGAACCGGTGTTTGTTGACCTCTTTCTGTTTAAATCTGACTGGTTGTGAATGATGGATGCTGTGTCTTTTGAAAACACATAGACGCAAGAAATCAATTAAAGAGCAAAGGTGTAGATTCAGAGAATTTGAACACTTTAGGGGGCTATAACTGCAGCCGGGTATCAGTGCGCTGGAATATATTCCATCTATTTTCCATCTAAATACAAAACTGATTTTAGGATGAGCAAAATGAGGAGGTCAGCGGTGAAAATAAATCCAACAACATGCTGGAAAATAGAAGCAGAATCAATTTTGTCTGATAACAAAATAAATGATTGAAATCAATTTTTTTTCCAAAGATTTAGGCGAGCAGCAAGTGGAAGAGGTATATCTCTCATTCTTTTTCTTGTTACGTGCATTTGCCTTCATGCCTCAATCGGCCGATAACGCCCCCGGAGTATGTTTTTACTCTGGCGCTGACACAATGTAAGTTTGCGCTGGATGATGCTGCTGTGTTGTGTGTGTGTGTGTGTGTGTGTGTGTGTGTGTGTGGTTTGAATATTGCACCTCGAGACAGAACACACACACAGTTAGAAAAACAATATGCTATCAAATGAAGGAAGAAAATACATTGTGCGGTGGTTTCTTAACACATTGGTTCTCAGAAATCTAATATGACAGTGTGTTGAGATACTACCTCAGATTAAATTCTGATTAAATCCATTAAAAGTGTATTTATGTATATTAGGATGGGGGGTGTATGTCATATAACCACAGGTACAGACATTTTACACACATACTGGACACACAAACTAAGCAACGACAACACTGTTTCTAAGCTACTTCAAACATGTCTTTGGCGTTTCTGTACTGCCATTTGTTGACGCTCATCCGCACACATATACGCTGATACCGAGTTATAATATGAGCTAATATTGGCCAAAAATCGGACAAGTTCTAAAGAATACTGGTATAAAGGCAGCCAGGGATTAAGCTGGAGTCACATTTCATTCGCTGAGTTGATTGTTGTAGGAATGACAGGCTTTTTTTCAATTCATCATTAGATTTTAAAATTGTTTTTTCTTTTTTCATTATTGATTCATCTGTTGATCATTTATTCAATTAATCGTGTCGTCTATCAACTGTAAAAAAAACGAGTCAAGAGTGACGTCTTCAGATGTCATTTGAGACGTTGGCATCAGAGAAGGTTTGGAGAATTTTCTCTTTCTTCTTTTTTTTCTGAAACAGTAATTCAGTTATCAGAATAGTTGTTTTTTGTCAACGGATTGAGTAACCGTTTCAACCCGAGTTGGTTTATTTAGTTTTACAGTAAAACTGTTAATACAGAGTTTGGTGTGAGCACTGTTACTATAGTTACCGCAGTTTAATACACTGATTTTGAACTGTTTCAGGTGTCCTGGTGTGGTGATTTGAACTGAAACCTATTGTCAGTTGAACATTTCCTACAGCCATGTTACAATATTATTTATTAATTATTCTCCAAGATGTTCAGTTTGAGAAACAAATATCAGTACAAACTTCTTTTTTATCCAAAGCACACAGAGTTCATCTTCAGAGTAAAAATAAATTATTCTTTTTCTCAGTCAGCCCTGAGGGATTCGTGAAGTGGTTTTGGCTCAGCTGTTGCCCGGCCAAGGTTTCAGAGATTGTGCTGGCGCTGGCCTTAAGCTGAGTGGAGTTGAGGATCTTTCTTAGGATTTTTGTCAAATGAGAGTTTTAAAGGTGATCTATTATGCTTTCATTTTTTTCCTTTATGCTTCTTAATATGATCACCTGCACCAGACACAGCAAGGACAACTCGCTCAGTCTGTCTCAGTTATTCGCCCGGGCTAATTAGGACTACTCTAGTTTTTGGAGGTTGTTCCGTATGTCTCGCATGAAGAGCATTTTTGTTTATGAATATATAATATATAGTATAAAATATAATATTCCAGCTGCTTTGCCTCAGCTCTCTGTGATTTATGGAGTTTCCTGATGGACAAATAGCTTTACTTGTTGCTAAAGTAACTGCTAACGGATGCTAACTGTCGCTGCTGTTTACTAGCCGTCCTTTTAGCTGACAGCCCGGACTGGGAGCTCCGTAAATCGGGAGAGTTGAGGCAGAGCAGCCAGAGGACATCAGCGGAAACACTACAAAATATTTTCTCCAATAAAATATAATCCAGTTTCACCGAAATGAGTAAATAAAGCTATAAAGTTGTGCGTGTTGAAAGCCATGCAAACATATACGCATACTCTAGTGGAGTCCCAGAATAAAAATGAAGAGCTGGAAGTGAGCATAATAGATCCCTTTTAACAATTTATGTGGAATTACACAAATAAAACACATGTACATGTACACCTCTTCTCTGATTTGAGACAATGAATGTGCTGGTCTACTGTACAGTTACGGCCTCTCGTTTTATTTAAGGTATATTCCTTTCTTCATCATTCTGTTCATCTACTTCACCGGCTGCTTCACAAAGGCCAAAGAACAGAAGAAGATTCCTGTCTCTGGTTGGCTGTTGCTGGGACCCAGCGCCCTCTACTATTGGTCAGTCTTTTAAATCCTTCTGTGTGTTTCCATGAGTACATGACTTGTAGCGTTTTGTTCAAGAGTGAATGAAAGGTTATCTTTGACATGAAAAAAAAATACTAAAAATATGACACATGTAAACAGTATAAACATAACAATGAAAATGATACAATGAGATAAAGATGTGTAAATTTGCAGGACTAACAGGGTAATTACATCGGCATTAACACTGACTAACTAATGAACATGTACCCTAATCATTCTGCACTCAAAGCCACATATTTAAACTTCTTTTGGGGAACATTTTACATGCAAATTCTAGGTTGTCCAATCTATTTTTAGAATGAATTGCTGTCCCAAAAAGGTATGAATGTGACAAAGTGTACAGCAGCATGTTTTAGGCAGAGCATCACCTTCTTTTGTCAGATGATGGACAGTAAACAGAGTGTAATGTAATTACAACTTGAGGTTGCTTAAAAATGAAAGCAATTCATATCGCAATGTTAACTGGCGCGAACAATTTAAATGTTTTTGGGATGAATGAATTGCACTGTGTGGTTTTGGATCAGAACAAGCTCTGTTATTTCTATCTTCACTTTGTGCAGAAATTCAAACCGGGGAGAGGAACGTTGATGGTCGTCACAAACCTAAAAAATATGCCTTTTATAAAAGCTATGACTTTTTATTTAACTGCTGAAGCAGTGAACATTTCCATTGTTAAACAGTTTCCTGTGACAGTATATAGTCGTATTGTGTGGTTATTGGGAATGTTTCAGTTGTAACGAGTGACTGATTAAACGTTAGTATTTCTCTCTGGGTTTACGACATAGGTACTTGGTCACAGAGGGACAGATCACTGAACTTTTCCTGATCACCTTCCTTGCCATGGTTGCCATGGTGATATATCAACAGCGTAAAGGGCTCAGCGCAGACAGCAACGGCCTGTTCCTGTTCTGTAGTTTCAGTGGTACTGTGCTACTGGTGGCACTGTGGGTGGCCTATCTGTGGAATGACCCGGTGCTACGCAAGAAGTACCCTGGGCTCATTTACGTGCCAGAACCCTGGTCCTACTACACATTACACATTACACCTAAAGAGCCACTGAATAACATCCGACCAGGTCTGTATACCTCTCTGTTTGAAGAAAAAAATTATTCTGAACGCATATGTTTGTATGAACTGACTGATGCATGTTTTCTTTCTTCTGCAGATTTCTGAGATGCAGATTTCTGAGATTGTGGCAGCACTCAGGATGACGTCAATACTGATGATGTGATAATGTGCAACAACCTCACTGCTAAACACAAGGTCCTGCTGCCTTCAGCCATAAATTCGAAAGGGGATTTGTGTCCTTTTTTTGGTGAAATGTTACTTTATATGTCTGACTTGAGATCTGAGACTGATGTATTAGGCCAGTACTGCATGTCACATATAGCAGGAATAACTGAGCCTTTTCTCAGAAATGTTTTTTTAAATCTAATGTTAAAACGTGTGTTTTGCCCAATGGGAATTTGTTTTATTTATTTGTTGTTTTTTTTTATTGAAGGTGAAACCAGGGCAGGGATTAACCTGCTGAAAAACAAAAGGGCGGGCTGTGGTCCTCTTTTTAAACCCCCCAAACATTTCCCCATGTGAGTGTAATGTCAAAGAAATTTTAAAAGATATTAAATGTAGATGTTGGCACAGGACCCCTGTGTAAGATGGGGCTTCAAGATTGGGTAAAAATGCAGGAACCATTTTAGGGCCCTTTAACATTTGAGTTGTGCTTTAGTGGTGCATCGGTTTATTGATACCAGAAATGTAAACTTTGATACAATACTAGTAGTAAAAACCAATACTCTATACCGTATTTTGATACCCCGGCTAGAAAAAGTCCTAGCCACACAAAATAAGATTATTTTTTATTATTATTCTTTTTTTAAATGAACCACAGTACATGTGGTATTGAAAAAGTATTGAAGTATCGATACTTTGGACAACCTTAGTGACTATTACAAATAATTAACACAAAGTAATTGCCACTCAGACAACCTGGAACCTGTGGGTCTCCTGAGAACGGCATCAACTGTTCTCACCGTTAGTAAATATTAGTTAGACCAAGTTGAGCTTTTACGAACAAACTGAAGGTGAATATACTGTATGTACGGTATATTCACTGAAAAATCAAATCATCAAAAAAGACGAAATGCTGTGAGGTTGATCTCTAACAGTTCAGAAGAAGAATGTGTTGTTTGTTCAGTAAATTGTCTGCCAGTCACAGCTTTTTCTGCCTGACTTCCAAAAAGAAAAGAAGACAATGGGAGTCATTTCTAATCCTGACTGTCTAAACACAGTGGTGTAAAATAATATATATAATATATTCAACATAGCACTTTCCAAGCGAGATGCACAAACTTCAATAACAAGATATAGATATGGACTACCATTAGAAGAACAATGGCTTCAAAGTAGCAAAAACAACAATTTAGATACAAAAAAATAAAATCAATATAAGTTCAGTAAAAAAGATAAAACAGCCAAAGACAAGATAAAAGAGAACGTAACAAAAGTCTGATGGTAGCATCACTGAGCAGTATTATATAAACAACAGGGTCTGTTGGTCAGTTAAATGTGTTTTGAAGGAGGATTTAAAAACAGAAACTCTGGAATGGAGGAATGTTTCTGAACTTTTGTATTTTGTTTTTTTAAGAAAACCTTTTCTCAGGTATGAAATGTTTCACAGTTTTTGGTTTTTGATTATACATTTTGGTGAAATGTTTAATTGCCATGCTAATTTAGACATGGAAGCTGTTGTAGTGTAGATAGATAGATAAAGATAGATAAAATAGAGCTGGGCACCAAACAGCAGAATAATCAGAAGATGATTTATCAGAAGATCAGGGGGGAGGATGAGAGAGAACATAACCCTGAGGCAGGTGACGCAAGAGAATAGGAAATGCCTGGACAGTGTCAGAGACTTATCTTAGGTTTTGGTTGGTCCAACCTCCAACAATGTTGTATCCGAGCAGGCCAGAGAGGCAGTTTAAAACGCTTCAACCAAACTGACTCCAAGGATCAGCTTATTTCCAGCAGTGCCTTGTTGTCCAGGAACGTTCAGTAAATCCAGCCAGTTCTTTGAGCAACTCCCACTCTCATTACCTTTATATATGTCACTTGTGAAATATGCCCAGAAACAGCATAATAAGCATATACTTCACAATTATGTCCTCCTTCTAGCTTCTTCCACTCCTCTGTCATGCTGCCTTTGTTAGTTTTTTTTTTATTATTCCTCTTCTCCTGCTCACAGGTGTGTCTGATTGATCTTCTCCCTTCCCCCACTTTCCTCTCTTGTCCAAGTAGAAAAGGGTTATTTCCTTTTTTTCCTTTCTGCTACACTGAGCTATTATATTTCCACATGTGGTCTTTATAACCTAACCCTATTGAGAACATACACTCTTTGACAACATGCTTTGTTGCATGTGGCTCAGTAATGTAGAGTATAAGAGACATCACATAAAAAGAAGTTCATTTTACATATGCTTTTACATTATTCATAAGGTCAAAGAAACAAGAGCAGATGACATACAAATGAATTTGATAAATTCAAGTGTAGTTCAAGAGGCTCTCTGCTATTGATCGCAGGAACTGTACAGGAGAGGACAATTTTGATTAATTGTTTTTAGTAAATGATCAAATACAGATATTTCTGTCCTGAGTTTCCATCTTGAGCCCATAACACTGGTTTTAGAGCGGGACACAAATACTGTAGCTGCTGTTACTATGGTCGTAATTGACCTATTCAAAGCATCTGATACTGTAGACTGTTGCCTGGCTACATTATATTGGATTTGATATTCATGTATGTAATTGGCTAAGAAACTATGAGAGAGACAACAATCTGATAAATTGGAAAGCCATCATATTCGTAACGAGGTGTTCTACAGGGTTAAATCTTAGGTCCAGTTCTTTTCACTATTTATCATCAACAATATTGTTTGTCTTTGGCAAATAGTCATGGCCACCTGTACGCTGATGACACAGTGTTGTATTATGTTGCTGATTCTGTACATCTAACGGTCATTAACTTACAGTGTTCCTTTAACATTCTGCAAGATGCTCTTTAACTAAAACTAATTTCATGCAGTTTTCCAGAACAGTTTTTCTTGGATTACAGTGATGTGATTTATAGGCACGCATCCTCTTCAACTCATTTATTATCGGTAATGTCTGTGGTACAAGTCATTCTATTTGATATGATGTGGTTAGGTGGTCTTCTTTCCATGAGAGACGTGATACTCTCTGGTATTTTTTTTATCTGTATAGCTCTTATTGGAAAATTACCATATTACCATTCAGAATTGCTTTGTCACTCAGATGGGCTTTATCAGAACTGCTTTTAATGCTTTTAAATACAGCCCCTCCTCAAATTAATACAGTTAACCTTTGGGTGATATCACCTTTTCTCTGTTTTTATATCTCTGTTGTTTTTTTCTTTTTCTTTGCTTTTGTAATTGACACTGTCATAGTAAAACAAAGTTGCCCCTTAATGGGCGGCACCATGGTGTACCTTCATCACAGCAAGAATGTTCTGAGTTCAAACCTTATTTATACTGTCAATGGTTCAAACCCACTGGCCAGCTGGGGACTTTCAGTTTGAATGTTCTCCCCTCGTCTGCCTGGGTTCCCTCCGGGTGTTTTAACTTCCTGCCAAAGTCCAAAGACATTCAAGTTAGTTGGCAACGCTAGATTTGCCATAGGCGTGAATGTGAGCGGGAAGGGTTGCTTGTCACTATGTGTCAGTCCTGTGAGGAACTGGAAAAGCGGTTATAGATAATGGATGGCAATGATCTCTCGAGTTACTTTGCTGATTTTTTTTTTTTAAATGTTGAGTAGCCATCTTTGTCTTTGCAGTTATTGTTATTAATGTAAAATTGTGATTGTTTTGTGTATTTACAGTATTATTCTTGCTTGTAAAAAAACTGTTCTGTTACTGGTTAGATTTTACTATGTTTATCTTCAATAAAATGTTGAAATTTACCTTCTACCTGCTGGTTATTACCTAAATTTGTCTCTTAATTTGACCCTGAACATACTTTAAAGAGCATATGGCAGTTTTATTTGTGACAACACAAATAGTTAAATGATTTAAAATCTCGTTATTTATTTACAAACCTTCCTCCTATTATATGGCACTGTAGTATCACATGGTGATTGACGGGTAATAATTGGTTGCCTACTTTTATTGGAAGGGGGAGGGGAAGGGAAAGGACAATGCAGCACTTTGGCTCTGGTATCTGCGTTTCCACAGCAACACATATTAAATTACGCAGAGGCTTACAGGTGGTGGACTTTAAACAGAGGTGGAGGGACAGGTGACGTGGGCAACATAAAACTCTTCTTCCTGGAAAGAGCCAAACCAACTGCGAAAATGGTAAGAGCAGAAATTCTTTCCATTAAGCCTTTTTTCATATATATCCTTACGTAACAGCAATTTTGTTGTGTACTTACCTGACAAGTGATGCCGAACTATTGTCACCTTGCAGGCAAAATTCTTCAAACAAGTTCAAATCAATGGTAAGAGTGTTCTACGGCACACATGTTGTTTTCCATTTATTGCTATTATATATTGGTGTTTGAAATGTATTATTTGCTATTCGTCTTCATATGTACAGTATATTTGTCTTTCAATAACCAAAACAATGTTGAAAAAGATAATTTTGACCTTGTTTAGTCTTATTAGTCTGAAGTTAATTTGTCTTTGTATGATGGACAAACTATACAGAAAAAAGTCCCTTACTAAATAATACAATGAAATAAACTGCTGGTGTGATCCAATACTTTTTCCATTTCCCTTCAGAGTTCAAGGAGTGCTTCTCCTTGTATGACAAGAAGCAGAAGGGCAAGATCGAAGCCAAAGACCTGATTACAGTTATGCGCTGCCTCGGCACAAGCCCCACGTTTGGTGAAATTGACAGACATCTACAAGCTCACAAAATCGGTAAAGCACAGCATACAGTAAATACATACAGTTTGTGGGCCTTTGTTTGAAGGCTGCAAAATCTTGTTCAGGTTGACAGAAGTTAAAAAAAGTCAAAATAGGTCTTATACTAAAACCAGAAGAATACTACAAGTATTTTATGTGTGCTGTGCAGTACAGAGGTAGGAACTTTTCATTCAGGAGAGGAGGTAGAGTTTGTTTTTAAGTGTACAGCATTTTTTTCAATGTTATTATTAGGTTATTATAAAACCTTGAGTTCCAGGCTTTTAGAAGGCAATTATCAAGTGGCATATAAACACAAAAGAAACCTTTTTTTTTTTTGCTTTGAACAAAAAAATAATCAATTCGGTTTATTCATAGAGCTCAAAAGGGAATATTTGTCTCAGTTTATACAGCCTCTTTCCCTAGATCCTTAAAATAATTACAGAGAAATAGAACAAATAATAATTATAGAAGAATCCCCATAACCATTAAATATAATGTAATTCCTGTCAAAACTTACTTACTACGTCAACTCACGCAGATTTTTTTCTTGGTTATTGACATTAAACAAACCTAATTTCTGTGCTATATTTGTGTTTAGATAAGAAAGGGGAGCTGGACTTCTCTATGTTTCTGACAATGATGCACAGACAGATGCAACAGGAAGACCCCAAGACAGAAATCCTGGAGGCCTTGAGGATGACGGACAAACAGAAGAAAGGATACATCCAGGCCTCTGAGCTCCGGGCCAAGCTCACCATGTTAGGAGAGAAACTCACAAACAAGGAAGGTACATATCTTATTCACCTATCACCTATTACATAAATCAGACTAGAGACAGTCTGTAATTGTTGGGACAGTTTGACTCTATAATATAAAACACAGGGCAGATTGTAAGGTTACATTTTAAGGCATTAACACTAAAAACCAATGAATATGTTGAATTTTGTAGCACTTCAACACACAATATAACAGCACCCCCAAATACCCTTGAACGTGTATGTCATTGCTTCATTCAAAATACTGAACTGTGTTGAAGGAGAGCCAAAACAATGAATAACTCATGTCTGTCCTGATACTTGACTGCAGTGAATATCACTATCAGGGTTAAAACATTGTGATTTCTAAAGAGGAGTTGGGATTTTGATTTGGTTGGAATTAACCTGTTTATATTAGATAAGACTTTAACTGATGTGTGTACCCATGAAATGACAAAAATGGATACATATTTCAGTCAAAACAGTGGCTTCAAGCCCAGCCTGCCTCTACCGACACACATCATCTTTTCCTTACATTTGTCACATTTACTATGTCTTCCCGTGGCACTTCGAGCTCCACAAAGACTACAATCCACTGTAACTGACTGCAGTGAGTCTGGCTTTAGAGTTCAGCTCAGTGTCTCCTTGGGAATTACAAGCTGCTTCCCTAAATCCACTACAATTTGTCTTGCCTCATTGATACAGTAGCTGTCCTGTGACCTGCTTGTGTAATACAGCTTTCCCCCAGATATTGACTGCATTTCCTATAGACCTTAACCTGACTATCTTCTTTTCTGCTGTGTACCTGGTTGTATCTTCAGGTGTAGGTTCCTGAATACAGACACAAAATGCTGCCATATTGTGGTAACTGGTGGAAAGTTGTAGTCAAACAGATGTGAATATATAAAACATATGCTCTATATTTATAACAGCACAACTAAAAATAAAGCATGCACTGTTACTATTTGAAGATAATAACAGAAGTCAATCTTTGCTTAGCGTCTTAATTCTTTCTTTCTTCCAAAACTTTGAATGTTTACTGCAGCTGGAGTCTGTGTGTCAGAAATGTCAACATTGACGTTTCACTCCACATGTGAAGTGATGACAGTAGAGCCAAAGCATCAAAAATGGATTGTCCAACATTTTTAAAGCTAAGAGTATAATGGAAGGGCTCCTGCATGGATGCTGATATCCAGTTACATTTCTGGGGATTGATTTTGATGCCATTTGTTTTTGAAAGCCCAAGATCAGTCATTCATACAGTTACTGGCTTCAATGCAACATAAAGATTTAATTCAAAGTACTGTCAGTGTACTGCCTCTGGATGGGTGCTGCGCACATAAAGCAGTGAAGCTCTGCAGCTTCCCAGTGGGGAGACTTCCATCAAGTTGACGGATTCCCAAATTATTGAAGCAGATAGTGATGCCACTGTACTAAAAGAGCCGACAATAGTGCTTTGAAGCCGTAATTCTCACTGTTGCTGCTCTAATACACCAGCTTGAGTATTCACCATTGGCATTCAGGAGATTTTTGGTTTGAATTTAAAAAAAGAACGACTGACTTAGATGCCAAAACCACGGAGCCCTCCTGGGGGTCAAAAAAGAAGAAGAAAAAAAAAAGAGCCATGTATAAATCTGAACTCTGAGATGGGGAAATACATTTAAAGGATATGCCATTCTTGTGTCAATGTAAGGGAAGCTTAAAGTGACCCCTCAATATGATGAATATACTGTTCTTCGTGTAAACCTAATTAGTGGAAGTAATCCTACCTTTATTTTGTTCAATTATGGTTTCTGATGCATTAATTAGACATTTTACTGTTGTAGCTGGTTGAGATGGAACTAATTTTAACTACTTTATACAGTTTTATAGTTTAATCTATAACAATGATAATAGACTGATCATATTTTTTATCTAAAATCTTCATAGTAACCAGTAACTACAGTTGTTGAATAAATGTAGTAAAAAGTATATTTCCCTCTGATTTCTAAGCTTTCACATGGAGTAGAAATTCAGATTAATAAGTTAATTTCAGTTTTGCTAATCACTCTATGAATAAGAAGTGCACTCAGAGTCAGCACAGAGGTTATGGTTGTTGCCAGCTCTGCACTTTGACAGAGTTGTTGTCAGACACTCAAAAACTCCCACAGTCAAAGACCAGTAGGGATTCTCTAACCTCTGCGTTTTGAATAATCGTGGGAGACAGATGAGTTTTCAGGCAGCGCTCCTCGATCTTCAAGTTCACTTACAAAGCTGTTTCCTCTGTCTTCTTTGTCTAGTGGATGAGCTCTTCAAAGAGGCAAACGTCAAGTCAAACGGAGCCGTCAACTATGAAGATTTCACCCAGATGGTGACACTGCCACCTGTCGATTACTGACCTTTCAAGAAAAAACTTCAGAACAACAGCCATGATGGGGAACTGACTTGAAATACACCGAACACGACTGAACACGTTGTAAAGGATTGCGGTTGTACTGTTTTGTAACCCCCCCCAGTCCAAAAAAATAGTTAGAATTTATGTAAGCAAGTTAGTAATTTAATTTAGTTTTATTTTGTAGTATAAAGCACAGTGTATAAATATCCATATGTAATATGACATTAATGATTAATAAAAGAATAACATTTTGTCCAAAACATGTAAATGTTGTATCACTACTACAACTTACATTATGTCATTTTTATAAGGATTACTGTACATAGCAATTGTGGGCAGGTAAGCATCATATTAGCCACTTGGCAAAATATAGTCTTGATTTTGTGCTTGAAAACCAACATAATCCAATACATGTACAAATATGAATCTTTAGAAAACAGAAAAAGTACAGAAACAATCAGTTCAACAAACTAAACTGAGAAAAGTTGCTGTGATAGGCTTTACCCTGCAGTCAAACATCAACTGTATTTCAGTGTGGGAGTATGTTTATAAATGGAAAGCAAATGCATCGATCAATTACAAATGTGATTGACCCTTTATTACAGCCCTCCCCTGATTGTCCAATCAGTTTAATAATTGTAATTAAGCTTTGGAGTCTAAATTCCCTCTAAATATAGGCAGAACTTGCAGTTTACAAGTAGTTTTTTACCTCCAAAAACAAGAAAGAGCAAACGTGTAAGGAATAAAAAGACCTTTACAGCTGATACTTTGTCCGAGCAGGAACCACAGGTGTAATTAAGAACATCAACAATGTGCATCTGCCTGTGCCAGACAAGTCAAAATGTCTGCAGTAAAAAAGGCCTATTGCTCCAGGTTAAGCTGCTGACATTAGCATGCCTGACTTCCCTTACTGCCTACAGCATCACATTAGCATTACTACTACAGCCAAAGGGGTGGCTTAACATTAGCAAACTACATTAAGTTGTCAAATGTGTGTTAGCTGGTCCCATGTGCTACTACGTCATTGGTTAGTGGTTCTGTCCTCCTCCTTATTGGATTTGTGAAGATTCTTTAGAGATACAATTGAGAGACCCACATGTTCCTCATCCATGAAACCTGTTGTGAAACATACTATCTTCTGCATGGATTTACATGATGAGCATGCAGACTTTTTGTCTGGGACCTTAAAGTTTTAGCTGTAGAGTTTTTTGCTATGATTATGGTGTATCTGTGACCTCAGCACTCCACATAACTCCATAATTCAGTCTCTTCACACCCTGCCTAACCTTGAGGGAGAAATGTAATGTTATTTTGGACCCAGTATCCAGCAGAGGTCTTCAAAGGTATGTCCATGTTGCTGATGTCTGTATTTTACCTTGAAAGATAAAATGCTTGTCCAGGGCAAAACAGACATCCAGTTTTTCCACACTGTTCCACTTTACCCTCCTCTCAGTTGAATCGTACATTATTGTGCAAATTGTGCAGCCACGCCAGGGCTTGGCTTAGTCTGACAATATTGGATTCAAATTTTGGACGACATATGTGGGGGCCAAATAAACTATCTTTTAAGATACAACCTGCTGCTGGATATATATAGGGAACGCTATGTGGTTGAATCACACAGTAGCATATGAAGGGTTGAGGACACGAATAGGGCTTGTATGTATGTGTATGTGTATGTAGCATGCTAATAACCCTTTAGCAGGGTCAGTTCGACTCATCAAATACTTAGGTGTACGCAGAGTTTAACCAACTTATTACTCAAATAAAATCTGCCAGTGACTGTTATTATTTCAGTCGGTAGAATCAATGGTCACTGACTACAACTGAGAAACCTGCTTTTTTCTTTTTCTGACTGACATCAATGACCCAGTGTTGGAAAAATGAATTTAGATTTAACTTTAACACTTGAATAAAGAGCTTGACAGGCATAGCAACTGAAACCAAGAAGGGAGGGGCTTATCATACGATCAGTTCAATTCAATGTTCACCCTGAGGAAAATTTAAAATAGAAGTAATTTTGAGATATTAAACTGAACAAGGCTTTAATTGCTTGTTCCCAGCACTTATACCTGTAAACTTTAAAGAAAAAAACATTTTTTTTCTTCCAATCAATAGCCCTTTACATTAATATATATTATGTAGACAAGGCAGGTATAATTAACATAAGCATTAAAAGTAAATTATAACTGCTTTATCAAATAATAATCACTGATGACTTCCAACTGTGTGATTATGTAATTACACTCAATTGTATCTTGGTTCCTGTGTTGCTTGTGTATACAGTTATCTGAGGAGAGAATGTATTATACATTACACAACAAAAGGTTGCTACATATGAGATTATTACAAGGTTATTATTACCTTGAACAAATTCGTTCTATCTACACAACCGCCCCCCAAGTCCAGAGAGTTCATGCTCCATGCCTCCAGCTGCTTCAACAGCTCTTTTCACGCAACAATCAACATATTTTACTGTAGGTACTCTCAATTTACAGTATTTTACAAAAGTATGAAAATTTTTTTTTTTCCCTCTTTTTCTCCTTATGTACGTAATTTATTTCGTTATTTTTTACATTAAACAGCATGAAGAAATACAGGAGGATATGATGGCGTTGCAGCTGCCTGGGCTGGACTCCATTGATAAGCCTGAGCTGCTTTTCAATTCCTGATGAATAGACTCCTAACGGCAGCTTACGTACGTGTCAGTGCTAACAACAATTCTGAACGAATAAAAATATGAAAGAATGAAGTGTAAGTAAAAGTTCATTTTCTTCCAAAACAACTTAAAACCACAGCTGCAAAAGTATAAAATACGATATATACCTAATGTATGACACTGACCTTATTCCCTCCGTTCCAAAGAATAATAAAAAAAAAACATGTATTCTGAAAAGCTGAATTTGACTCATATTTCAATCAAGTGGTTAATAAAAATAATGACATCAAATTATCCAATATTCAAGTAGATAAGGCACTGGGCCTGCCCGAATACCTGACCCGAAACGTTTGGAGCCTGTGCGGCCTCTAGCACCAAGTATTTCCTGCAGCTCCACTTTTCACATTTACTGCGATGTGTAATGACTTTTAAAAATCTGTGTGGTAAAGCCAAAAAATGCTTTTTTACAAGCTGCTATGGACATTAAATATGCTAATTGACCGTTTGCTACACCCCGCCTCTGAACAGCGATTGTCCCATCGTAGCTTAGCAACTGTAGCTAGGCGCTGCAGGCCTGTGAAGTGAATGGGGCTGTCAAAAGTTTTGAGGGCAGTGTCTTTTTATCCTTTGCAAAACCAAAAGTGTAAGGCATGAATTTAACAGTGTGCTCTAATGTCAGCTGCAAACATTAGCATGCCTAGCTATCTACATCTACTGTCAAGGCCAAGTATTGTGTGAGGTTACAAACTCGGCTTAACACCCGATACAGTGCGTTTGTGTTACATTTGCCAACACGACAGGCAGCTTTATCAGCATCCTAACCTATTCATTCTTGTAACGATTAACACACGCAGAGTACAAAACTATATTGCGTCACATATGAACACAGGACCCTGAATCTACAGACAGCTTCTCTAAGCAGTTCCAAACCTGTATATAATGGAAGTACTTTATCACCAGCAGTACAGAAAACATACTAGGTACGTTCATTTCCATTACAAACCAGAAGTCTGATTTTGTGTTTTCTGCCACTGCATTATTATTATTAGCTGTACAGGTGTAGCAATAGTAAGTAAGGGGGGCAGGGCTTAGCTAACGGTCAATTATTTTTAAATGTCCAATCAAGCATTTATGCACCACTTAGTTTTTTGATTCATAACACACAAAACAATTGTATACCTGTTTGTTTTATTCTGTTCAGTTTCTGCTGCTGTCAGTAAAAATGAAAGCATTGTACCAACCATAAAGGTTAATGAGTGGTTTATCTACATGTGTAATAGTGTAATAGCATTACTAAGCAGGCTACATTGACGAGAAACCCCTTATGTAGCACCGTATCTGTTACAAAGAAATCCTGATCCATAAATGGTAAAACTGTATAATATAAAAAGTGCAAACAAATATTTACATTCTCATTGTTTTGAGGCTATGCTTTGTTACATTTCCAATTAATTTCAGCCCTCTATAATAATTTCTCCAGCCCAAACATGCAGAGTTTTGGCGTCGGACGAGTCAGTATTCCTGTTGATGAGACGTGTGTTTATTTTGTTGCACCTCAACGGCGAGACGTGCTGCTGGAGCGGGAACGTTGGCTGCAGGTTTTGCAGCACTGTGCTCGAATGTTGGGCAAGTGGCAACGGCCGAGCCAGCGGAGAGTCTGACAGAAGCGAAACGTTAGCCGATCTCGAACACATTGTGTTCCTGTGTGGGTGGCAGAGAGAGAGAGAGAGAGGGAACGAGAGGTTACACATAGGAGTTAGATACAGACTTCATTCTGTTACATAATTACAGAGTGAATCATAGACATTATGTGAGGATTGTAAGCCTCTTAACATTATAACATCCTAAGACATGTCCTTTAAGTTGAATAGTAACACATGAGAGTAATCCCATACATGGTGCTCATGTTATTTTGTCCTTCAACACAGGAAATGGTTAGAGAAGATTTCTTTCTGATCAAAGCTTGTAGATGCTGAAAAAAAACCCAAATATTCTTGGCCACACAAGTATCTGTTTGGATGCTGGCTTCGCATTAAAGCCACTCTGGTTGTTTCTTTCACAACCATATTTATAGATTACG
Organism: Morone saxatilis; assembly: GCF_004916995.1. Taxonomy (NCBI): domain Eukaryota; kingdom Metazoa; phylum Chordata; class Actinopteri; family Moronidae; genus Morone; species Morone saxatilis. The sequence goes on from NW_023339663.1 coordinate 6,649,471, forward strand.
TCAATTTAGATTATTGTGGTGCAAGTGTATTTAAAGGGTATGCTCACATGTCTTAAAACAATGCTCACATGCCAACAAGTACAACAAAGCAATCTGTGGTCATTTAACTCTTTCTTGCTTCCATACTGGGCCTGAAAAGAATATTTCCTATTGTGATTTTAATATAAGAGATGGCAGACAAAGTCTACAGTCCTCGATCTGTGCAAAACTCCATTCCGACAAATCGTTCGTCATACAGATGCTCTGAGTTGAGGTGTTGAAATGAGACTGACAAAGAGACAAAGCTGGATTGTTGCATCCCAACTTTTTAGCACAAAATGTCCTGTTGTATGCTACAGTCCCTCCTCTGCATCTCAGTCTTTTTTAAAAAGACTAACTTTGGAAGATACACTTTCAAGCTTAACTCAGCTGAACTTTAGAATGCATAATTATACAGAACAAGGATGGTGGATTTTGTCCCGTGTCTTCCATGTAGGCATACTAAATGTTGTTTTTTAGATAGTAAAATGTTAAACTATCCTTTAAACTGCAGTTAGCACCAAAATTTAACCAACATCCGACCTCTAATCTCTGTCCTTTTGGGCTTTCAGGAGCATGTTTGCTCAGAGGCAGATGATCAAAAACAAGAACAGATACTCTTGCAAATGTGGACATCCATTTATTTCTATTCCAACTTTAGTTCAGGTGATTTTTATAATGAACCATTACCAAGAAAGGGCTAACAATGTGATTGAATATATATTTGAAAAAATAGTTGCTGAGCTTTCTGCCACTTTCCCACATTATGTCTATTGAATGGACAAAACAACTCATCAAAATGTTGGCTATGTTAGAGTACTATGACAAAAAAAGTGGCATTTGTACGTTTGTAGACATTTGTAGGTTTGTATCTGTCTACCAGGGAAAATATTTTGACTATCTGCTGGTCTTTTAAATCCCAGCAGTTTCTGCAGAAGCATGAAATTGAAAAAACAGGCCACACAGCAATTTGAGCGTGGGCTGTTATTGAATTATTACACTTCATCAGACACTTAGTGTTTCAGAGCCTGATATTGTTGTACTTAGCTCATTGTCTTATAGTTTTAGGGGAGCTAAGTGGGTAGGAATCAGGGCTCCTTAAGGAATTAAAATGTTTAATGTCTTTAATTTCCCACAAACCTGCTCAGTTCAGGTGAATTTAAACATTTCTGAGAGGCAGAGGCAACAGCTGATGGCTTTAACAGACAATTTAAGCATTATAGGTCAGTTAAAAACCTTCTGCAAATTACAATGCAACATTCACTGAGACCTGCAAACCCTCAGCTCAAAGCACAAGTTAAATCTTCACTCGTCAGGGTCTCCACAGTCTGCATATGAAGTGCGGCATTATGATTATCAGATAAGATGATTTGAATGCTTTTATATGTAAATCAGGAGTCACTAAGCTGGGGGTGACTGCAGGCAGCAGATGTCTGATGCTGAAGACAAATTCTTGTTTTATAAGGTACTAAAAATACTAAAATACAAAAAAGAAATTCATTTATATTAATAAAATAAAAAAAGACAAATCAGTATCACTATCCTGTTTTACGTTCTATTATTGTCCTTATAATACTCTAAAATCAACATAAAAACAAAAAAAATCTTATTCACACATCTGAAAGAAACGCACATTTTAATATGTGGGGGAAATCATTGCAAAAACAGAAGTCCTGGCACAACATCTGTTGAGATTAGTAGTGACAGACTAATTTGTTTTTTTTTGTGTTTAGAAAATGTTCAGCACCTGTCGTACTACAGTAAAACAGTTGGCAGTTCTATTCACGAGCCAATCATCAACTAGAAGACACATGCAGTCAAGCTTGACAGCAATGTTTCAAATTGTGCACAAACTGCAATTGTATAGCACATGAACCAGCACACATGGGCAAGTATATTTAATGGATTTTGTTGATATCTTGCCAAATATCAGCCTATATGTGAGGAACTGTCTGTAAAAATATATTTTCGAGATATCTGAACGAACTGACCTGTGTGTACCTGAGCGGGCTGCTAGAGGAAAAGTCAGATCATCATTGGAAAAAAGTCTAACAATTCATTTGGACATTATCTTTTCAAGAATCAAACTGTCAAATAAATGGAAAAGTGTAGTCTCAGTCTGGAAGCAAAGTCAGATTGTCCTCAGATCATATTCTGGGGACAATCCAAATTTAATGTCAATCCAATAATTTAAATGGAATAATATTTCATCAGAGGTCATTTCAAGTAGAGTTAAACCAGGAAAGGTTAGACCTGGATTGGCATTGAGATTTTGGGGTTATAAAGAAGTGCCATGCTCAGCAATATGCAGTCTGTGCTCCAACCATGGCTGTACCATTCAACATGACCTTTACATACTGTACTGTACTAATGAAACCACTGCTCTTGTATAAAGCAATTCCCAAAAAACTCCAGGGTGCAGAATTTCCAATGTCACTCAGATCAGAGAAACTCCATGACTTCAGTGGGGTACAAATGTCACAGCTGCAACTCAATACACAGCATTTCCTGTGTGCTTCTCGTCTTTTGCTATCTTTGACCCACTCACCAGCATGCCCTATATAGAACAAAAGGGAGCAGTGGGACATGGGACTTCCGCAGTAATATGCTATTCTTTCACTATCTGAGAAAAGAACAGAAACCTTAGGTTTGGCGACAAGAAAATCAGATACTGAATCAGTATAAGTGGATGCGGCTTTCCATTGGCCAGGGAATAAATAAACTGAATAAAAAAATTAGTAAACACACATTGAAAGCTTATTGTAATTAACACAAAGCAACATGAATTCAATGACCATTGATACAGTTAGTACACTAACCTCCTTAAGGCCCACTGAATTTATCTGTTGTAAGCTCTACGATCTGATATGAAAACACAACATGATGTCTGCCAATAATACACCAGATTGAGCAACGTAGATGCAAAGTGAGCAAAACAAGTGAAAGTGTGAAAGAAAATTGGATTCATTCAATCTGATGGCCATCAGGATGAGGAGAGAACTGAACGAGAGAGAGCTGCTGTATCTTCGGTAGCGGGAGAGGGTCAAGTGTGTAACATAAAGAGGGCACATCGAGTGCGCACAGGGACCAAGCATCTTGCATTAGCCCATCAAAGGGCCAAAGCCTATTTGCATAGGCCAATCTTTAATGTTTTAAAGGCTGTAAGCTATTATTTTGTTGTAACAGAACTCTAGAAGGCCTGAACTGTTCTCAAAATATGTAAGAAGTTGATTTGCATTTTGCGCATTAAGCATGCCATGTACTGTATGTATTCGATTGGTTGCAATTAAACTAAATCCTACACACCGGTCCTTTAAAAGTGCTGCTCTGTCTCTGCTCTGCAAAGCTGCTGCTCTATCACTATCTGTGAAGTTTAATATTTGGTTCAGTTCACTGGACAGCTGCTGGATAAGAGCTTAGTCTCACCTCCAGAATCCTCTATGGGTCAATGGTGTACCATTACAGAAAAATATCTGGCCTTCCAGAGGGACATGTGGGCTGGTAATCTGCAGATGAATTTAACTTAAACTCACTTTCCTGACTTTTAAATCTTTCCTTAATCATTATTACATACATTGTTGGAATGTTATTGTTAGATTTATGAATTGTGATTCAATATTGTAGACTCAGTATCTTTAAATTAGCTTTTTGTGCAGCTGGGGTGTGGAGAAGATATTGAAACAGGGATTAACAGGGATTAATGTAACGAAACTCCCCACGCCTTTACATAAATAACAAATACAGTTCAAGTTCTCAGTCCGAAATGTAATGTAAGAAGTTATGTTAATGTGAAATGTTTCGCAACTGCAGCGGTATTTTTTGTTGTCTTATAAGTCCATGTGGGTTGGGCACTACATATTCTGTATGAGACAATAAACAGCAATTGTAATTAATACTTGAAATAAACCTATTGTATTTAGTACAATAATAATATATTCTATTTGTATTAGAACATAAAAAAACCACACAATGTAGCACAGTAGCCATTCAGTGGGAATCTGTGTGAACGGGAAGTCTACAGACTGAATACAGGTCATTCACCCAATTGACCTTCTTCCAGTCTCCATTCTGCTTTTCCCAGACAACACGCATGCTTAATACAAACCACAGACTGCATGTTAGACATTTATTTTAGTTTCCACACAAACACTCTGCTATAGATAATATATCACACTGTTACAGGGTTGCCATATATAACAAGAAAAGTAATTTGTAAAAAAAAAAAAAATATATATATATATATATATCAATGCAGCCTTGAAGGTAACAGAAATACCCTTTTAAATACTAAAATCAAATTTCTATTCCAAGGACATCATATGTGAATATTATAAGCTAGTATGCATAATTCAAGACATAGAGATAAGACAAATTCAATGATGTGCACAAGGCAGAGCTGTAGTAAACATCATGTATCTTGTCCAACATGAGTCTCAGACAGAATTTAGTGGGGTTTGGGTCAAGATTGAGTCTAAAATGGGTTTAAGATTAACAGAGACCTCTCCGAAAACCAAGCCTAAACTAGACACTAACCAGCACCTAATGCGACTGTAATGTGTGGGGACTTGCATTGAAACTTTATATTCTTAAAACTACATAAAAATTCAAGCTCTTCCAGGTTTAAAATGACAGATTTATGTATCCAAGAAAAAAGAAGTGTGTAAAACTTTCATTAATAAGCCAGGCTTTAGTCTAATGCTGCTCACACTGAACTCAACCTTCGTATATGGGAGCAGGTCTCTATAAGGACCGGCCTTAATTCTTTTGGCACAAATTCATGCTCAGACAAAAATGGAAAAACTATCAACATGTTTATTTGGAACCAGAATAAATATTAAATTACTTCTATAAAGAATGGGCG